>NC_036840.1:12678917-12749539 GCF_002910315.2 Salvelinus sp. IW2-2015 | reverse complement strand
GGTTGGCTGGGTGTGTGTGTTGTGTGTGTGTGTGTGGTGTGTGTGTGTCTGTAGATGAGTGTATATCTGTGTGGGGTATGTGCGTGGAGTGTGTGTGTGTGTGCTAAGGTGCAGAGAGTCAGTGCAGGTGATCAGTCCAGTTCAAGGTTTCAGCAGACTGATGGTTTGTACATAGAAACTGTATCTGAGCCTGTTGGTATCAGACCTCATGCTCTACACCATCTGCCTGACGGTAAGGGGTGAGCAGCTCGTGGCTAGGGTGTGTGGGGTCCTTGATGATGCTACGGGCCTTCCCCAGGCACGGTTTTGGTTAGATGTTCTGGATGGGTGGGAGCACAGTCCCAGGGATGTACTTGGCCAACTAACACCACCCGCTGGAGGCCTTGCGGTCATTGACAGAGCAATTCCGTACCAGGCCGTTGATGACAACCGGTCAGGACGTCTCGGATGGTGCAGTATTTGGAGAGGACCTGGGATGGCATGCCCGAATTTCTTCAGCTGCCTTAGGAAGTAGAGACGCTGTTTACTCCTCTTGGACAGAGTGGTGCTGGTGTTGGTGTTGGTCCATGTCAAGTCCTCTGTGATGTGGACACAGACGAACTTAAAACTAATGGTTTCAGACCTACAACTGTGGTGTCGACAGAAAACTCTGCCACTCCTTGTCGGTTTGTCTCTGTCTTCTTTCTGTCTGTCGGTCTTCTAAAATGTGTTTCCCAAACTCTCTCATGGTGGTCATAGGAGGCAGCCAGCCACTCTGGTGGAACAACCAGCGACAGACGGTGGTATCTCTCTCTCTCTCTTCTCTTCTTCTCTCTCTCTCTCTCTCCTCTCTCTCTCTCTCTCTCCTCTCTTTCTTCCTCTCTCCTCTCTCTCTCTCTCTCCTCTCGTCTTCTCTCCCCTCCTTCTCTCTCTCTCTCCCTCTCGTTCGCTCTCTCTCTCTCTTCCTTCTCTCTTGCATTCCTCTCTCTCTCTCTCTCTCTTCCTCCTTCTTCTCTTCTCCTCTCCTCCCGCTCCCTCCTCGTCCGGCCTTACTCATCTCTAATCCCTCTCCCTCGTCCTCTCTCTCTCTCTCTTCAGCCTCTCGCCTTCAATCTCCCCTCTCACTCTCTCTCTCTCTCGCTCTCGTTTCTCACCTTCTTCTGTTCGCCCACCCTCCTCCCTCCTCATCTACTCTTCTCTCTGCGCTCCCTTCTCTCTCTCCTCTCTCTTCCTCTCTCTCTTCTCTCTCCTCCTCTCCTCTCTTCCATTTCTCCTGCTCCCGCCCTTTCCCTCTCTCCCATCTCTCCTCTCTCTCTCTCTCTTCTCTTCCTTCTCTCCTCTTCGCTTCTCCTCCCGCTGCCACCCTCTCCTCTCTTCCTCCTCTCTCTCTCTCCTTCATCTTGATCGCTCTCCTCTCACTCTGCTCTCCTCCTCCGCATTCCCTTCCTCTCTCTCTCTCCCCTTCCTCGCTCTCTTTCGTCTCTCTCTCTCTCTCTCTCCTCCTCCCCCCGCTGTCCTCCCTCTCTTCTCTCTCTCTCTCTCTCGTCTTTCCTTTCCCCCATCCGTTTCCCTCCATCTCTTCCCTCCTTCTTCATCTCCTCTTCCCTCCTGCATGCTCCTCTCCTCTCTCTTCCTCTCCCCCTCCTCTCTCCTCCTTCTTCTTCTCGCTTCCTTTCTCTTCTCTCTCTTCTCCCGATCTGCCTCTCTCCTTCTCCCTCCATTCTCTCCTGCCCGGCTCGCACTCCTCTTTCTCTCTCCCCGCACTCGTCTCCTCTTCCTCTCTCTTCTTCTGTCTCGTTCTTCGTCTCTGTCTTCCTCCTCTCTTCTGTCTCCTCACTCTCTCCTCCTCTCCTCTTCTCGTGGCGCTCTCCCTCTCTCTCTCTCTCTCTCGAAAATGATCCTTATATCCCACCTCTGCACTCTTTACTTACTTGTTCTCTCTCTCGTTCTCCCTCCTCCTGTTTAAGGGCCAATTTCTCCCCTTTACCTGATTCTACACCTGGTGACGGTTCTGCTATTGTTCTCATCCATTTACCTTTCTCAGGCTCAGGGCTAGATGTCACGACAATTAAACAGAGCTTCTGGGCCAGCAGTAGTCTGCAATATGTTATTGAATCTCTAGTCTCCTTTAGCTTCCCTACATTTATCACAAGAGCCTGACATAAAAACCCATGAAGTTATTGTCCAAGGTGCGCTAAAGCTGCATTTATTGGGGTCTGATTCCGTGTTCCCTCCCGCTGAGTTGGCCACTAGTGTGGAGGTGTAAATGACCTCATGTTATTATGCATTAACACCTTCTGTTCGGAATGAATGGGAGTTATATTGTGAATAGAACAGGAGAGGTGTTGAAGAACATGCGATTGATGTCATGTACATTCTGAGAGCGTCTATTTTAGATGCTAATGAAACACATCTATTTCACACAGAATAGATAATTAGTGGTGTGTTTGTGGTATGTGTGTGTGAGAGAGAGCGAGAGAGGGACAGACAGACTGAGAGAGAGAGGGGGGTAGAGAGAGAGAAGGACAGACAGACAGAGAGAGAGAGAGAGAGAGGGTAATGTGATGTGTGTGTCCTTAGCTAGTGAGCTCCTTTCCTGTTTTGAAAAATTTGCCTCTTACTCATCTCTCTCTCACTCCCCCTCTCTCCCTTTATTTCCCTCCCTCTCTCTGTCTTTTCTCCCCTGTTTTATCTATCCTCTGACACTTTGTGTCTGTCGGATTAGCACCTTTAGTTTCTCAGCAGACAGGTGGGGAACATCATTAGAGCTCCACAAATAGTCTTGGCAAGCTCATCAGTGGGAGAGAGGTGTCACTTTAAAAAACACAATGTTATACATTGGAGTCATGCGATGGTTACGTCATACACTGCTACCCCGAGGCCCAGGTGGAAAAATGTTCTCAGCTAGAGAGAGTTAGAGAGAGAGAGAAATTAGTGTGGAAACTAGGCTCATATCTACATTGGGATCCTTTTTCAATCATAATTAATGGGTTGTTTTTGTTTTCAAACCAGTCATTTTACGTTCTCTCAAGAGTAGTGATTGCTGAATGATATATTGTTGTGTAGCACTCATAGGGTGATATTTTTTGTACAATCAATCATCGGAATGAAAGCTGCCGTCAAGGCTCCACTTGATAAAACGCGGCGCAACAGTCTGACGGGAGATCAGTCTTCATACACGGCAATTTGAAATCCAAGCGGAGGCAGCATTTTTTACAGCGCTCCTCAGATCAGACTCTCATTTTACAAATAGTCTTGATTCAAACCAAGGGTGCAACTTTGGTTTTAGAAGTGGGGGTGACATTATTATAATAATTTTTTTTAATCCAGTGAGATAAACCCTCCAAGCAGCCTACCCGACCGCTCAGAGACAACCACATGGTCCCAAAGCACACCGTTGGTTCGTTTTGTATCTCCCCCGTCCCCTGTCCCCAGTGAAAGTTGCGCCCCTGATTCAGACACATCAGCCATGTGCATGTTTCAAGATGATGCTCGGTGTGAAATCTCATCACGCATGCTTTTATTCACTGTCAGCTCAGTCGACTGTTGCACCAGGGTGGATCAATCTTTCATTATTTTTTACCTCAGGGGTCGAATAATAACTTGAGATATTATGCACTTGTAACTCAAACTTTCCCGTTGATCATGTATTGATATCAGTGTAGGATTAGCAGGAATATTGGTGTTGCACACGCTGTTCAGAAGTTATAATTTACCTTTTAAGAACTTCAATCTAAAACTTTTAACCCTCGGGCCCGTTGATCTATTCAAGAAGCCTTTTGCCCTCAGAACAGCCTCAATTGTTCGGGGCATGGACTCTACAGGTGTCGAAAGCGTTCCACAGGGAACTGGCCTATGTTTCTCTGCCTGTTTTGTGTTCAACTTTGACGTTGACACATTATTTCAAAGACTATTGAATACTTTTGTTTGAGTGTGGACAGCCTCCCTTAGTAGAGTAACATTTTTAAAAAGCTCTTCAATTCCTCACAGCTTCTGATCTGCTCGCTCGATGTTTGACTCACACGTAAGTGTGTGTCTGTTTTTTCAGGTAGTATACAGACATTCAGTGTATCACTAGAAGTGTCACTTTGTATAAGGGTGTTTTGTGTGTTTTCTCTATCTAGCTACCAAATATTATGCCCATACGCCTCTACTGTTTTATGAATGCATTCTGTTTACCTGGCCATATTCTTAAGTGAATTTAAGAAGGCTTTGAGAACAATGTTCTTTACTTTCAGGGAAAAATGCACTCTAATGGGGTCCGTTGAAGTCAGAAGAATAGAAGTTGTTTTCTGCAGTATACTTTGCAAGTTCAATACTTTTTTCATGAATATGTGTCACTGCTACTACACTCCCCTACGTATTTATTTGGACAGTGAAGCTAAAATGTTTACATTTGGCTCTATACTTCAGCATTTGGGATTTGAGATCAAATGTTTCATATGAGGCAACAGTACAGAATGTCACCTTTTATTTGAGGGTATTTTCATACATATTTGTTTAACCATTTAGAAATTAAAGCAATTTATGTATCTACTCCTCCCATTGGAAGAAGTAATAAGTCTTTTGACTAATTCAGTAATATAATAGTGCATTAAAACGTTTAGTATTTGGTCCCATATTCACTGCACACATGATTACGTCAAGCTTGTGACCCTAGTGAGAGTTGAGAGTAAAACGTTTCATTACAAATTTTTATCAAAACTTTCAGAACTACCTTTTAACAAAATCTGTGTGCTTAGGCAGAAAAAGAGAGACACGAGGGATTAACACGATTTCTCGCTGAGAGGAAAATACAGTCAGTCTTGCATTAATTATAACGCTGCAGGGATGAGAGGAGCTATGGCCAAACAAAAGGTCACATCAGTGTCTCTGCATGATAATTTTCTCTCCTAGATCTGAGGTGGACCTGTAATATCTATTTTACTCTCTAACAGAAAGGGTATGGTCAAGAATCTCGTCGATAACCCTGTTCATCCTCCTCTACATACATTGGTTTTTGGTGGTTGTTGCTGTTGTTCGTTTTGATGGTAATGAATCTGAGTGATGTATGTAGCGTATGCTTAAGGTTTTGCTAACCTCTCGACCCTCTTTAACAGTAACCACATTGTGCTGAAGGAAGGCCCATGAGGCTCAAGGCATTGATGATTCTGCAAACCGATATTTCCACAACACAGCTACCTTTGTCTGGATAATTTCCTACCAGTTATTTGCAGTTGATGATGGGCACTGTAAGTTCAAAGCGGTTCATAAGGTTCTTGTCATCTTACAAGGCAACTGTTGAGAGGGTTCAGTTGTCTCTCAACGTATTTGACGTAATATTGTATTATTCAATTTTTTTTCACAGCACCTCTTTTCCATAGAGGATTGCAGTATCTGACAAATACAGTGGGGAGAACTATTTGATACACTGCCGATTTTGCAGGTTTTTCCTAAAACTTACAAAGCATGTAGAGGTCTGTAATTTTATCATAGGTACACTTCAACTGTGAGAGACGGAATCTAAAACAAAAATCCAGAAAATCACATGGTATGATTTTTAAGTAATTAATTTGCATTTTATTGCATGACATAAGTATTTGATCACCTACCAACCAGTAAGAATTCCGGCTCTCACAGACCTGTAGTTTTTCTTTAAGAAGCCCTCCTGTTCTCCACTTATTACCTTTATTAACTGCACCTGTTTGAACTCGTTACCTGTATAAAAGACACCTGTCCACAACACTCAATCAAACAGACTCCAACCTCCCCACAATGGCCAAGACCAGAGAGCTGTGTAAGGACATAAGGGATAAAATTGTAGACCTGCACAAGGCTGGGATGGGCTACAGGACAGTAAGCAAGCAGCTTGGTGAGAAGGCAACAACTGGTGGCGCAATTATTAGAAAATGGAAGAAGTTCAAGATGACGGTCAATCACCCTCAGTCTGGGGCTCCATGCAAGATCCCACCTCGTGGGGCATCAATGATCATGAGGAAGGTGAGGGATCAGCCCAGAACTACACGGCAGGACCTGGTCAATGACCTGAAGAGAGCTGGGACCACAGTCTCAAAGAAAACCATTAGTAACACACTACGCCGTCATGGATTAAAATCCTTCAGCGCACGCAAGTCCCCCTGCTCAAGCCAGCGCATGTCCAGGCCCGTCTGAAGTTTGCCAATGACCATCTGGATGATCCAGAGGAGGAATGGAGAAGAGTCATGTGGTCTGATGAGACAAAAATAGAGCTTTTTGGTGGAAACATCATTCTTTGGGATGCTTTTCTGCAAAGGGGACAGGACGACTGCACCGTATTGAGGGGAGGATGGATGGGGCCATGTATCGCGAGATCTTGGCCAACAACTTCCTTCCCTCAGTAAGAGCATTGAAGATGGGTCGTGGCTGGGTCTTCCAGCATGACAACGACCCGAAACACACAGCCAGGGCAACTAAGGAGTGGCTCCGTAAGAAGCATCTCAAGGTCCTGGAGTGGCCTAGCCAGTCTCCAGACCTGAACCCAATAGAAAATCTTTAGAGGAGCTGAAAGTCCGTATTGCCCAGCGACAGCCCCGAAACCTGAAGGATCTGGAGAAGGTCTGTATGGAGGAGTGGCCAAAATCCCTGCTGCAGTGTGTGCAAACCTGGTCAAGAACTACAGGAAACGTATGATCTCTCGTAATTGCAAACAAAGGTTTCTGTACCAAATATTAAGTTCTGCTTTTCTGATGTATCAAATACTTATGTCATGCAATAAAATGCAAATTAATTACTTAAAAATCATACCATGTGATTTTCTGGATTTTTGTTGTAGATTCCGTCTCTCACAGTTGAAGTGTACCTATGATAAAAATTACAGACCTCTACATGCTTTGTAAGTAGGAAAACCTGCAAAATCGGCAGTGTATCAAATACTTGTTCTCCCCACTGTATATACTGTAACCTAGCAACACACTAAAGTTTCCCCCAACTTTAATCATAGTACCTTTGCCAGTGTCTGCCTGCAGTTGTGGCTTCAAATACCAAGCTGATAACAACTCGAGGCTCCTTCCTCCTCCCATAGTTATAGTGTTCCACAATTTTCAGAGCTTCTTCTTGAAGGCCCCAGGCTCGAAACTCAAGGTCCCTGTCTGATACGTAAAAACTGTGTCCTTACATGATCCTGTCTTTACAATTTTCTGTTTTATGAAATTTTGATGGACAATAAAGCATATGGAATTGAATCGCAAGTAACCATGTTTTGATTGGGGAGAAAAAGGTGCCTGGAAGAGCCTGTGATGATGTTAGGTCTACAGTGGCTTGTAAAAGTATTCACCCCCCTTTTTTTCTATTTTGTTGCCTACAACCTGGAATTAAAATAGATTTTTGGGGGATTTGTGTCAAAGCCTGGAGTGGTGGGTGTGGAGTCAAATGCAGAGAGCAGAGGATACTGGGAAACTGGTTGTAACGGTTGTTCTCCTCCTCGTCTGAGGAGGAGCATGGATCGGACCAAAACGCAGCGTGTTGTGAAGACATAATGAATTTATTTAAACAAGACGAACACGAAGCACACTTGAGAAATTACAAAACAAAAAACGAAGTAGACCGACCTGAACATGAGAACTTACAGAAACACGAAGAACGCACGAACAGGAACAGACTAGACAAACGAAACAGTCCCGTGTGGTACATACACTGACACGGAAGACAATCACCCACAAACAAACGGTGTGAACAGCCTACCTTAATATGGTTCTCAATCAGAGGAAACGTCAAACACCTGCCCCTGATTGAGAACCATATAAGGCTAATTAACAATGACCTAAAACATAGAAACATAACATAGACTGCCCACCCAGCTCACGTCCTGACCAACTAAACAAAGCTAAACAAAGGAAAATAAGGTCAGGAACGTGACAACTGGACTTTATTTCGGTTTCCAATGAGAACGCCCAAAACAACAGGCGAAATAATCACAAAAATGTCCAACACAACACCAGGGCACAAACGGACAGGAACACTACACGCACAACCTCGACCAACAGAAACAAGCCCGCACAAAAACAGGCGGGCCTAACAGGCTTAAATAGTCCTGAATCAAAAACAAAATAAGAGACAGGTGCAACCAATAAGACAAAACAAACAGAAAAGGAAAAGGGGATCGTGGCAGCTAGTAGACCGGCGACGACGACGACGACCGCCGAGCGCCGCCCGAACAGGCAGGTGCGCCACCTTCGGTGGGAGTCGTGACAGTTTGTATCATTTGATTTACACAACATGCCTACCACTTTGAAGATGCAAAATATTTTTTATTGTTAACTTCTCTAGGGTATGTGGGACGGTAGCGTCCCACCTCGTCAACAGCCAGGGAAACTGCAGGGCGCCAAATTCAAAACAACAGAAATCCCATAATTTAAATTCCTTAAACATACAAGTAATTTACACCAATTTAATCTGTACTTTTCCTTGTTTGGAGAGCTCCTTGGTCTTCATGGTGCCGCTTGCTTGGTGGTGCCCCTTGCTTAGTGGTGTTGCAGACTCTGGGGCCTTTCAGAACATGCTGTTTATAGATTGTTCTACTGTATTATTGATTGTATGTTTGTTTATTCCATGTGTAACTCTGTGTTGTTGTATGTGTCGAACTGCTTTGCTTTATCTTGGCCAGGTCGCAGTTGAAAATGAGAACATGTTCTCAACTAGCCTACCTGGTTAAATAAAGGTGAAATAAATAAATAAAATAAATATATACTGAGATCATGTGAAAGATCATGTGACACTTAGATTGCAAACAGGTGGAATTTATTTAACAAATTATGTGACTTCTGAAGGTAATTGGTTGCACCTGATCTTATTTAGGGGCTTCATAGCAAAGGGGGTGAATACATACATATGCACACACCAGTTTTCCCTAGTTCTTTTTTTCATTTCACTTCACCAATTTGGACTATTTTGTGTATGTCCATTACATGTAATCCAAATAAAAATCCATTTAAATTACAGGTTGTTATGCAACAAAAAAACGCCAAAGAGGGATGAATACTTTTGCAAGGCACTGTATGTTTAATAACGAGTTCCTAGGGACACTGATTGATTGGTGGTGAGGTACAGTACAGTAGACTATAATCAGTTGCATAACGAGCCCCCCTGCAGTGGGGTTGTGTTCTGCTCAATATGCCACTCAGTCGTTGTTTGTCCATTCAGTCGATAGGGAGATAGAAAATGCAGATGGAATCACAGACTGACTGTAGTTCTCAGTGGACCAACACCATGGTGCCAACAAGAGTTATGATGCTGTGCGTTCGAACGTGCTGATCAATTTGTATAGTTTGATTAAAAGTACATGTATAACTTGATTTGGGGAAAAATAATTATTCAGTCATGTACAACTTGATCTAGGGAAAATAAATGATTTTGCAATGAAATAGGTGTGTTTTGTTAAACTGATGGATTGCGTTTGATTGGGAATACAGGAGTAGGGAGGGAGTTAAAACCTCTTGAAGCTAGGGGGCAGTATTTTTATGTTTGGAAAAATAACGTTCCCAAAGTAAACTGCCTATTTCTCAGGCCCAGATTCTAGAATATGCATATAATTGGCAGATTAGGATAGAAAACACTCTAAAGTTTCCAAAACTGTCAAAATATTGTCTGTGAGTATAACATAACTGATTTTGCAGGCGAAAACCTGAGGAAATCCAACCAGGAAGTGCCTCTTATTTTGAAAAATCCCTGTTCCATTGCCTGCCTTTCCTCCATTTAAAGGGATATCAACCAGATTCCTTTTCCTATGGCTCCCACAGGGTGTGAACAGTCTTTAGACATAGTTTCAAGCTTTTATTCTGAAAAAATAGTGAGATTTATCACATCGCGTCAGTAGACTGCCAGATGTCCTTCGATTAGTTTATACGCGTGACAATGGTAGCTCGACATTTTCTTTCTCTCTTGTATTGAATAGTTTACCATCCGGTTGAAATATTATCGATTATTTATGTTAAAAACAACCTGAGGATTGATTTAAAAAAACGTTTGACATGTTTCTACGAACTTTATGGATACTATTTGGAATTTTCGTCTGCCCGTCATGTCCTGCACGAGCCTGTGGATTACTCAACAAAACGCGCCAACCAAATGGAGGTTTTTGGATATAAAAATAATCTTTATCGAACAAAACAAACATTTATTGTGTAACTGGTAGTCTCGTGAGTGCAAACATCTGAAGATCATCAAAGGTAAGCGATTCATTTTATTGCTTTTCTGACTTTCATGACCAAGCTACTTTGCTGCTAGCTGTTTGTAATGTTTTGTCTACTGATCAATGTCCTCACACAAACGCTTGGTTTGCTTTCGCTGTAAAGCTTCTTTTCAAAATCTGACACGACAGGTGGATTAACGACAAGCTAAGATGAGTTTTGGTATATTGCACTTGTGATCTCATGAAATTAAATATTTTTAGTAATTGAATTTGAATTTGGCGCTCTGCAAATCAGCGGATGTTGACGAAAATGATCCCACTAAAGGGATCTGTGCGCCAAGAGAGGGGTGCTTGACAGATCATATGACTCACCCCCTTTGCTCCTCACAGACTCTAAGAGAGCTTACGCAATGCTCCACCATCCTCACAAATCTATTTCAGGAGGAGTAGAGTGCGAATGAAAGAGCGAGAAATACGTTGGATTGTCTTTCTAACAAAGCCGGGGATAAGGAGGAGGATGCATCAATGGGAAAACAGCTGCATATCTCTCCCTCTTTAACCCACTCAGCAGTGGGCACAAAGCCTCACTGTGTCAACAGACCCTGTAGTGAGAACATAGCGTCCTGTCCTTTAGCCCTGGCCCCGGTCCAGCCAGGACAGGCACAGAGATAATGGCTATTAAATGCCCTGTTATGAAACCTGAACGTAAAATAATTCCAATGGATTTAGGTTTCACCACCATAGCTGGGACATCTTGTAAATTGCTTCTACTGCTGTGGATTGCTTCAAAAGTCCTTCAAGTATACTTTTTTTGATAACACTCAAAGTTGTTGAGCTGGTTGCAATATCTGTTTCTGCTTCACAGTGACAAACTGGCAAGCCGCTTTGTTATGAGTTTGAAACGAGTTAGCAGACACTCGAGTCCAATGTTAATGTACCCAGGTCTTAAATCAGCCTTCCTTGAGTTAACTTTGGAAATCATTCATCCACACGTTTAAGAACAACATGTGCAATTACTTCTCAATTAAAGTAAAAAGTCACACCATCTTGCTTGATTTCCAGGAAAGGATTTCATTTTGCTTCGCATTTTAACTAATGACAATAACCAGTTGTGGGCTCATTTAAACGGTCTATTTCACCTTCCATTCATGCATTCCTGTTGATTTAAGTGTGGACGAATGCTAATGTTTTAGGCACCAGCTGTGAGTTGAGAGAATACTTAATTAAAGAAGGGAATTGCTAAATATTCTGATTGTTTTCAAGTTTTAAAAAGAAAGGAACTTTTTAACTTAGAGATGGGAGACAGGAAGACAGACACAAAGAATGACAGACAGATGTACGGACATACAGAAACCAGACAGACAGACAGGACATTGAGCTTTTGAGAAAATCCATACATACTGTATGTTATTACTTTTCCTTCCTTTTCACATTTCTCCAAAACAGAACACAGGGGATGGCATCAATATATCGACCCCCCCCCCTTCTCCTCCTTCTCCATTTATCACATATCAGCCCAGTTTGTTTGACATATAAATCGATACAGTTGGAAATTCTTGTATCCTTGTATCCTTGATCATATTTTGATTCCATTTTTACTTTTGGCTTTGTACGTTGAACATCCAGTCCATGAAATTACAAATGTATACTGTAGGCTCAATTATTTCTATCATTAGATGCCGAGGGCCGGGGTTTTGATTTATAACAGCTGTGAGGCATTCAGACTCCCGTTATATCTTCTCTGTATGTGTGCAACCATTCTGGACTTCAATCTGCTGAACTTCAATCCCTCTGACTGCCTAACTGTACATGCTTTGCCCTGTTAACTTTGCTTTTATTCACTTCTCCTGGTTTGCTCTGACAGCATCATATATCATTTCACTCTGTTACTGATGGTCGATTTGGGCTCGGAATAGGGAGTGAAATTAGACTCCTTTTAAGAGAATATTGAAGAACCTCTTTGGAAAGAAATTGCCTTTCAAAATGTTCCTCACAGGACATCACTTTTTATGTGAATGAAATGGATGGATCTAAGTAAGGTGAAAATGGACATCACCAAAGCCTTGGCGATGTACTCAAGTTTTTGTCTATCTGAAGAGGGCCACGGGTCCTGAAAGGAAAGGAGGTAAAGCTCTCCAAAACGCAGTATTAATGGGCATAAAGAGGGATTGGAGAGAAGGAGATTAAACAGTTCGGAATAGATTTTCTCACCTATTTTCTCCGTTCAATACTCTGTCTTATTTAGTCAGTGACAAAGACAGCAGATGGAAGAGATTCTCTCTGTAATGCACAATGCATCAACAATGAAAACAATAGAAGAAATAGGATTCCTTCCTTGATTTGATTCAGTATTTATCAATGCCGTCTTCAAAGGATAAATACTGTATTTTAAAGCTCCTCCGTTCGTTTTTGAAAAGGCCATAAGCCGAAACATATTGGTTCTACTTTTAACAATTAAAGAAGCCTTTTTATTTAATTCCATTGTTTTCTAAAAGTTGCTGAATATCCTCTGTACCTCAGTTTGCTCCTCTATTCATGCAGCTTGGTTGGAAAGGCTGGTAGCGGCAGTGATCCCTTCCGTTTATGGGTGTTTTTGTGCGATAACGCTCTAGCAAACCCCTGGTGTCCGACAACAGAGTTGTGGGCCATTTTCCCTCAGACTGCCTTTATGGTTTAAGAAGAGTCACATTTCCTTGTGTCAGGTCATCATAGCATGGCCAGAGATTAAAACGTCAAACTGTGATTTTATCACTCTTGGTGCTCTGCCTTGGCTTTCAGGCCTGCTGTGGGGAAGATTGCTAGTGTGGTCGGTGGCTGGCTGTGGATCAGATCTACATAGATTGTTTTCATACATGGCGGCTGGTCACTAAGTATGGCTCACTGGTCCACATCTCAGCTCTCTATCTCTGGGTGTATGTGTTCCTCTAGCTGGGTGGGAGCTGCGTCCGCCATCCACAGCAGACGGCTCATTAAGCTCAGGGCTCAGGCCTTTACGCTTGAGGTGAAATTGCATGATTGCGTTTTTCTCTCCCCCTTGTAGATAACACGATAAGCCTCGCTGGCAACATATGTCTTGCAGACAAGGATCATTTCACGTGTAATGATAATTTCCCGTGGGTGTAATATAGCAGTGTCTTCGGTGGCTTTTGTTGACATGAGGGGATCGACCAACATTCCGTATCGCTCTCAGCGACATGGATAAATAGATTTTATCTATGTCATTTCAAATGATTTAATTCTGATTATGACTAGCGTTCTCAGTTTCTTACATAGGGGAAATATGGCATACATATTATATGGAACATGTTTTATTACTTTTCGATCAACGACAAAGAGAATTGTTTACATTTGTCACATTCACCTCATTTAATTCACATCACTTTTGTAGCACTTGATCAAAATAGGTCATAGTATAACTTTACGAATGATATCATCTTAAATAGTTCTTTCCACAATGTTGGCCCTGAAGTCTGTAATTTGTCACTTCTTGTGGCGTAAATGTTCATGATATTATCTACAGGCAATGTCCGTAATCCACAAGATAGAAAATGTCATGTTTGATGTATAATGTAAGTTCCTCTTGAGCCACATTATGTCCCTAAAGTCTCCCAAGTCCTCAGGATTAAAGGAGACAAAGTCAATTCTAAAGAAATTACCATGAACTTTCACAGAAAACCTGCACATTATTAAATCAAAACAGAGAACCATACATAGCATCAACATTTCATTCTGAGAGAAATCAAAACTCACATATCAAATAGTTACATGTTCTTAAATGTGCACATTGTTGACATATTTTATGCCTTTGGGCTATGATATTAACAGTATTCACCATCTTCTTTATCCAAGCAATATTTTACAGGACGAAAAACCGTCACACAGTATCAACTTCAATGTAGAAACATCAGATACAGTGAGCCACTGTCAACTAAGGCATCAGTCAAATTCTGTCAGGTTGTCCCCTGTATTGTTCATCCATTTTGACAACCTCACCTTCTGCCAGCACTTAGATCCAGGAAATCCCCTTTGGGTCACTCTCACATCCAGCAACCGAGGAGTTTTGTGAAAGATCATTTAATTCAGGTCTCATGGTCGACATTCTAGAAATCAGGTCTCAGATTGAACCTTAAAGATAATTGTTCTCCTATCTCAATGAATAGTTTGTCAAAGAGGTTCCAGATCTCAGAACTCAGGTCTCATGCTCGACAGCAGAAAAGTTTGTGAAAGACATTTCGGAACTCTGCGTTGAAGGCAGTGTAGATGATGGGGTTGACAGCACTGTTGACGTAGCCCAGCCACGTTACCACGGAGATCAGAGTGGGGCTGATTTTGCAGGACACGCACAGCACGTTGGTCACATGTACCACAAAGAAAGGCGTCCAACAGGCTAGGAACACACCTGGTATAGGTGAGAGGGGAGGAGGGGGAGGAGGAGGAGAAGAAGAGGGAGGGGAAAGGTGACGCAGTCAGTCTCTTCAATAAATCAATACATGGCAAGGGATACATAACTACAGTATATTACTATAACCTGAGATGGTAAACGTCAATGTGATATGACATTGAGGAAAGGCTGTCTTTGACAGGCAGACTGTAGCTCACTGCATATAGAGTTACTGGTTTTGTATTATCTGATTGTGGGTGTGTAGAATAAATGCATGTGGCACGAAAAAGTGTTTGCACAGATCATGTGAACCATGGTAGAAGATGGCAATTGAGTGGCTGTTTCCAAGGAGATAGCATCCTCTATTTGTACTGCAGGCTGCATTATCATGATGTATGATGCCTCACAGACACTTACACCATGTGTTAATTCTATATTTGGTCGCTAGCTAATTAGCCGGTAATACTTTATCACCTTTCCGGCAAACGTGCCATGATAACGTTGTCACACTGAGTAAAGTTAGTCAGCTCTGCCTGTACACATGGCCTGCGCCAGTTATGGCGTGAACGACTCTCAGAGTAGATGTACGTAGATGTACGTAGACAATGGGTGTGCGTACGTCATATTTTCCTTTCGTTCACTCAGCACGCGCCAACACACACCTGTGCACGCACTCACACATATGGTATGATACAGCTTAGATCCACAACACATAGACTACGGACTCTTTTTCTCTCTGCTTTGTCCGTTCAGACACAGCGGGAGTTGGTTTGTCAGTGGATGCGGTCCTGCATTAGTAAGCAAACAGGCCCAGCATTGTGGGAAGAGACTATGCTGTGGAGGATGCCATTATTCATTCCTCTGTTGTCACAACAGCACTAGCATAACGCTCGACACATCATGTCCGTGGAGCATCAACACCGTCTAACACCACCGTCTCCCCTCGTTGCATTTTGACAGTCTGTGTTTTCACATGTTGAATACATAGCCACGGAGTGTGAGCCTTTTTCTCACATGATCAAAATGTTAGCCCCTTCTCAGCATGCAGCCTCTTTCAAGCATTCAGGGTTTGTTATATTGATGCCGTCCCCTGTGGTCTCAGATTGCAAAAATCCAAGCCTTGTTTTGTGTTGCTGTAAAGCTATGTTATTATGTAAGGCTGAAAAAAACCCATTGATTTCAAACATCCTCTTCTTGACCCTTGTCTGGCAGTAGAGTATTTACTCTTCTCTCAGGAGAGGCAGGCGTAATGCCTTTAGTTGGGGTGGGAACTGCATCATTTCTGCATCTCGACGTCGTAAAACCTAGGTGCGGCGCTTTCACCTGTTACCACTGCAGGTGTTGTCCACTCTTTTAGGTGATCGAGCTTGGTGAGCACTGTTTCTCCTGGCGGTATCAACTGTCATGGTCTAGCCCGATGACGTTGGTTGTAGTAGAAGGCTTGTTTCCTCTTTTCTGCTGTATCCTTTAGCCCGGTGTGGTTTTTGTTGAGCCACTTAGGTTGCAGGTTTCTCACCAAGGTTGGGAGCGTCGTTCAGATTTTTCTACCCATGAGGAACTCTGCTGGGCTCATTCCCGTTGTTGTGCATGGGGTTGACCTGTAGCACATGAGAGCAATCAGTGGGTCTTTCTGCTTCAGAATCCTCTTTGCGGTCTGCACTGCCCTTTCTGTGTGACCTTTACCCTGAGCGTTGTGAGCGCTGGAAGTAATGTGCTTAACGTCAAGCTGCTCTGCCATTTCTTGGAACTCGGAACTAGAGAATTGAGGCCCATTTTCACTAACGACCTCATCTGCAATCCCATACCTTGCAAAGGTTCCTTTCAGCTTAAGGGCAACCTGTGTGCTTGTGGTTGTAGGCATGTGTCACAGCTGTCGTAAGAACGGGACCAAGGCGCAGCGGATGTTGAGTTCCACATATTTAATACAAAGAGAAACTTAAACAAAACAAAAATGATCAAATAAACGAACAACTAAACGTGACTACGTGGTGCACATGCACAAACACAAAACAATATCCCACAAACACAGGTGGGAGAAATATCTACTTAAATATGATCCCCAATTAGAGACAACGATTACCAGCTGCCTCTAATTGGGAATCATACAAAACACCAACATAGAAAATATAAACTAGAACACAACATAGAAATTATAAACTAGACTAGCCCCTTGTCACGCCCTGACCTACTACACCATAGAGAAACAAGGGCTCTCTATGGTCAGGGCGTGACTGCATGTGTAGTATTTCTATGAATCTTAAATAGTAGTCAGATATAATCAAATAGTTTTGTTTGTTATGCACGCATAGATCCAGATCAATTCTTTTCCATGGCCTGCCAGGGAGCGGTGTTGAGATTAGTGGCTCCTTTTGCAGGGCCAAGACTGACATTGCCTTTTTCTTCTTTGAGATCCCCGACCACGATACTGAGGCATTGGCCCTCTCTCTGCATTTAGTCAGACCTTGATGTCCGTCGTCAAGAATGTCTGCCCTCTGTGTCTGTGGTACTAGTATGCGGTTCCCCCTTGTGACCATACCATTGTACTCTTCACTGGGAAAAACTCTCTGTGACTGGGGTTTTACTCACATGTTCTGGCCAGCCTGACCTGTACTTGATCACTGTCTGTAGTTTATCATCTGCTGCGGTGGCAACTCTGCTCTCCATTTTTGGCTTTTATGTAGGTATGTTGTTGATTATGGCTGCAATGTAACACTCCATGTATGTCTGTGTGTCTGTTTCCTTTTCTGTGAGTATCAACAGACTCCTTGAAAGAGTGTCTGCCACGACCATAGTTTTTCCTGGCGCGTACTCCGCTGTGGTTTTGAACCTCATCAGCCGCATGAGTAGTGGCACCGTAAAGGCACATTATCCAAGTCTTTGCTGTTCATTAGTGGGACCACGGGCTTGTGGTCTGTCACTAGCTTGAAGTCCTCCAGGCCATACAGAAATTTCTCAAACTTCTCACAAGCCCAAACACTCGCCAGATGCTCCTTTTCGATCTGCACGTATCAAATCAAATTTTATCGGTCACATACACATGGTTAGAAGATGTTATTGCGAGTGTAGCGAAATGCTTGTGCATAGTATCCTAAGAATGCGAAGCGACCATCTCTGTCGGCGCCATCTCTGATTATCTGGTTTCTGCCTCCATGATCCACCAGGAGCAGTACACCACAGGCTTCCATTCCTCACCATGGAGCTGTAGTAGTACACCGTCAAGCCCAACGCTGCTTGCGTCTGCTCAGACTGCGATGGCTCTGTTGCCGTCATAGAACGTCAGGACTGGGGAAGTCGTCAGAAGTTCTTTGAGGCGCTGGGACACTGCCTGGTGTGCGTGATCCCATGTCCATGCTGTCTTTGACCTCAGGAGCTCATGCAGTGGTTGACCCACTGTGGAAAGGTTGGGGATATACTTCCCTAGGTAGTTAACCATCCCAATAACTCTCTTCAGCTCCTGCAATTTCTCTGGTGGGGGAAAGCTGCCAGATGGCCCCCACTTTCTCTGAATCGGGCCTGATTGGGTCAATGAGGTGTCCCAGGAAGCGTAGCTGTGTTTGCCTGAGGACACACTTTTATTTGTTCAACTTTAGTCTGGTTGACTCAATCTCTTTTCAGTCACTCGTCGTGCTCCTCCATGGTATTTGCATATACCAAAATGTCATCCATAAAACGGTGACTCCCTCAAGGCCTTGCAATGTCTACATCATTTCTGGATGGCTCGAGATCCCAAATAGCAAACGGCGGAAACAGTACCTGCCAAAAGGTGTAATAAAGGTTGTCAACTTTCTGCTGTCACAGTGTAGGAGTATTTGCCAAAACCCACTTGCTGCATCCCTTTGTTGAGAATACTTTGGCTCTGCTCAGCTTTGCGAGTATCTCATCCGAGGTGTGTAGGATAAACCGTTCTTTTCACTATCTTTTCAACGCTTCATTATTMTTTTTCAAACCCACACATGTTCGCACTTTTCCATTTTTCTTCAGGACAGGCACCATGGGTGCACACCAATCTGTTGGCTGCGTCACCTTCTCCATGATGTCATTTTACTCCATCCTGCACAGCTCCTCTTTCACCTTCTGCATGCGTGGTATTGGGATGCTGCGCGCTGTGTGTTCTCTTTCAGTTGTATTTTGTGTGACACATTCTTTCTCAAAGTCCTGGTTTCTGACACTTGTTGCATGTCCACTTGAAAGCTCGTTGATAAAAACAGGCATGTTCGTGAATAACATTCCGTTTGGGAAAACAGTATTCATTATATTTCCTCACGACAATATCAAAGTCTGCTTCCTCATCATCTGATGCAAAGGTGAACGATTTGAAAATGTTCTCTGCCTCGCTGCCCATGGCGTGAGGGAACTGACCTGCACATCACCATCTTCCTGATCCAACTTGGTCACGGTTCTGAATCTCATATAAAGTTGTTTCCAATCCATCCATTCCATCAGAGGAGTACCTTTCTAGGTAAGTTGTTTTAATGCCCGTCTCACCAGAACACCTCAAGAGAACTGACGCACTGCCTTACGTACTGCTTTATGACATCCCGTAACACTGTTGTGTAGACTACGACATCATCTACACACAATAGCCCATAATGACAAAGTGAGAACATGTTTTTCAGACATTTTAGCAAATTTATTGAAAATTAAATACAGAAAAGTTCAGAAGGGTTTGTGTATATATTATGAAAACATTTTGTGGCGTTTTTTTGTTTGTTTTGGACTTTGGTAAGGTTTATTTTTTATTTTTCGGCACACATTTTTTTCTTGAGGCCAGCCGATAGTCTTTGTTGTCTTAATTTCGAGCACTTTTTTAGATGTAAAATTGCACGACTAAGATCTCTTCGGCAAAAACTTTGA
This sequence comes from Salvelinus sp. IW2-2015, assembly GCF_002910315.2. Classification (NCBI taxonomy): domain Eukaryota; kingdom Metazoa; phylum Chordata; class Actinopteri; order Salmoniformes; family Salmonidae; genus Salvelinus; species Salvelinus sp. IW2-2015. The sequence continues at coordinate 12,730,181 of NC_036840.1, read as the reverse complement.
AATAAATGACAGATTTCTTGACTTATTTAGAATTTTGAAAAACATGACATTATGGGGTATTGTGTGTAGGCCAGTGACCAAAAACCTACATTTAATCAATTTTAAATTCAGGCTGTAACACAACAAACTGTGGAAAAGGGTGTGAATACTTTCTGAAGGCACTGTATTTGCTCTGAATTAAGATTAAACGATGCCTGTAGAAATAATGGGGTGTCATTTATGACATGATTCTTTTGGTTATTGAACTACAGTAAGTGAATTGATTTACACCGGGTAACAGAATTGTGGTAATGGAATTTCGTCATAGGTCCCTGATTTGTACTAAAATAGATGCATAATTCTGGATATGAATGTCATTCTCTTTATGGTGATGTTTCCTAAATAGGTACACAAAAGTATAAATATGAAATATCCTCCTTTGCATATTTGGGTTTTATTCTACACACTGGCTATTATTTGAATGACCTCTGCCCCCAAACAAGACCAATTTTGGTAGTCCGGACCGGACCAAATCTAAACCAATGTTTCACACGTTTGGACATCAGCACAGTAGAGCTCAGTAGAGTACAATAGAGTACAGAACAGTAGAGTTTAGTACTGTAGAGTTCAGTACAGAGCAGTAGAGTACAGTAGTGTACAGTAGAGTATAGTTCAGTAGAGTATGGTAAAGTGCAGTAGAGTACAGTACAGTACAATACAGTACATTATAGTGTACTAAACTCTAGTGTGCTCTACTGTGTACTGAACTACACTCTACTTTTCTTTACTGTACTGTACTGTCCTGTGCGGTCCAAACTATTATGTGACTACTATGATTTCCCATTGTAGCCAATTCATTTGCAGAAATTCCTGACAGATTTTTCTGAATTTTCCGTTACGGATTTGGTACTCATAGCTTTCATTTTACACCCAATTTGACATTCTCCTATGAACTTCACATGTTGGTACTCATGGCTCCTTTTACATGGAAATGACCGCATTCATCTTAATATAAATAAGTGAGACAACCACATATCACAGTCGTAGGTAGTACATTTTCCCACGATACAGAAATGATCAGCAAAGTCACTGCTAGCTGGAAAATACTATTTCTTTTTTTATGGGGGGGAGGGGAATAAGACAGAGATCTTATTTAAGATACTCATTGAAGAGGTAGATTTTCAGGTGTTTTCGGGAAGATAGGCAGGGACTCTTCAGTCCTAGCTTCAGGGGAAAGCTCATTCCACCATTGAGGTGGAAGGACAGAGAAGAGCTTTGACTGGGATGAGCGGGTTGGGATTTAGGGTTTGAGCATAGCCTGAGTGTAGGGAGGGGAAATTCCCATTGCTGCTCCATAGGCAAGCATCATGGTCTTGTAGTGGATGCAAGTGGAGTGTGCGGAGGACTGGGTGACATGGGAGAATTTCAGAAGGTTGAACACCAGGCGTGCTGCGGCGTTCCAGATAAGTTGCAGGGGTTTGATGACACAAGCGGGGAGCTCTGCCAACAGCGAGTTGCATTAGTCCAGACGGGAGGTGACAAGTGCCTGGATTAGGACCTGCACCGCTTCCTGTGTGAGGTAGGGTCGTACTCTACAGATGTTAAAGGGCAAGAACCTGGAGGAGCGAGTCACTGCTTTGATATTTGCAGAGGAAGACATGGTGTTGTCCAGGGTCACGCCAAGGTTCTTTGCACTCTGGGAGGGGGTCACTGTGAAGTTGTCAACTGTGACGGAGAGGTCTTGGAGTGGGCAGGCCTTCCCCGGGATTTAGAATAGTTCAGTCTTGTCGGGGTTGAGCTTGAGGTGGTGGGCCGATATCCAAGCTGAGATATCTGCCAGGCACACAGAGATGCGTGTCACCACCTAGGTGTCAGAAGAAGGGAAGGAGAAAAGTAGTTGAGTGTCATCTGCATAGCAATGATAGGAGAAACCATGTGAGGATATGATGGAGCTGAGTGACTTGGTATATAGAGAGAAGAGGGCCTAGAACCGAGCTCTGGGGGACACCATTAGTGAGAGCATGTGGTGCAGACACAGATCCTCTCCACGTCACCTGGTAGGAGCGGCCTGCCAGATAAGATGCAATCCAAAAGTGTGCAGAGCCTGAGATGCCCAGCACTGAGAGGGTGGAAAGGAAGATCTGATGGTTCACTGTGTCCAAGGCATTGGATAGATCTAGGAGGATGAGGACAGAGTAGAGAGTCAACTTTGCCAGTGCGGAGAGCCTTCGTGACACAGAGGAGAGCGGTCTCTGTTGAGAGACCCGTCTTGAAGTCTGACTGGTTAGGGTCAAGAAGATTGTTCTGAAAGAGATAATGAGAGTGTTGTTCAGAGACTGCACGCTCAAGTGTTTTGGAAAGACAAGTGACTCTGGCCATTTTGGAGTAAGAGGGGACGCAGCCAGTGGTCAGGGATGAGTTGATGAGGGAAGTTAGGAATGAGATGGTCTGGAGAAGGGAGGAGGGGATGGGGTCAGGTGGGCAGGTTATTGAGCGGCCAGACGTCACTAGAATTTCATCTGTAGAGAGAGGGGCGAAAGAGGTCAAGGTGTAGGGTAGTTCTGTGTGAGTCGTACCAGTGGACTCAATAGGCTGACTGAATGAGGAGTGGATATTGTCTACCTTCTTTTCATAGTGGTTGACAATGTCTTCCGCAGAGAGGGGGGGGATTAAGGAGGGAGGAGGTGGCAAAGAGTTTCCTAAGGTTAAAGGCAGAAACCTGAAATCTGGGGTGATAGAAAGTGGTGTTAGCAGTGGCTGCATAGGAAGAGAAGGTAGAGAGGATGGAGTTAAATGATGATAGAAGTTTAATTTTAGTTTAGTTTAACTTTCCTCCATTTTTGCTCACCTGACATACTCAGCCACCGAGCAGAAGGATAGGGCTAGCCGACCGGGAGGAAAGGGGACAGTGAGTGTCATACGATACAGAAAGGGAGGAGAGTACGTAAAGTAGATGGCCCTAGCTAGCAAAAGACAATACTAGACAACAACAAATGAAGACAAAAAGGATTCTTCTCACTCCTGGAGAGAGTAGGAGTCCTCTAGCTATAGATTGAAACACACTGAACTGGATATACTGTATACTCAGAAAAGAGGTGAAACCACTCCCCCTCCAGGCACTGATTACCAAAACAGCAACAATCACAAACTGCCCTGCACTTTAATCCTAGTTGATGTGTCAACAATCAGCTGCAGGTTATGAGGTTATGTATTCTGCTCACAGTGGGGGAACCCCTCATTTCCATGCCCCTCCATGTTTATGTAATTAATACTTTTTAAGGTCACCGCAACCCACTGTTTTCTTACCCCAACGATGCTAAATGTCCTTTGTTGACATGATTTGTGTAAATATTAGACCTTGGAAGACACATGCATGTACACACGCGAAGACAGAACACCACCACGCATGCACGATCCACACACACACACACACACACACACACACACACACACACACACACACACACACACACACACACACACACACACACACACACACACACACACACACACACACACACACACACACACACACACACACACACACACACACACACACACACACACACACACACACACACAAAAACACACATGTACACATACCTACCAACTACAACAGGAAGAACCTTCATGGCTTTGCGCTCCCTCCCACTCACTCTGCTACTCTTGCTGTTGCGGCGCCCCCTCTTGGTGGCCTTAGCGTGGGCCAGCCCATTCTCCTTCCGGCTCTTCCCCTGCCTAGGCGGCTTCTCCGTGGGTTCTGCGTCCGAAATGCTTTCTATCTGGGTAGTCATGGGGTCGCTCTCTGCCATGCCAGCCCCCACAACATCCTGCTGCTTGTCCTCCACCCCCGGGGTCGCTGTGGGCGACGCCATCGATACGGTCGACGGTGACATTGGGCTGAGCCCTGAGGGCATGAGGTACACCACCTTCTCCTTGGCCCCCGCCCTGACCCCTGCGTTCTCCCTCTGCAGGGCGGAGCTGAGGCGCAGGGACAGTCCCCGTTTTCCTCCCCTCGTCAGCTGGGAGCGCCTCCTGCCTGAGCTCCAGCGTCTCAACCCCCGGAACATCCAGTAGTACAGGAAGAGCATGACTGGGCAAGGCACAAAGAAGGAGCACACTGAGGAGTAGACCACGAAGCTGTCGTTCTCCAGCTTGCACACGGTGGGGTCGCGGCCTGGCACCTGGTTGAGGCCGAAGATGACAGGACTGGCGACGCCCAGGGAGAGAACCCAGGTGGCCGTAATGAGGACCAGCTGCCGCAGGCTGAACTGGTTCCTGTTGTACTTCAGGGGCACCACCACCGCTATGTACCTACAGGGACACACACATCACAGGGGATAAAATACATTTAAAATACATGGAGCACACCTGTTGTACTTCAGGGGCACTGCTGCCACCATGGCTATGTACAGTTAAAGTCGGAAGTTTACATACACTTAGGTTGGAGTCATTAAAACTCAATTTTCAAATATTCTTGTTGACAAACTATAGTTTTGGCAAGTCGGTTAGGACATCTACTTTGTGCATGACACAAGTAATTTTTCCAACAATTGTTTACAGACAGATTATTTCACTTATAATTCACTGTATCACAATTCCAGTGGGCCAGAAGTTTACATACACTAAGTTGACTGTGCCTTTAAACAGCTTGGAAATTCCAGAAAATCATGTCATGGCTTTAGAAGCTTCTGATAGGCCAATTGACATCATTTCAGTCAATTGGAGGTGTACCTGTGGATGTATTTCAAGGCCTACCTTCAAACTCAGTGCCTCTTTGCTTGACATCATGGGAAAATCAACAGAAATCAGCCAAGACCTTAGAAAAAAATGTGTAGACCTCCACAAGTCTGGTTCATCATTGGGAGCAATTTCCAAACGCCTGAAGGTACCACGTTAATCTGTACAAACAATAGTATGCAAGTATAAACACCATGGGACCACGCAGCCGTCATACCGCTCAGGATGGAGATGCGTTCTGTCTCCTAGAGATGAACGTACTTTGGTGCGAAAAGTGCAAATCAATCCCAGAACAACAGCAAAGGACCTTGTGAAGATGCTTGAGGAAACAGGTACAAAAGTATCTATATCCACAGTAAAACGAGTCCTATATCGACATAACCTGAAAGGCCGCTCAGCAAGGAAGAAGCCACGGCTCCAAAACCGCCATAAAAAGCCAGACTACGGTTTGCAACTGCACATGGGGACAAAGATCGTAACTTTTTGGAGAAATGTCCTCTGGTATGATGAAACATAAATAGAACTGTTTGGCCTATATGACCATCGTTATGTGTGGAGGAAAAAGGGGGAGGCTTGCAAGCCGAAGAACACCATCCCAACCGTGAAGCACGGGGGTGGCAGCATCATGTTGTGGGGGTGCTTTTCTGCAGGGGGACTGGTGGCACTTCACAAAATAGATGGCATCAATAGGAAGGAAAATTATGTGGATATATTGAAGCACATCTCAAGACCTCAGTCAGGAAGTTAAAGCTTGGTCGCAAATTGTGCTCCAAATGGACAATGACCCCAAGCATACTTCCCAAAGTTGTGGCAAAATGGCTAAAGGACAACAAAGTCAAGGTATTGGAGTGGCCATCACAAAGCCCTGATCTCAATCCCATAGAAGATTTGTGGGCAGAACTGAAAAAGCGTGTTTGAGCAAGGAGGCCTACAAACCTGACTCAATTACACCAGCTCTGTCTGGAGGAATGGGCCAAAATTCACCCAACTTATTGTGGGAAGCTTGTGGAAGGCTACCTGAAACGTTTGACCCAAGTTAAACTATTTAAAGGCAATGCTACCAAATACTAATTGAGTGTATGTAAACTTCTGACCCACTGGGAATGTGATGAAAGAAATAAAAGCTGAAATAAATAATTATATCTACTATTCTACTATTATTTTGACATTTCACATTCTTAAAATAAAGTGGTGATCCTAACTGACCTTAAACAGAGAAGGTTAACAGAGATTAAATGTCAGAATTGTGAAAAACTGAGTTTAAATGTATTTGGCTAAGGTTTATGTAAACTTCTGACTCAACTGTACCTGCATAGACGCGGTTCAAAGCGAATGACATAGTCTACATTTAAAATACATACATTTAACATGGAGGGGCTTCAAACAGGCCAACACAGCAGGGAAGTACTCAGAGGACATAGTGGCTGTTCTGGAAACATTTGAAAAACCTCAGTTGTTCAAAGCTGTTCTGTGGTCCTACAGGTTCAAAGTAAACTTAGATATGGAAGCACTGGAATGCCACAGATGAAGTTACAATAATATTCACCTTCATTTGTAACTCCACTCTATTCCACCCCCACAACCTGGCTCTACCCTGCTTCTCCTGTCTTATAAATACAATTATTAATCTCAATCTATTGATTAGATACCATGTCGTATTATTACAGTGAGAAATGTAATAACACCACAATGCTATAGAACCTGTCAGACACATGAGCCGCACACCACTAGAGATATAACATTTAACTAACAGGAAGTGTGTGCTGTGTGGAACCTATTTAATGCCCATCTTATATTTTACAGTCGGCTTGTTTTTCCTTTGCCTTAGAAACTCTCGGTCACACTAAGCCCTTAGTGTGACCGAGAGTGTGGTTTGGGGTAGAGTCCCCTGGGTCCCCTGGGTCCCCTGGGTGGTTGGCGTGAGTTTTCTTCTCTCTGTTTTGAGTAATTACTGGGCATTGATGATTTAGTCGATGAGGGGTTCCAGAGCTACGGTTCCATTAGCCTCCTATAGACCACAGCCATCAGTTAGCATTCACTGTGTGATGTCTGCTAATGGTCTCGCTACACTCTTCTCACAGTCTGGCAGAATGATTTGAGGGATTACTATGAGTGACAGGGCTCGCTACAGAGCTCGCTACAGATATTAGAAAGACATATTGAACTTGCACGTTGGAGATATTGTTCTTGGTGTTTTTAATGTCTCTCTTTGTTCCTTTCAAAAGTGGGAATAAAGAGTATACACAGGGTATTTCTTGAAGAAACTTTTCGAAGAAAAGCTTGCGTTATCAATCTTTTCCTTGTTCAAACTAATAATTCAGAGATATTGCGGTAGTTCTTTGCAATTCTTTGTTAACTCAAATCATACTGGAGACTGCCCAATGGGCACAGCATGTCATTCCAACGTGGATAATTGGGTAATATTTGGTTGACACGTCGATCAAAGACATTACCACATATATTCACCCACTCAAAAAGACAGCCGAAAGTTAGTTGAATATCCGTTGTGTTATCACGATGCTTTCAACCATCTAAAGGCACAAACAAATTCCAATGCCAAACAATGTCTGATTTGTGATTTATTTATAGAAAAGATGATTGTGTTATCACTGTGCATCGTAACCAAATGACCTGGATTGCAGTTGAGATTGCATTAAAAGTACATGGTGCAAGTGATCAATGTCGTTCGAGATTCTGCACAGATTATTACAGAAATTGTGATCATCTCCACAGACCTGCGACGACCTATCCAGGCTATTTTGAATATGCACGCCTTATATGATTACATAAGAATACATTCATAGTTACAGTAACCTCAATGTGGTCATGGATGTGTTACTCATTTTAAAGTTACATTCGTTTCTAAGATAGCCTTCACTTTAGGCTATTTACTGTATTACAAATGTAATATTGAATTGTGTTTGGTTGTCAACGCAATCAAATATCAACATTATCTTCTGCTTGGATAGTTCCATTTGTGCCACTAACTTAGTCTGGCTTTAATTCCAGTTTGTCTAAGTCAATGAATAGAACAAAATAAAATCAATCTTTTAAAGCACTTTAAATACAGTTTGTTTTTGATTTCATCTTATTCTTTAAATTTGATTTTGGTTGAGATGGAGACGTGAATCCAACATATCAATGATTAATTTGTAGACAAACTGGAATTAAAGGCAGACTAATTCAGTGGCACAAATGGCATTAGCCAAGCAGAATATGCATCTCCTTCAAATGTTGATATTTGGTTGCGTTGACAACCAAGCACACAATTCAATACCACTAAATATCATTCAATTAGAAATCAACCAGAGCTTGAAACCCTAGGCCTGTTGTATTGTCTAATTTTTGTTGAATTCTGGGTTGAAATAAAGCGATAGCTTTTGATGTCTTTGCAAATCCTATAGCTTGTAGGCCTAAATAGCATCATTTATGAAATAGGAGTGATAAGACTATGGTCACATTTTATTTACTCTGCTAAACCTACCCTTTTGTAATGACTTCGATAGCAACAGTGAATCTATTTTGTTTTTTTAAGTGGACATCTCTAAGAAATCATTCTCACGATAGCACATTGGTAATAGTCAGTGACAAATATCATAGCTGGGCTTGGTTAAAACCCTGGATGGGAGACCAAAGGGTAGCTGTAGATAGATTAATTCTCTAGTAGGAGCCAGGAGGTGCTGCCCAGCCTATAGTTTTTCTTCTTCTGATAGTGTGTATAACGTTGAAGATCTGACATTGTTTTAAAAGTACAAATGCAAGGTTTATATACAAGGTTTCCATATGTTGAAATGTGGTTACCATAAGGACATAATCCTGTTGTAGAAATGTCTCCCTCAAAACAACAGTTAATGACTTTTTTCAAATCCAATGTATTTTCCACGTATATTCCACGTCACAATATGTTGACAAATTACATTGAAACAACGTTGATTCCACCAGTTTGTGCCCTGTGGATGGACATGTGGTGTTGCTATGTTTCAGAGTCCAGTGTACCGTAACTCGACAGGTTAGAGAGGGACAGGTGTGGTATTGAAAACTAGTGTGACCTGACAGCAATGTGTTACCATAGTGTCCAGGCGAAGTTGAGACAGAAGGACTCACCTGTCCACACTGATGGCACATAGGTTGAGGATGGAGGCCGTGCACAGCATGACGTCCATGGTCATCAGAGCATCACAGATGTATGTGCTCAGGGTCCAGATACCACCCAGGAACTGGGACACACAGCAACAACAACAACAACAACACATGGTTAACAAGTTGTCAGTCCTGTCAGCGGTGGACTTTAAACTACGAAGAGACAGACAGGGCAGGTAATTGAGCAAAACGACATGTATTTGGGTATGTGTATGTGTTTCTTAAATTTAAGAGGTCATGAAGGGAAAGTCAACTTACACACACGCACACACATACACACATAAATACACACATAAATACACACACACACACACACACACACACACACACACACACACACACACACACCACACACACACACACCACACACACACACACCAACACACACACACACACACACACACACACACACACACACACACACACATACACACACATACACACACACTCTCCGCTCCTCCCTCACCTCAGAGTAGACGTAGAGGGGCAGCACCAGTACAGCCAGCAGTAGGTCGGCCACAGACAGGCTGATGATGAAGTAGTTGGTGGCAGTTTTCAGGGAGCGCTCAGTGAGCACGCTCAGACACACAAGTACGTTGCCCAGGATGATGATCAGGATGAGGGGCACGCCCAGCACCAGGGCAAAGTAATTGTAATCATACTCTTCCCTCTGGCCCAGGACCACCAGCCCTCCCTCAGTCAGACCCTCTGGGGTGGCATTGCTGCTGGGTGACGTCGTCACGTTGACCATGTCGATTATGGAGGCCCCGGGCTGCACTGTCGCTCTGAAGTTAACATCTAGGGAGGAGGCGAGAGGAGAGTGTTTACTGTGGAGTGTGTGTGTGCCTTCAGTAAGTATTCACACCCCTTGACTTTTTTCACATTTTGTTGTGTTACAAAGTGGGATTAAAATTGATTTAATTGTATTTTTTTATCATCAATCTATACAAAATACTCTGTAATGTCAAAGTAGAAAGAAAAATGTGAACATTTATTAAACATTTAGGAAAAATAAAACACAAATATATCTCAATTATATAAGTATTCAACACCCTGAGTCAACACTGTACATGTTAGAAACACCTTTTGGCAGCGATTACAGTTGTGAATCTTTGGGTCTCATTTGGGTCTCATCAAGTCTCTAAGAGCTTTTCACACCTGAATTGTACAATATTTGGCAATTATATATATATTTTTTATTCTTCAAGCTCTGTCAAGTTAGTTGTTGATCATCATTTGGGGCGGCATGTAACCTAGTGGTTAGCATATTGGGACAGTAACTTAAAGGTTTCTGGATCGAATCACCGAGATGACAAGGTAAAAATCTGCTGTTCGGCCCCTGAACAAGGTAGTTAACCCACTGTTCCCCGGTAGGCTGTCATTGTAAAATAAGAATTTGTTCTTAACTGACTTGCCTAGTTCAATAAATAAATAAAATAAAATTGCTAGACAGCCGTTTCCAAGTCTTGCTATAGATTTTCAAGTTGATTTAAGTCAAAACTGTAACTAGCAGTTAGCAAACTCCATTGTAGATTTGGCCTTATTGTCTTGCTGAAAGGTGAATTCCTCTTCCAGTGTCTGTTGGAAAGCAGACTGAGCCAGGTTTTCCTCTAGGATTTTGGCTGTTCCTTGCTGTGTTACATTTATTTTTATCCCAAAAAACTCTATAGTCCTTGCCAATGACAAGCATACCCATAACATGATGCAGCCACCACCATGCTTGAAAATACAAAGACTTCTAATCGGTGATGTGTTGTGTTGGATTTGCCCCCAAAATAATACTTTATATTCAGGACAAAAAGTCAATATCTTTGCCACATTTTTTTGCAGTATTACTAAAGTGCCTTTTTCCACACGTTAATATTTTAGAATATTTGTTATTCTGTACAGCCTTCTTTCTTTTCACTCTGCCATTTAGGTTAGTGTTGTGGAGTAACTAATCCATCCTCAGTTTTCTCATATCACAACCATTGAACTCTGAAACTGTTTTAAAATCACCATTGGCCTCATGGTGAAATCCCAGAGTGGTTTCCTTCCTCTCCAGCAACTGAGTTAGGAAGGACGCTTGTATCTTTGTAGTGACAGGGTGTATTGATACACCATCTAAAGCATAATTAATAACTTCACCATGCTCAAAGGGATATTCAATGTCTGTTTATTTTTTTAATTTTTAACCATCAACCAATAGGTGCCCTTCTTTGCGAGGCATTGGGAAACCTCCCTGGTCTTTGTGGTTGAATATGTGTTTGAAATTCACTGCTCGACTGAGGGACGTTACAGATACTTGTATGTGTGGGGTACAGAGATGAGGTAGTCATTCAAAATCACGTTAAACACTATTATTACACACAGAGTGTGGCCATGTAACTTATCACGTGACTTGTTAAGCACATTTGTACTCCTGAACTTATTTAGGCTTGCCATAGCAAATGGGTTAAATACTTATTGACTCAACGCATTTCAGCTTATCGTTTTTTATTAATTTGTAAACATTTCTTAAAACATAATTCCACTTTGACATTATGGGGTATTGTGTGTAGGCCAGTGACACAAAATCTCAATGTAAAACATTTTACATTCAGGCTGTAACACGACAAAATGTGGAAAAAGTCAAGGGGTGTGAATACTTTCAGAAGGCAAATGACTAGGCAACAGGACAGATAATAGACTGTAGCAGCAGCGTATGTGGTGAGTGTAAAAGTGTGTGTGTGTGGTGTCAGTATGGATGTGTGCGAGTGTTATGTGTGTGTGGGCGTATTTAGTGTGTGTGGGGTGGGGTGTCAGTGTAAGTATGTGTGAATGTGTGGGTAGAGTCTAGTGTGGGTGCGTAGAGTCAGTGCAAGAGAACTAGTGCAAAAAAGGGTCTTTGCAGGTAGTCCGGGTAGCCATTTGATTAGCTATTTAGCAATCTTGTTTAGTAGTCTTGTGGGTAGAAGCTGTTCATGGTCCTGTTGGTTCCAGACTTGCTGCACTGGTACTGCTTGCCGTGAGGTAGCAGAGAGAACAGTCTATGGCTTGGGTGGCTGGAGTCTTTGACAATTATTTGGGCCTTTCTCTGACACCCCCTGGTATAGAAGTCCTGGATGGCAGAGAGCTCGGCCCCAGTGATGTACTGGGCAGCTTGTGGTCGGGTGCCTTGCAGTTGCCGTACCAAGCGGTGATGCAGCCAGTCTACAGGGAGGAGGTGAGGGCCCTCGGAGTGTGGTGTCAGGAAAATAACCTCACACTCAACGTCAACAAAACAAAGGAGATGATTGTGGACTTCAGAAACAGCAAGGGAGCACCCCCCTATCCACATCGACGGGACAGTAGTGGAGAGGGTAGTAAGTTTAAGTCCTCGGCGTACACATCACGGACAAACTGAATTGTCCACCCACACAGACAGCGTTGTGAAGAAGGCGCAGCAGCGCCCTTCAACCTCAGGAGGCTGAAGAAATTCGGCTTGTCACCAAAAGCACTCACAAACTTCTACAGATGCACAATCGAGAGCATCCTGTCAGGCTGTATCACCGCCGTACGGCAACTGCTCCGCCCACAACCAGAAGGCTCTCCAGAGGTAGTGAGGTCTGCACAACGCATCACTGGGGGCAAACTACCTGCCCTCCAGGACACTTACACCACCCAATGTCACAGAAGGCCATAAAGATCATCAAGGACAACAACCACCCGAGCCACTGCCTGTTCACCCCGCTATCATCCAGAAGCGAGGTCAGTACAGGTGCATCAAAGCAGGGACCGAGAGACTGAAAAACAGCTTCTATCTCAAGGCCATCAGACTGTAAAACAGCCACCACTAACATTGAGTGGCTGCTGCCAACATACTGACTCAACTCCAGCTCACTTTAATAATGGAAATTGATGGGAATTGATCAAAAATGTATCACTAGCCACTTTAAACAATGCCACTTAATATAATGTATATGTATATACTGTACTCTATATCATCTACTGCATCTTGCCATCTTCATGTAATACATGTATCACTAGCCACTTTAAACTATGCCACTTTTATGTTTACATACCCTACATTACTCATCTCATATGTATATACTGTACTCGATACCATCTACTGCATCTTGCCTATGCCGTTCTGTACCATCACTTATTCATTTATCCCTTTACACTTGTGTGTATAAGGTAGTAGTTGTGGAGTTGTTAGGTTAGATTACTCGTTGGTTATTACTGCATTGTCAGAACTAGAAGCACAAGCATTTCGCTACACTCGCATTAACATCTGCTAACCATGTGTATGTGACAAATAAAATTTGATTTGATTTGAAGATGCTCTCAATGGTGCAGCTGTGGAGCTTTTGAGGATCTGAGGGTCTATGCCAAATCTGTTTGGCCTACTGAGGGGGAAGAGGTCCTGTTGTGCCCTCTTCACAACTGTGTGGGTGTGTGTGACCATGTTCATTCTTTAGTGCTCGCCCCTTTATTTCCTGTATTCCACGGTCAGCTCCTTTGTCTTGCTGATGTTAAGGGAGAGGTTGTTGTCCTGGCACCACACTGCCAGGTCTCTGACCTCCTCTTTTTTGGCTGCCTCATTGTCATCAGTCCTTCCACCATTGTGTCAACAGCAAACTTGATGATGAGGTGGGAGTCTTGCACGGCCAAGCAGTCGTGGGTGAACAGGGACTACAGGAGGGGACTAAGCACACACCCCTGAGGGGCCATCGTGTTGCTGGTCAGAGTGGCGGATGTGTTGTAACATTTCAGTGAAGACACTTGCCAGCTGATCAGCGCATGCTCTGAGTACGCATCCGGGTATTACGTCTGGCCCCGTGGCCTTGCTAATGTTAACCTGTTTATTGGTCTTACCCACATGTAATCTGTGATAGTGTGCAAGTCCTGCCACATCTGTCGAGCGTCAGAGCTGCCGTAGTACGATTCGATCTTAGTCCTGTATTGACGTTTTGCCTGTTTGATGGCTCGTGAGAGAGGGAGCGTGCATGTGTGTGTGTGCTTCAATACAGAGGGAAGTGTGTAATCACATCACTCCCTCACAACCCTGACAGATGTTCATACCTTGATGAAGTGAGGCCGGGAGAGGCGCAGAGTGTGATGTGTGTCCTGACCACTGATTCTAGACACAGTGTGTTTAGCGTGTGTGTGTCAGCCAACTGCTTCCCCTCGCTGAGACCCGTGACAGCCATGTTTTTATAGAGATGACTCTTCAGTCGTGCTCATCTCCCTGAGTGACATCACAGATCACACCTGCCAGGGAAGAGGAAGAGGTGGGATGTAAAAAAGAAAAACACATTTTCTTTAACCCGCTTCTGCTGCAACTAAGTAGCCCAAAGTGACCTCTGCTATTTTTCATCCAAAGTGGTGGTACAGTAGGCATCTGTGTTTTTACATCAGTGCGGATTAAAGGAAAACTCCACCCAGAAACTGTTGGTGTTTGTTTCATTAGTCTATTGTTGATATATTCCCAAAATGTTTTGCATGTCAGCAATCAAGTTTTCAAGATATGTAGCTTTCAAAATACAGAAATCTGGCCCGTTTGATGAGGAAAGCTTATTACTATTCCCTCTTTCGTGTCATATTTTTAACTCTAGCTATAATTCAGATGTCATCATATGCAGCCTCCCTCCCTGTCTTATTGTTGTTTTGCATGTGTTTCTGAAACACACATCTTGTTTTACCACAGTCTCCCCACTGAGCGTGCGCCAGATCAGCGCAGTTTTTCCTGTGATATGGAACTGTCTTTTTCTCCGCGGCAACAGGTGAGGGTTGCCATGACACCCATGAGAGCTCGCACAAGCTACAAAAAGACCCACTCGAACTGTTCCAGCTCATTTCACTTGTATAGATGAGATATGAAAGCAGTGGTTTTTGTTTATCCAATTTTGGAGTGGTTTGGTCTAGTTTTGATTTACCTTTGTTGAGTTGCCAACTAATGTGACTTGAACGTGAAATCAACAAACAATGTCCAATGTCATTAGATTTAGGTGAGAAGTTGGGTGAAAAAAGCATGAAATTCCCTTACGTTAATTACTTTTTGCAAATTCAATCAGTTTTCCACGTTGATTCAAAGTCATTACATTTTTATTTTTTTTATGATGTGGAAAAAAACATTGATTCAAACCGTTTTTGCCCAATAGGTTGACACATTATGTACAAACAGAGTTTGTCATGTTCTGTGTGCCTATGGTTCTGGTCCAAAAAGTATTTTCTTCTCACATCTGGGCAGTCCAGAGGCATTCATCGGTGATTATATTGATGATGTTCCTTTCACAGCGATCTCTTCCTGATAATAGCCACAGGTTGCCAAATAGAAGCGTTTGTCACAAGCAGAGACAGATTGCTCTTTTGAATTTGATCTCTGGTGGAAATTTGAATTGTGATCTGGAAGGGTGTCTAAGCTCACTGCTGTGTTTAATATCTCGGTTAAATTCTAAAGAGCAATCCGAACGAAAGCAAACGAACACACACATGCACACGCATGCACACAAGCACATTGCATAGGCCTGCTGTGTAGCAGGTAATTCGTCTGCGTGGTCGGCGGACTCGGCGTCCCGCCGTAAATGTCAAACCAAGCGGGAGCTTGCAGAATAACAAGAGTGGCTCAAAGGAAAAAAAACAAGAGAGCGAAATAAAGTGGGAGTTATTGAGGTTTATCAGATCAGATGGAATGGACTGAAAAAGCAGAGCAAAGACGTGGATAGCCATCATCACTCAACCCCACATCTCCCCTGGGCAAACCCACTCTGCAGTGCACAAACAACCCACTGGGMAAAAATGTRTTGAATCAATGTTGTTTCCACGTCATTTCAACCCCCCMAAATATATGTGATGATGCTGAATCAATGTGGAAAACTGATTAGATTTGGAAAAAGTGATCAACAAAAAGGCATTCCATTTTTTTTTCTCCCAACTTTTAACCTAAATTCAATGACTTTGTGACGTTTTTTTATTGATTTCACGTTGAATTCATGTTAGATTGACAGCTCAACAAAATGTAAATAAAAACTAGACATTGAAACTGATGTCTGTGCCCAGTCGGAAAACCCATTAGTCAAAGCAACTTTCCTCCCTCTCGCTCTGTCTGTCATCTCTGTGTCAGGCTGTCAGAGTTGGGCATTGTTCGGCTCCAATTCCTGTTTAATTGGCCTTGGGATTTCTCTGGAAGTGCCATTACAGCCCAACTGTGATGAATTACCTACCAAAATCCCACTATCAAGGCGAATAGTCTCAGGTGAGAGCTAGACTTACATGAAAACGCATTACAGTAGAGGCTACTGAGGAACCTATCTGGTAGATTTTCACTTCTGCTGCCCTCATTTAAAACAGCAAATATTTTAGATAACCATAAAAACTGCTTGTTGTGTTACCGTAATTTTGTACGTTGAATCTCTGCATTCATACCCTGTCAAAAAAAGTTGCACATACATTCTTTTTAATGTAGGCTAAGTTTGTTTTTGTTGCAAGTTTCAAGTATTTCCTGTGCAGATACTGTGATGTGACCGGAAGGGTTAACTACAGTACCAAATGGTACATACTGTGGAGGTTGAATGTCTTTCCACTGGCATTGTGTGTATCTGTATTACTGTTGTGTGAACTTTTAGAGAGAGGTCATACAAGGATACCTATTCTATTCTCTCTCCCAGATATTGTTCAGGGATGCTGTTCGGTGATGCTGATTCTTTTTCTCCCTCTCTGTAAAAAATACATTTCGCAACCCACAGCTACTCCCCCACACTCTCTGGACAGGCCAACATGATCACCGACACACCCTCAACAATAGCCCCTGAACACGAGACCATTGCAAGTCATTTTAGTCAACGCTGCTCTAGCCATGGTGATATTCTTCTTAAAAAGGAACAATGGAATGCTGTAATTATATACCTCCACTTTGCACCTTCACATTACATGACAGCACTGATGAGTGGTGCTCATAGGCTTAGGTTATGTTTCTGATGGGCTAGTGTCTGGTTTTGTTATCAATAATGGATGATGGTGCGTTTGCGTGCCCTAAGTCCAGCTCTTTATTCTGCTAGTTGCCACAATTATGGATAGTTAGGAGGGGGGAACGCAGTGCAGGCAGACAGGACTGCACCTGGGCGGGTTCAGCAAAAACATGCCGTGGGTTTGGGGAGAAGATTGGGCGAATTGTATGGCGGAGTTTGGCGGGGTGTGTAGTGTACTGTGTTGTGTGTGTGTTGTGGTGGGGGGGCGGGGGGGGGGGGGTGAGGGGGGGGGTAAATCATTCAAGCACGAGCACCATTAAATCACCCGCCAAGCTTTGCCATACGACAGAGAGAGGGAGTGAGAGGGGGCAGAGAGAGGAAGAGAGGGCAAGAGAGCAAGAGGGATGGACTGAGACAGAAAGAGGGAGGCGATAGGGTACGGGAGAGGAGGAAAAGAGTGAAAGCAATGAAGAGAGATATATAAGCGAGAAATCGAGCAGCCTAGACAGCAGAACATAGATATACGCCTTATGTTGCTGAATGTCAATTTGTTTTCCTACCGAAGCCTAGCCTGAAACTTTTTCTGGCTGCCAAATTTTGACAGCAGACGCTGCTTATTAAGAAGGTGTTTTTAGCTGTGTCTGAGATATACTTGAACAGGAGACAGCCTGAAACATTTCCTTTTGTCTTGCTTAAATGCCTTTACAAAGATTTCTTAAAGCATTTCTGTTCACAGAAGCCATCAGTGCTGGGCCAGAGAGCATGCTGGGACACACTAGAGACAACAATAGCAGATGGGGCAAGGAGCTGTCGGAATTAGAAAACAGAAACAGACATGCTGGGGTCAGATGTGCGTGCGTGAGTAGTCGATGTGTTTGCTTGTCTGTCTGTGTGTGTGTGTGTGTGTGTGTGTGTGTGTGTGTGTGTGTGTGTGTGTGTGTGTGTGTGTGTGCATACATCCATGTGGGGGTTAACAGTATGTACAGAAAGATAACAACTGCAAGCCAAGATAACTACCCCTAATGGTTATCCTCTGTTTGCATGCTCTTGTACAGTGTGTTGAACTGTCAATTAGCCAGGCGGGACCACAGGCGACAGCTAACATGGAGACTACATAATGACTATTGGGGGAGGAGGATAGCGTGATTGTCAGCTTGGGTGTTTGTATTGACTCCTGGGATGAGATGTTGTTCCACACGCTAAGTTTAGTCTGGCACAAAGAAGAAGAAGAATACAACATCATATTTAAAGCATATTTCTGTGGGATAATCGTTTTATGTTGCAGATGTGTGTACGCGTAATGTGTTAGCTTCCTGTCAACACTAATTAGCTCATATGCGGTTGGAATGGACTTGGAATGGAGTGTGTATGACGTGTGTTTGCCTATGTATGTGCGCATCTCCATACCAGTACCATACCCCCAGGAGTATTGACCTCTATTTGCCCTCTATCCCTCTCTCTCGCTCTCTCTCTCTCTCGCCCTCCCCCGACCCTTTCCCTCCAATATCAATATTTTCCTTTCCTTTCATTGATCCTATCCCTCTTTTTTTTCTCACCCCCTCTCTCTGTGGTCTCTCTCCTATTCCTTTTTTTTCTGTCTCTCTCTTCCCCTTTCTCTTCTCTCCCACTCTCTCTCTGCTCCACGAGGGATTTCTCTGCTTTCATCCATAGCTGCTGCTCCTGCCGTGCTCTGTCGGGCCGTGGCTGACTGAGTGGCCGTTGTCCAGCACCACTCGTCACAGTCCACACCACCACTTGTGCTGCTGCTGCCATTTATCAATCATGTCACCCTTGACGAACAACCCGCTAAAATCAAAACATTTACATCATCAGCCTACTGTGGTGTGATGTCTGCCGGTCAGTATTAGGCTGTCTTTTAGTACTACTGTAGCGGCAACAGCTGGACACGTGTGTCTCTCCGGTCTCCACACACAGACGACGAGCCGGTCGGTATCCTAGAAACGTCCTTTGTCATAACGACGATGATGATCCGGGGCCTCGGATTTAATTTACTTGGCTAATGAGCTGCCTGTCGTTTTGCATGAGGCGAGGAGCCATTTGCATCCTCATGGGTCTGTGAGAGATTTATTGAGAGATGATTTCTCCACGATATATAAATGTCATTTCTCTGTCCATGCCAAATGATGCGGGGCCACAGATGTTGTGAAAGTGTCTGCAACAGGTGGCAAACGCTCAAATAAAACCTAATAGCATAATGTGCAGCATGTATCAGCCAGTCAGTCTGAATACAGGGTATGGTCTGTTTCAGTGGAGGCTGGTGAGGGGAGGACAGCTCATAGTTATGGCCAGAATGGAATTAATGGAATGGTATCAAACACATTGCATAGAAACAATGTGTTTGATATGTGTTTAATACTGTTCTGTTCATTTAATTCCAACCATTACAATGAGCCACCAAACCAGCCACAACAGGTCTGTGTCCCAGTAGCCTCATTACCTCATCTTCCATCCTTCCCTGCTAGCCTACCGATCTGACAGGTCTTCTTGGAGAAAGGTGTAAGTTCTATATATGACTCATAAAATATATATACATATCTGGTTATATTTTCATCTATCAATAGTCGTGAATGGAAGATAGAGTTTGTAAGGGGTATCTGACAGGGAATATCTGTTTGGGAATGTATAGAGCGTGGCTTGATTGAATCTTGACTTGGAGGCTGCATGCATACCAATGATGCCAGAAATAGCATGTAAGTTGGTAGTGCACCTCCCATTGATTCTGAAATGATCGTGTTCATCAAAACGATAGCAAACCAGACGGCGGGCGGGCATATTAGGATGCTCGGTGCTCTAAAACTAACATGTAGCTCGCCTGCCATATGGATTTATAGAGGGCTTAATCTGAGTGTTTCTTAAAGATGTGTCCCAAATGGCACCCTATTCCCTATAAAGTGCAGGACTGGTCAAAAGGAGTGCACTACATAGGGAATAGGGTGCCATTTGAGATGCAACAACACTTTCTCTACTCTTCCTTCCATGAAGGTTTAAATTGGACAGGGTCGTGGCAGGTGATGGATGATTAACGAATATAAACACATGGTTGTCAAAGGGTGGGTCAGGGAAGTAATTTCACACCTGAGACAGTTAAAGAGAGCAGCACAGTGTGGTGCCTTGGGAAGCTAATAGAAGTTAAAGCTTGTCTAAGGAAGAAAGTTGTTTTATCTTTTGTTTACTGCTCATTAAAGGTGCTGGTGTCGAATTATGTGTAGTTTATGTAACCTGGGTAGTCTTTTCCATTAAAAGCACTGCTGTTTTCCAGGGTGTGCCATCTGTCAGTTTCATTGACGGCTCTATATAGTCTACTGACAGTCTGACAGATAAGAAATTAAATCTTACTATGTGTTTATCAATATCCCCCCAAAATGCACTGAACTAGCCTCTTTTATGTTTTCATTGCCCTTTAACTGTGTTTTTGCTAACCACCTGTCCTGTCCCATGTTATCGCTCCATATCCATTGCACATGTGCTCACCAGTTGTGGCTGACACAAGGTCTTTATCCTTGTGTTGGAGCCCATCCAGAGCTCACCAGACTGGGCTGGGTGGTGGAGGGTGGTGGCCTGGGTGGTGGAGGGTCCAAATTAAGCCCCCGAAGCCGCTGCGACCAACTGTGCCAACAGCTGCTTACTAGGAAGGGTGGTGGCGTTGGGTTTAGAGAAGATAGCAACGGAGCCAGGACTGTATTAACAAGAGGTTATGATACTGCGTATGCCCTACACGTGGCTGTGCTGTAGTGTGTAGCAGGAGGCAGTAGGAGTACGCCATGGTAGAGTGTTTCAGTAGGGTAGAGTCTCTTGGTTTCTTAGAAATGGAAATACTGAGATATAGTTGGGGTGCTGGTCTTTATCACCCCTCACACTAATAGAGCACAACTGTTCTATGAATTACGTTTCTGCGTGGAATGATTCTGTAATTGTCTGGGCAGTACTAAATGAGTAACTGCGGGTTTTCGATGGCTTTAAGGCTCTGTGGTTATTTCCTTTTGGGCACCATGACACCCTGGGGGGATCTTATCTCACAGACATAATCTGACACTACCCCCCCCCATACCCTCAAGTCTCACTGGTCAGAGGAGGCCAGTAGTGTGCCGTCTTATTGGTCGAAGGCTACATTTATGCACTCTTCACAGAGATGTGTGAGGGTTCAAATAAACTACAGGAATATAACGTCAACAGACCCTGTTAAGGTCGTGCTTTCTGATCACATCCGATCAGAAAGCACTACCACTTAAAGGTAACACAAAACATGGATGGTCAAGCGAATGGAAATTTGACACCCTAGCTTTTGAAAATTGTTATTCGTTTTAATTTAATGAAGCTGGTGTATTTTGATGTCAAACTCGACGGTTGATTAGAGATGTTACCATTAAGATGATTAGATTGAGGACAACAAAGTCGTGCACCAGTTCTCTCTGTCTTGATACTAATCATGCCTGATCTGTTTTGATTAAGAAAGTAATTATAGTCATTATAAATTCTCTTTAATATGACAATCTTTGAAATTTTCTTTATTCTGGTATACCAATAGTGTGCTTTTTCTATTTTTAAAACTCAAATTAGTTGTTTATTACTGTAGAACATTTGGATATAACAACCATTTTATGTATAATTATACAGAATCATATCACCATTTTCCAATAACCATTTTCACCATTATATGCAGATCTTTTTATTAAGACTTCTTTTTCATGTTTATATCAATTACACTATTTGTTAATGGTTTTAGAGGACTTGAATTTCTAACAAGAGTAGAATATTCCAAAAACACAGAATAAAAAATATAGCACAAAAGGCAAAAAAGGTACTCACATCTACATCAAGCCTTTGACCCCATAAAGTCTATCAATCCTGTTATCACCGTCACTCCGAGGTTCCCAGTCCAAACTATCTCAGTCAGCCCTGATGTTGTCTGCTCCGCTGCTTTCCTTCTCTCAGCTCCACAAAACTGTCCTTCAACAGCTGTTTTCCCCCTCGCTCCGCCACACACTCACACTACTCCATCTCCTCCTGCGCTGCAACTGTATAGAGTTTTACAATTGATGAGCCATCTGTCTGAAGTGAACGTCCATGACTGAGGTGTCAGAAACTTGTCCCCTGCCTTCACATCTATGATATGACACAATGTGACTGAGCCCATATCATCTCCCTTTTCAAAGACTCAGCCACAGAGAGTGTGCTGAAACTCACAAACTCTCTCCTCTCACTCTCTAAATGTATCTCTGTCTCGCTCTCTCCTTCTTTCCCTCTCTCTCTCTATTTGTCTCTCTCTATTTGTCCCTCTCTCTCTTTCTTTTTATCGTCCTCACTTTTGTCCGTCTCTGTACACCTCTCTCCCTCTCTCTCTGGATGCTGGGGGACCATCACTTGCTTAATTAGTCATGATTTGCCTGAAGCCTCTGTGATTGGTTAACAGTTAAAGGCTGCTGTGCACCCCTCGCCGCTTCCTTTACTCTCACAGAACAGCTGCTGCCCTATCACTGGGTCTCGCTATGTTCTGACTCCACCCTTCTCTTACTGCAGCTGCACCTGAATCAGCGCTTCAGGGCTTGATGCCAGCTACAGAAATAGAGCTCGTAGAATAGACATGGTTCTATATTCTATTTGATTTTCCATGGAACCAACCATAGAAAACGAATTACACGTATAGCTCAACGAGTCTCACCAATATGACAGCTTAATAGAACTGGCTTTAAGTGTGAGCATTTTAAGTGTGAGTAACACTTGCCTGTCACTCACTCTGATCTACCCTCAGGAGAGTAGTGCGTTTGTACTCAGCTCATTGAAATCAGGATTACTCAACGTTATGGTGATGGGAAAACCAGAGAGTTCTTGAAAACATGTATACAGTTGTATGCTCATTCATTTTCATGAGTGTAGTTGATAGTAAACTGTACATAAAGTGTGTGTGTGGTTATTATTGACTAGTATATACAGTTGATGTCAGGAGTTCACATACACTTAGGTTGGAGTCATTAAAACTCGTTTTTCAACCACTCCACAAATTTCTTGTTAACAATATAGTTTTGGCAAGTCGGTTAGGACATCTACTTTGTGCATGACACAAGTCATTTTTCCAACAATTGTTTACAGACAGATTATTTCACTTATAATTCACTGTATCACAATTCCAGTGGGTCAGAAGTTTACATACACAAAGTTGACTGTGCCTTTAAACAGCTTGGAAAATTCCAGAAAATGATGTCATGGCTTTAGAAGCTTCTGATAGGCTAATTGACATCATTTTGAGTCAATTGGAGGTGTACCTATGGATGTATTTCAAGGCCTACCTTCAACTCAGTGCCTCTTTGCTTGACATCATGGGGAAATCAAAAGAAATCAGCCAAGACCTCAGAAAAAAAAGTGTGTAGACCTCCACAAGTCTGGTTCATCCTTGGGAGCAATTTCCAAGCGCCTGAAGGTACCACTTTCATCTGTACAAACAATAGTATGCAAGTTTAACCTCTAATTCCTCCCAAACCGGATCCGGAGCACCCCCATCAGTAAAAAAGCTGACTAGCATAGCCTAGCATAGCGTCACAAGTAAATACTAGCATCTAAATATCATTAAATCACAAGTCCAAGACACCAGATGAAAGATACACATCTTGTGAATCCAGCCATCATTCTGATTTTTTAAATGTTTTACAGGGAAGACACAATATGTAAATCTATTAGCTAACCACGTTAGCAAAAGACACCACTTTTTTTACTCCACCAGTTTTTACTCCATCAGTAGCTATCACAAATTCGACCAAATAAAATATATAAATAGCCACTAACCAAGAAACAACTTCATCAAATGACAGTCTGATAACATATTTATTGTATAGCATATGTTTTGTTAGAAACATTTGCATATTTCAGGTATAAATCACAGTTCTACATTGCAGCTGCAATCTGAAATAGCGTCGATGCAGCCAGAATAATTACAGAGACCAACGTCAAATACCTAATTACTCATCATAAATAATTTCTTGAAAAATACACAGCGTACAAGCAATGAAAGCCCAACATCTTGTGAATCCAGCAATATGTCAGATTTTTTAAGTGTTTTACAGCGAAAACACAATATAGCATTATATTAGTTTACCACAATAGCCAGAAACACAACCGCATTTACCAGCAGCAAATGTTAGCGATCGTAACAATCCAGCAAAAGATATATAATTGGACTAACCTTGATAAACTTTCATCAGATGACAGTCCTGTAACATCATATTACACAATACATATAGGTTTTGTTCGAAAATGTGCATATTTAGCGGCACAAATCGTGGTTATAGAATGTGAACAGTAGCAGCATTTCATGCATTCTGGCCGGCGCCATCTTAGAGAGGCACCTAATCTAATCGATAAATAATCGTAAACTTGACTAAAAAATACAGGTTGGACAGCAATTAAAAGATGCATTAGTTATTAATGCAACCGCTGTGTTAGATTTTTTAAATTAACGTTCAGACATACAGTGTGCGTTACAGCCAGACCAGTGCCGCAATAATGGCGGACAAATCCTTTTACATTTTTCCACATAAATACGGAATAACATCATAAATAGCTCTTACTTTTGGACGAGCTTCCATCAGAATCTTGGGCAAGTGGTCCTTTGTCCAGAATCATCGTTGCTCGGTTGTAGATTGCCGTCTTCAACTTAGGAATTAGCAGCAAACATTAGCCATGTGGCGAAGACGTGCCCAAATGTTCAAAACGCAATACTAAGGAAATTTCGAAAATTGCAATATACTCGCATAAACTGATATAACTCGGTTTAAAATAAACTTCGTTATGATGTTCTAACACCTATATCGAATTAAATTACAGACGGATATATCTAAGGCCGATAACTGAGCGTTTCAAAATGCCATCCTGAGGTCTTGCTTTGCGTCATGACGAACGTCAAAAAGAGAGCTCCCTCCGTTCCTTGCGCTTTATAAGCTGAGATCTACGTAGAAACTCCATTCCAATTCTCCATTGGTTACTGACATCCAGGGGAAGGCGCGTGCAGTTCATGTCGACCCATAGGATACATACAGAGCTTTAAACTGATCTGAGAACAGAGCCTCGTTTTCAGACCTTCGCAGTTCCTGTCATGAATTTCGCTGCAGAAAGAGTTCTGTTTCACCCACAGACATAATTCAAACGGTTTTAGAAACTAGAGATTGTTTTCTATCCAATAGTAATAATAGTATGCATATTGTACGAGCAAGAATTGAGTACGAGGCAGTTTAATTTGGGAACGATAAATGTCGAAGTTGAAACAGCACCCCTATAGTGGAGACACCATGGGACCACACAGTCATCATGTCGCCAGGAAGGAGATGCATTCTGTCTCCTAGAGATGAACGTACTTGGTGCAAAAAGTGCAAATCAATCCCAGAACAACAGCAAAGGACCTTGTGAAGATGCTGGAGGAAACCGGTACAAAAGTATCTATACCACAGTAAAACGAGTCCTATATCGACATAACCTGAAAGGCCGCTGAGCAAGGAAGAAGCCACTGCTCCAAAACCGCCATGAAAAAATCCAGGCTAAGGTTTGTAACTGCACATGGGGACGAAGATTGTACTTTTTGGAGAAATGTCCTCTGGTCTGATGAAACAAAAATAGAACTGTTGGCCATAATGACCATCTTTATGTTTGGAGGAAAAAGGGGAGGCTTGCAAGCCCGAAGAACACCATCCCAACCGTGAAGCACGGGGGTGCAGCATCATGTTGTGGGGTGCTTTGCTGCAGGAGGGACTGTGCACTTACAAAATAGATGGCATCATGAGGATGGAAAATTATGTGGATATATTGAAGTAACATTTCAAGACATCAGTCAGGAAGTTAAAGCTTGGTCGCAAATGGGTCGTCCAAATGGACAATGACACCAAGCATACTTCCAAAGTTGTGGCAAAATGGCTTAAGGACAACAAAGTCAAGGTATTGGAGTGGCCATCACAAAGCCCTGACCTCAATCCCATAGAAAATTTGTGGGCAGAACTGAAAAAGCATGTGCGAGCAAGGAGGCCTACAAACCTGACTCCGTTAAATGTCAGGAATTGTGAAAAACTGAGTTTAAATGTATTTGGCTAAGGTGTATGTAAACTTCTGACGTCAACTGTATTGACGTTAGAGTGGGTTGCAACCTTATCTCGTGACACAGCCATGCATGTGTGAAATGGACTTGGGAAAGGATGTTAAACATTTTGGCCTCTCCAGCCCCTGGATGTCCTGTACTCCAAGCAGACAGAAATAAAGCAAGGAGTCTGCTCTGAGGCTTATAGGAAGAGGAGAGAGGAAAAACAGCACACTGAGAAACGCCAGCAAAATCCATTACAGGTTGATAACCTAACCTTTCCCTTGCTGCCTTGGTCAGACCTGATGGAATGTGGAATTGGTATTTGGTATTTGATTAGGATCCCCATTAGCTGTTGCGATAGCAGCAGCTACTCTTCCTGGGGTCCACACCAAACATGAAACATGACATAATGCAGGACATTAATAGATAAGGACAGAACTACATACATTTAAAACATGGAAAATATAACTAAAAGGTTCTATACTGACTCAACACTGAGAAAAAAACACAGAGAGACCTACTATTCTAGGCCCACATGTATTATTTAGATTTTCTTACATTAAATTTACATTCAGTAGGATCTATCAGTGCAGACACATAAAATATTTAGGTAAAATAGGAGAGAGGTGTTGTGCTGTGAGGTGTTGCTTCATCTGTTTTTTAAAGCCAGGTTTGCTGTTCACTTGAGCAATGTGAGATGGGAGTTTCGTGCAATCACGGCTCTATATGTGTCACGATTGTCGTCGAGAGAAGGAGAGGAGGACCAAGGTGCAGCGTGGTAAGTGTTCATTATTATAATAAACAACTGAACACTGAACAAAACAACAAAAACGACAAACGAACAGTCCTGTAAGGTGACGGAAAACACTAAACAGAAAATAATCACCCACAACTCAAAATGGGAAAACAGGCTACCTAAGTATAGCTCCCAATCAGAGACAACGATAGATAGCTGCCTCTGATTGGGAACCACACCAGGCCAAACACATAGAAACACAACAACATAGAAAAATAACATAGACCGCCCACCCTAGTCACACCCTGGCCTAACCAAAATAGAGAATAAAAAGCCTCTCTATAGCCAGGGCATGACAATATAATACTGTACGTTTTCTTGAATTCGTTCTGGATTTGGGGACTGTGACAAGACCCCTGGTAACATGTCTGGTAAGGTAAGTGGGTGTGTCAGTGCTGTGTGTAAGTTGACTATGCAAACCATTTGGAATTTTCAACACATTGTTTCTTCTGAAAAGCTTCAACCTGGCCTTGGAATGCAATCACACAGCTAATTCTGGAGTCAGACTTTCCCTGGACATGTCAGGCACGCTCAGACGCTGCTTCCTGAGATTAAGCTGTGAGGGAGTAGCCACACTGCATGTCATTGTAGAGCACCGTGACAGAGGGAAATTAGAACTGTGACACGTTGTCTCTTCTGACCCCTTGCCCCCCGTGTGGCTCACGGGTCTGCTTATCCACATCCATACACACACATGCAGTCACAGCTGGCCCTAGCCTTTTGGGGTTCCTGAGTGAAACGTTGTTGGGGGGCTCCTCCCACCTCGCAAACACAACATTTTAGCGGTCCCCCTCTTGACAGCGGAAAGAAAAAAAGTTTTCGAGTACTTTTTCCCATTTGCCATGAGGCATAGTTTTAAAGCAAGATTTCTGCAATGCTACACATTTTGCCATGGGCCAGAGAGAAGATGTTGCAATTGTATAACTAATTTCATGCAATTGTAAAAATAAAAAATAAATCCACGGGGCAGAGTGAGAGAGACGAACACAATCAATGGGGGCACCCTTGTAGGTAATTTAAACCATGATTACTACAAATTCAGATAACTGGCTAGACTAACGTACCAATCTTAAAAATGTTAGCTGACATGGGCTAATTGAATGACAGTTGGTGACTAACATCACAAGAGAGAAACTGCTGACGCACAACCAAATTTCTACTATTCTAACTCTCAACTGCCGGGACCCCGACTGAGTTTTGGGAAATTGATCCACGGGCCTACAAAATGGGGGTTGACCATCCCCGCTCTAGGTGATGGCTTTTCTGTAGATAAGACAGTTCTTTGAATTGAATTAAACTGGGAGCTGTTCTGATTGAAGTCACATTGCAGTACTCCAGGATGCCTTCATAAGTCTGGAAAAGTGTAGAATGTAAGGTTACAGTGACATTGTATTGGAAGGTAGTGGAAGGTTACAGTGACATTATATTTGAAGGTAGAAAAAGGTTACAGTGACTGGAAGGTTATAGTGAGTTCTATGATTTTGGGTTATTCTGTGTGTGTGTGTGTGAGTACCTAATGTTCGCTCTCAGGGAGAGTTCGCCCAGTTCTGTTCTGTGTCAGACGAACGTATAGTGTCCTCTCTGCTCGCCGTGTGTTGGGTCAGGATCTGGTTTTTGATTGGTCTGTGTGTTTGTAGCTCTGACTACACAGTGGATGTGTCTCAAATGGCACGCTGTTCTGTATACTATACGGTGTTGCTGGCCCGGCAGCTGCTCACAAGCCAAGGGGGAGACCAATAGTTTAATTAGACTTCAAACAGCAGCTCCTGTTCCTTCTTTGATCTCTGGTTTTGAAGGATAACGTGTGACGATGAATGTGTGCCAGAGTGTCTCTATCACAGCACAAGGCTGCAAGGAGGCTATGTTACACGCGTGCGTCGCTGCCGTTTACATGTTTAAGGTTTAATTAGCGAGGAAGAAGGAGAGAGAGAAGAAGTAAAAGTGACGGGCAAGTGTGTTTGATCTGTTAAATCACCTCCTGCCCTTCTAAAGAGCTCTGCTTTTGAATTGACAGATGGGGCGATGAGCAGGGTTCGTGCGACTACTTGTAAATGTAAACTGTATGAGGGAAGGAGTTGAGAGCGAAGACCTTGCACAGCTGCGAAATGCTCATCCACCTCTCTCCCCATCCTCCTGCGGACCCTCTCTCCCCTCCCCACATACACAGACAGGAGAGCTGAGTCTCAGAGCCCTCCTCTTCCTCCACCTCTTCACTCACTCGTTTTATCTCTCCGCTTCAGCCATTTCCACAGAGATTGCCTGTGTTTGGCTTGCTCCATTGCTCTCTATCGTCTGTCTGTTTGCCTCTGTCCTGGCTTCCTGCCTCGGTTTCTTTCCAGAATAATTAGTTTTGCCCGCTCCACAGACAGCTATATCAGTCCGCTAATACAGGACTAGTAAAGGCCCAGTGCACTACTTTTGGTGAGAAATAGTTTTTTTAAATAAATATGTACAGTATATAGAAACAAATAAATAAGGTGTGCTGCAGCAACCTCAGCACCCCTACTTCCCACGGCTATGACCATACCCTCTTCAAAGGCACTTAAATATTTTGTCTTGCCCATTCACCCTCTGAATGGCACACATACACAATCCATGTCTCAATTGTCTCAAGGCTTAACAATCCTTCTTTAACCTGTCTCCTCCCCTTCATCTACACTGATTGAAGTGGATTTAACAAGTGACATCAATAATAATCTTTCACCTGGATTCACCTGGTCCGTCTATGTCATGGAAAGAGCAGGCGTTCATAATGTTTTGTACACAGTGTATAACGCTACAGTTTTTGACAAAACCATCAGTTGAGTTGAAAATGCGATGGAAA
Organism: Salvelinus sp. IW2-2015; assembly: GCF_002910315.2. Classification (NCBI taxonomy): domain Eukaryota; kingdom Metazoa; phylum Chordata; class Actinopteri; order Salmoniformes; family Salmonidae; genus Salvelinus; species Salvelinus sp. IW2-2015. The sequence continues at coordinate 12,700,716 of NC_036840.1, read as the reverse complement.
CCCATTTAACACCTTTTTTTTTACCGGTACATGGGAATTTAACTGCAAAAGTTTATTTTGATGTGCACTACGCCATCACGCACAGCTTTTTATCCACAATAAATCAGTTTGATGGAAACACATCTCTGGGGGGAAAATGTGCGTTCAGTTTTATGCAGATTTTAGAATATTTGCATGAAAATCTATCGCCAATCAAAGGGAAACATAGCTAATGTGTGTCTTTTTCCTTTTCTAGTTCTCTCCCTGGGTCCCTTGATGGTTGTCATAGTTTCCGTTTTAGACATTTTCTCTCCCGTCCTTTGCTGCCCATACTTTCTTTTTCAATATCTGTGTCTACGTCTCTTTTCCCACATATTTTCTTTCTCTGTGTCTCTTTCGCTTCTCGTCTCTTTCTCAATCTGCTCCTTCTATTTTTTTTTCCGCCCTCCCTCCTGCTCCCAATGACACCTCCCCTCCCACACGCCGACCTAATTTGAACCATGTTTACTGTTGGTGCGCTACTGCTATTGCTTTTTCAGGGTCATTGTGTTTCAATAATGATAAACGTTACGACCGGTCCATTTTGTGCAGGTCACTGTAAAACAAGGGTCACGTAATATGATGTATTAGGAGCTCTACTGCTGCATTTGTTTTGGTCCTATGGGTTCTGCACTGTAGTATTGGCACCAGCTCCGTGTGTGTTCCCTCTAATGGTACACTGTACATATACAAGGTATGACGTGACGGAGTTGTCTACTCAGCTACAAGGTGAACCTCTCACTTCCCACACTAATTGGCTCAGTATGTTGTTGTGGTGTGTGTTTGTGGTGTGCGTGCTTGCGTGTGTGTGTGTGTGTATGCTAGTGTGTCAGTATGTGTGTGTGCGTCCTTCGGTGCTGTGTGTGTGTATCTATGTGTGTGTGTGTGTCACTCAAATCATTATTCACCTGGACAGGCTCCCTGCTCCTTATTAAAGTGGCCCGCGGCCATGGTCAGATGGCCGCCAGTTCATATCGGAATGGATTACACTACATCCTTGGCTGACATATGATTAAGTGCCAAAACTTAGTCTCATCAACATTGATGTCCCAGAACAGGTGATATTTATGGAACCTTTCAGAATCCATTGACTTCCAAATGCTTAATTCAATTTGAACAGTGTACTCTGGATGTTCTTTTCATGTTTAATTTAATTTAGGGTGTATTTGTTGTTTGGAGAAACTGGGTGTCTCTGTGTGTGTGTGTGTGTGTGTGTGTGTGTGTGTGTGTGTGTGTGTGTGTGTGTGTGTGTGTGTGTGTGTGTGTGTGTGTGTGTGTGTGTGTGTGTGTGTGGTGTGTGTGTGTTGTGTGTGTGGTTTGTGTGTTTGGTGTTAGTTACCAAACTGGACTGCACACCACAAAGCCATCCAGCTTTACCAAGCTTAACTCCAATTAGTGGCTCCCACAATGTCTGCAAAAAGCCATTTTATAGCTCCTCATAATCCTCTACTTGTCTCCTACTTTGTTGTTAGAATTTGTTGTTAGAATTTATTTTCAATGTTTTAATTGCTCCATCCATGTTTTATGCATGCTATATGCTTTAGTTATGATTGCAAAGGGAGGGTATATTACTGGTAACTTTCAAGAATTTTGGTAACTTTCAAGTTTATGGAATTTTATCACATGACATCTAGTGGCCTTTTGGTTATCCGATTATCACAGATGTCTGTAATTAACTCTGGCCCTCTGTGTGGCCTTATCACATGTAAAATATATAAAATAATCAAATAAGATGATTTTAAATACAAAAAATAGAATGACAAAGCTGGTGCCAAACTGGTGGCAGTTGTGACAAAAATCTGTAGTTGGAAGAGTGGCAGAGTTAATTAAAAATAATGTCATTGTGATTAGATATTTTTTCATTAATTAGGCTATTTTCTCTTGAACCATATGGCCTATCCATTAGAAACTCATGGAAAGTATGGACACGTACAAAATGAATACTATACATTATTTTTTTAAATTATTTTTTATTATTTATGTATACATTACAAAAGTTACCATAGATTGCCATAGATTACCTGTTAATTACCTAAATCACTGAAAGTTCCTGTAACTTTGGTAAATTACCAGTAGTTTTGAAACCCTAGCTTAGTTAAATAAATTCAGGCATCTTGCTTCTTCTGATATCACAGAGTCCTACCCACCCCCTACAGTGCCTTCAGAAAGTATTCACACCGCTTGACTTTTTTCACATGTTGTGAAAGTATTCAATCCTGTTGTTATGGCAAGCATAAATAAGTTCAGGAGTAAATATGTGCTTAACAAGTCACAAAATAAGTTGCATGGACACACTCTGTGTGCAACAATAGTGTTTATCATGATTTTTTTATGACTACCTCATCTCTGTACCCCACATACAATTATCTGTAAGGTCTCTCATTCGAGCAGTGCATTTCAATCACAAATTCAACCACAAAGACCAGGGAGGTTTTCCAATGCCTCGCAAAGGGCACTTTTTGGTATATAGGTAAAATGTCACAACAGACAATGAATATCCCTTTGAGCATGGTGAAGTTATTAAATAGACTTTGGATGGTGTATCAATACAACAAGTCACTAAAAAGATACAGGTGTCCTTCCTAACTCAGTTGTCGGAGAGGAAGGAAACCATGGTGACTTTAAAAAAGTTACAGAGTTTAATGGCTGTGATAGGAGAGGATGGATGGATCAACAACATTGTAGTTACTCCACAATACTAACGTAATTGACAGAGTGAAAATAAGGAAGCCGGTACAGAATTGTAAAAAATCAAAACATGCATCCTGTTTGCAACAAGGCATTAAAGTAATACTGCAAACAATGGGGCAAAGCAATTCACTCTTTTTTTCTGAATACAGAGTGTTATGTTTGGGGCAAATCCAATACAACACATTACTGAGTACCACTTTCCATATTTTCAAGCATAGTGTTGGCTGCATCATGTTATGGTTATGCTTGTTATAGGTATGCTTGTAATCATTAAGGACTGGGGAGATTTACAGGATAAAAAAAGGTAGAATGGATCTAAGCACAGGCAAAATCCTAGAGAAAAACCTGGTTCAGTCTGCTTTCCATCAGACACTGTGTCACGTGTGCTCCCTCTCCGGCCTCTAGGTCACCAGGCTGCTCGTTATGGCGCGCACCTGTCACCATCGTTACACGTACCTGCAAGTTGTCAGACTCACCTGGACTCCATCACTTCTCTGATTACCTTCTCTATATATGTCACTCCCTTTGGTTCCTCGCCGAGGCATCATTGTTTCTGTTTTGTGTCTGTGCGTTGTTCGTGTTTCTTGTTTTGTGTTTCGTTTATTGATTAAATCACTCACTCCCTGAACTTGCTTCCCGACTCTCAGCGCACTTAGATACACACTGGGAGATTAATTCACCTTTCAGCAGGACAATAACCTAAACCACAAGGCCAAATATACACTGGAGTTGCTTACCAAGAACACAGTGAATGTTCCCGAGTGGCCGAGTTACAGTGATGACTTAAATCTACTTAGAAATCTATGGCAAGACCTGAAAATGGTTGTCTAGCAATGATCAACAACCAATTTGAAAGAGCTAGAATTTTTAAAAGAATAATGGTTAAATGTTGCACAATCCAGGTGTGCAAAACTCTTAGACACGTACCCAGAAATACTTCTTAAAAGTTTTGACTCAGGGCTGTGAATACTTATGTAAATTAGATATTTCTGTATTTCATATTTTTTTTTAAACATGTTTTCACTTTTTCATTATGGGGTATTGTGTGGAGTTTGGTGAGAGAGAAAAAATCGATTTAATCAATTTTGAATTCAGGCTTTAACACAGCAAAATGTGGAATAAGTCAAGGGTTATGAATACTTTACGAAGGCACTGTATCTCTCTCAGATTTAATGGCTGGTTGTGTGGTTGACGTCCTCTGATCTAGGCTGGCAGCATCCCCTCCGCTCCCCTTTGTCTGTTCAGGCACATAAAAAGAGAAAGGAGGAGATGAGATCTGTAGCCATAGAGAGGGAGAGATCAGGGTCCGTCTTTGAGAGATTAACAAACGCTGTTACTTGCCGTTGTCGTGTGTGTTTTCCGTGACTCACACCGGCTGCATTTTCAATCAATTCGTCTTTATAAACAGAACAAGATGTGTCAAGAAGAATCAATTTCTTTCTGTTTATTTGATCATTTTCCATCATTTGATCAGAGTCCCTCCCTTTTAGTCGGTGGCTTTTGAATCCAAATCCTTATTTTTTCCACATTGATTCCCCAAGAAACATGTGCCAAGTCGGCTCACTCTTATACCTGCTGCAGTTTTATATTAAGGCTTTGTGAAGTCAGGATAGAATGCAAGCTAACCTGTCTTATTACAGAGGGTCTTTATCACTGTTAGAAAGTTTCTATTACAGTGCACTGCCACGGTGACAGTCGCTATGCAAATGGTCAGCTCTGAAGGCCCCTGAACGCTGTACACTGACTGCCACCGTTCTGCCTAGCATTTGCATTTTGAGAGAGATGAAAGCGAAAGGGGCTTTTATGCCCATTCATAAGGTAAAATGAAGAGTTGACGGAGGTATCAAACCTCTGTCAAATCTGGAATACAGCAGATGCAACGTAGGCTTCATTCTGGGTTACAGATAGAGTGCCAGTTAAAATATACAAATGGCACTGCATGTTTGTGTTAAGGTACAACACATTTCCACAGAGAAGTACTGTAGCTAAAAATGTGTTCTTATTCTTAGAAGCATACATTTATAGAAACAGTGGTTTAAATAGAAATGTGCCTTCAACCTTTGTCTTCTCTAGCTGCTTAGATACTGACCTTTCTCTCGGCCTTTACGTCGTGTGCTGCGGCTGAGTGAAAAAGTGGATAGAAAACACCCTCTCTTCACTACACTACTACTAACACGCATGCACACACATACACGTACGCACACATACAGTACACACACACACACAGTGCCACACATCTCTTTGCATTGATCACTGTCACCGGGCCTACATCTATTCTTATGTCCTTCCAGTGGCGAAGATGTCGAGGCTTTGGCATCATGGTTACCCTCAGGTGTTGGTGCTGACAGCTGAGCGGTTCAGTATCAGGTTTCAGATAAGAACCAAGTGCAGACTGTGTTGAAGTAACAATGTTTATTACAACAACAGGGGGAGGCAAATGACAGGTCAAGGCAGGCATGGTTCGATAATCCAGAGTAGTGGGGCAAGGTACAGGACGGCAGGCAGGCCCAGGGTCAGGTCAGGCAGAGGTCGGTAATCCAGAGAAGGGGCAAAGGTACAGGACAGCAGACAGGCTCTGAGGCAGGAGGGCGAGAAAAAAAGAGACTAGGGAAAAGCAGGAGCTGAGACAAAATGCTGGTTGACTTGAACAAACAAGATGAACTGGCACAGACAGACAGAAAACACATCTATAAATACCCAGGGGATAAGTAGGGAAGATGGGTGACACCTGGAGGGTGGTGGAGACAAGCAGAAGGACAGGTGAAACAGATCCGGACGTGACATTCAGTCTTTTATTTCTCCTTGGTCCATTGCAAGGGTTGGAACCGGTTCAGGGAACAGTCCCGAAAACAGGAAAATAAAGATGCTATTTGAGGAACAGAACCCGAACCGGAAATTAAAGTATACTGTTCCGGAACCTAACTGCTATTTTAAAGCATGGGAACCGGGTTGTTTACGTTCCAGGCACTTTTTTCCAGTCCCACAAAAATCTCAAACAAAGCGCCTATGCACAGCCCTCACTCTGTCACTCAGAAACGTAATCCAGTGTCTGTCTGCCAGCTGGAAATCTTTCCCTGTGGGAGTATGTAGGGTACCAGCCCTTCCCCTTTGAAGCATAGGTTACTGTAGTCTACAAGCATGATTCAGAAATTAGGGAGAGATGTTTAAAATAATGGATTCACTTTTTCAATGCTAGTTAAGGATACGATTTCTCATTGGATTTATTAACTACCAAAAGGTAAGACGTGTTTTTAATTCTAGTTCTGCTCTGCACACACAAGCTTGTTAGCTAGCTAACGTTTGCTCTGGTACAACGTTAAAAGACATTCAAAGTTCCTCCATAGAAGCCGCTCCTCCATAGGTATAATTCCGTGGGCCTAATTCAGATAATGCATGTCATAACAAGATGCCCAGCGCTTCGGGGCAAGCTTCCTCCATCCTCTCTCGCTCTCTCCTCACCCGCAAAATTTCAGTTGCATCTCAGGGGTCTGTCTGTCCTCCTCCTCACTCTCTTTATCTCTCTTCCTCACTCTCTCTCTGTCTGCCCCCTCTGTTTCTCCTTCTCGTTCTCCTTTTCTCCTTCTCTGTCCTCCGTTTCTCTCTATCTCTCCTCTGTCTCACCTCTCTGTGAAATGACTCTCACAATGAAATCACTTCTCAGCATTCAAGTCAAGTGCCAGTCGTCTGTGGCTCTGACCTCACTGTGTCCTTCTTGATGTGCAAGAAGGTTCTCAAACTTGACCATCTGAATAACATCTGAATAAAACCAACTTGACCCTTTGGCAACCGCAGTAGATTCTGCTTCACTCTCTCGATTTAGTGCAGATTTGATGTGCTCACTTAATCAACCCTCCTCACCTCTAATAGTCTTCACTGACCCGCATACACCATCATTCTCCTCCCCATCCTGTCCCCTCTCTCATTCTCCCCTCTCACTGACCCCCAATTGTCCCCTTAGGTCTTCCCTCCTCCCCTCCCCCTTTCCTCTCTGTTCTCTCACCCCGGGCAGAAGATTAATCTGGACCTCAAGGCTGTCTGAGATAAGCAAGGGACAGGACCATCATACCCACACACAATGTCATCTGAGTGTGAGGGAGAGAGAGACAGACATTGGAAAGAACTAACAAAAAAACAGAGTAAACTAGAATGCTACTTGGCCCTAAACAGAGAGTACACAGTGACAGAATACCTGACCACTGTGACTGACCCAAACTTAAGGAAGGCTTTGACTATGTACAGACTCAGTGAGCATAGCCTCATAGCCTTGCTATTGAGAAAGGCCGCCGTAGGCAGACCTGGCTCTCAAGAGAAGACAGGCTATGTGCACACCGCCCACAAAATGAGGTGGAAACTGAGCTGCACTTCCTAACCTCCTGCCAAATGTATGACAATATTAGAGACGCATATTTCCCTCAGATAACACAGGTCCACAAAGAATTCGAAAACCCAATTTCGATAAACTCCCACATCTACTGGGTGAAATACCACAGTGTGCCATCACAGCAGCAAGATTTGTGACCTGTTGCCACAAGAAAAGGGCAACCAGTGAAGAACAAACACCATTGTAAATACAACACATATTTACGTTTATTTATTTTCCCTTTTGTACTTTCACTATTTGCACATCGTTACAACACTGTATATATACATAATATGACATTTGAAATGTCTTTTGGAACTTCTGTGAGTGTAATGTTTACTGTAAATTTTTATTGTTTATTTTATTTTTGTTTATTATCTACTTCACTTGCTTTGGTAATGTTAACATATGTTTCCTATGCCGATAAAGCCCTTGAATTGAATGTAATTGAATTGAGAGAGAGAATTGAGAGAGAAGGAGAGGGAGGGGAGAGACAGAGAGAAGGGTGTACAAAATAAAGACAAAAAAGACACAGACAGACAAAGAAAAGCAGACAAGAATAAAAAGAGACACACACCCTGAGTGTGAGACAGACCAGAGAGAAAAGAGGAGAAAAAAGAGGGGTTGAGAGACCGAGAGAAGTTAGAGGCAGACAGACAAGTGTTTCTGCACCTTAGAACCCTGACAGTCCATTGTGGGTCTCAGATGTTCTAGCCTTGCCGACCTGGTGAATAATGTTTCCCATCTTCAATTCAACTGTGTAATTCAATTCTGCCAAGACAGGAACAGGGCTAAAGGTTAAAGCTTCAATGCCATTTTGATGTCCCGAGACTAACCTAATAGACGCCATGAACGACGGATCACTCAATGGGCCAGAGCCCTCACATTGGGACTGGCAGTTTGCCAAAGGCCACACTGATGGGAATCCACAACATTGGGTTTGTCTGTGCTGAGCAGGGGTCGTGTCCCAAATGTCACCCTATTCCCTATGTAGTGCACAAACGTTGTGCACTTTATAGGGAATAGGGTGACATTTGGAAAGCAGCCTGTTTTTCTTCTCCTTCAGAAACTATGTGCAATATGTTGTTTTTCTATGCATCTCTCTTGTACAGTACTTGACTTGAGTCACAACATCCCTGCTAGCACAGCAGGAGAAGGAGAGTGAGCTGTTAGAGATGCGTGGCAGTGTTGAGAAGACAATGGCACCCTATTCCCTATATAGCGCGCTACTTTTGACCCTAGTCATGATAGTCTTTCATGGTTGAGGAGAAATGAACTACTTCTCTTCTAGTCTTTTTAAGAAGCATTTGTGTGTTGAAAATGACTAACCACTTGTATAATCTATTTGCATACACTTCAAACAGACATTACATAGCCCAACAGACACGCCACAATGGGTTTCTTCACGGTACCCAAACAAAATAACTGATTAAATGTGTCGCTCAGTTATGTATAAAGCCATGTCATCATGGAATGCTCTGGCGCTAGAGGTTACTCAGGCAAAAAGCAAGTTTAGCTTTAAAAAACAGATTAAAAAAACACATTGTACCACAGCGCCTCTCCTCTTTCTAAAGATTTAATTTAACTGTACTATATGTATACAGTACCAGTCAAAAGTATGGACACACCTACTCATTCAAGGGTTTTTCTTTATTTTTACTATTTTCTACATTGTAGAATACTAGTGAAGACATCAAAACTATGAAATAACACATATGGAAAAATGCAGTAAGCAAAAAAGTGTTAAACAAATCAAAATTTATGCAGTCACAAAAACCATCAAGTGCTGTGATGAAACTGGCTCTCATGAGGACCGCCACAGGAAAGGAACACCCATAGTTACCTTTGGTGCAGAGGATAAGTTCATAAGAGTTACCAGCCTCAGAAATTGCAGCCCAAATAAATGCTTCACAGAGTTCAAGTAACAGACACATCTCAACATCAACTGTTCAGAGGAGACTGCGTGAATCAGGCCTTCATGGTCAAATTACTGCAAAGAAACCACTACTAAAGACACCAATAATAAGAAGAGACTTGCTTGGGCATTAGACCGGTGGAAATCGGTCCTTTGGTCTGATGAGTCCAAATTTGAGACCGTGTCTTTGTCAGAAGCACAGTAGGTGAACGGATTATCTCCGCATGTGTGGTTCCCACCGTGAAGCATGGAGGAGGAGTTGTGATGGTGTGGGGATACTTTGCTGTTGAGACTGTCTGTTATTTATTTAGCATTCTGCAGCGATACGCCATATCATCTGGTTTACGCTTAGTATTTGTTATCATTTGTCATTTCTATCATTTGTTTTTCAACAGGACAATAACCCAAAACACCTCCAGGCTTTGTAAGGGCTATTTTGACCAAGAATGAGAGTGATGGAATGCTGCATCAGATGACCTGGCCTCCACAGAGTGAAAGAAAAGCAACCAACTAGCAGTGGTGGAAGAAGTACTAAATTGTCATACTTGAGTATAAGTAAAGATACCTTAATAGAAAATGACTCAAGTAAAAGTGAAAGTCACCCAGTAAAATACTACTTGAGAAAAAGTACTTGGTTTTAAATATACTTAAGTTTCAAAAGTAAATGAATTGCTAAAATGTACTTAAGTATAAACCATTTCTTATTCCTTATATTAAGTATAGCAGACGGCACCATTTTCACTCCAACACTTAACCATAATTTACTAACAAAGCATTTGTGTTTAGTGAGTCCGCCAGATCAAAGGCAGTAGAGATGACCAGGGATGTTCTCTTGATAAGTGTGTGAATTGGACAATTTTCCTGTCAAAATGTAGCGAGTACGTTTGGGTGTCAGGGAAAATGTATGGCGTAAAAAGTACATTATTCTCCTTAGGAATGTAGTGAAGTAAAAGTAAAAGTTTGAAAAAATACAAATAGTAAAGTTAAGTACAGATACCCCAAGAAACTACTTAAGTAGTACTTTAAAGTATTTTTACTTAAGTGCTTTACACCACTGCCAACAAGTGCTCAGCATATGTGGAGACTCCTTCAAGACTGTTGGAAAAGCATTCTAGGTGAAACTGGTTGAGAGAATGCCAAGAGTGTGCTTAGCTGTCATCAAGACAAAGGGTGGCTACTTTAAAGAATATAAAATATATTTTGATTTGTTTAACACTTTTTTGGTTACTACATGATTCCATATGTGTTATTTCATAGTTTGATGTCTTCACTATTATTCTACAATGTAGAATATAGTCAAAAGAAAGAAAAACCCATAATTTTGACTGGTACTGTATATTAACTTCTTGCAACTATAGGGGGTGCTGTTCCGCATTAGCATATTTGTGTCTCCAAATTAAACTGCCTCGTGCTAAATTCTTGATCGTACAATATGCATATTATTGTTATTATTGGATAGAAAACACCTTCTAGTTTCTATAGAAGTTGGAATTTTGTCTCTGAGTGGTACAGAACAATTTCTACAGCACTTTTCATGACAGGGTTCAGATTTCAGAAATTTTTACCTCTGATCTGGGGTCTGTTTTTAAGGCGACAGTGAATGCTATGAAGAAACCGACACTGCCTACGTCTTCCTCTGGGTGTCTGTACGTCATCACGTTTTCAATGAAATCGATGGGACATTCACAGCCATTATAAAAGACCAAAATGTACAGAGACCCCCCTTTCTCATCATGCGCCTGAAGCGTGAAGGACATCGGACCTGCCTCGTTCCAAATCGTTTTCTAACCAGCAATATTTCTCCGGTCATGTTTTCAGTCGTTATAGTTGTTAAAAACATCATAATGTAGTTAATTTGAACCGTTTTATAGCAATTTATATCCGTTTAGTGCGATTTTGAGGAATTTCTGTGTTGTGCACTCTGAAAGTTTGGACACGTTTTAGGGTGTCGGTCGTTGGTGGTGGACATTTCGAAGGACAGAGGACATCTATCGACCAAAAGACGTTTATAACATAGAAAGGATACATTGCCCAAGAATCTGATGGAAGAACAGCTCAAAGTAAGCAATATTTAATATGATAAATCGTGTTTCTGTCGAAATATTTTAAACGCATATTTCGCCATTTTGTTTGGTATAGCTTCACTTGGCCAACCCTGTATTGAAAAGTAAGGATAATTTTAAAAATGTAAATCAGCGGTTGCATTAAGAACTAATTTGTCTTTCGATTGCTGTCAACCCTGTATTTTTTAGTCAAGTATATGATTAGCTTTCAATTAAACTAGATCACTCTGATAGATGACGTCAGACATATTGAGGCTTGATTTCCTAGTATTTTTATTGTGTAACCACGGTTTTGTATGGCTAAATATGCACCTTTTCGAACAAACTGTATATGTATATTGTAAAATGATGTTACAGGAGTGTCATCGGAAGAATTCTGAGAAGGTTAGTGAAAAAATTAATATATTTTGGCGGTGATTACGTTATAGCGCTCTTTGGCTGGAATCGATGCTCTGGTAACGTTTGCACATGTGGTATGCTAACTTATCGATTTATTGTGTTTTCGCTGAAAAACGCTTAGAAAATCTGAAATATGGTCTGAAATCACAAGAACTGGGTCTTTCCATTGCTATGCTTTGTCTATTTTTATGAAATGTTTTATGATGAGTAAATTGGTCATACACGTTGCTCTATCTAGTAATTCTAGTCGATTTGTGATGGTGGGTGCAATTGTAAACTGTGATTTCTACCTGAAATATGCACTTTTTTCTAACAAAAACTATCCTATACCATGAATATGTTATCAGACTGTCATCTGAAGAGGTTTTTTCTTGGTTAGTGGATATCAATATCTTAGTTGAGCCGAATTGGTGATAGCACCTGAAGGAGTAAGAAACTGATGGTTAGAATAGTGGTGTATTTTGCTAACGTGTTTAGCTAATAGATTTACATATTTTGTCTTCCCTGTAAAACATTTTAAAAATCTGAAATGGTGGCTTTATTCACAAGATCTGTATCTTTCATCTGGTGTCTTGGACTTGTGATTTAATGATATTTAGATGCTACTATCTACTTGTGAAGCTATGCTAGGTATGCTAATCAGTGTGTGGGGGGGTGGGGGGTGCTCCCGGACCCGGGGTAGAGGCTCGTTAATCGTGTGTAAATAGTATTCTAGTTGTGTCTTGGTGTCTTTCCTATATATAACTTATATCTTATTTAATTTCTTAATTTTGAATTTAATGTAATATCTTATGTTGTTTTTGTCTATTACTGTTCTGTAATTGGTCATGTATTTGTACGTTTTATGTGGACACAGGAAGAGTAGCTGCTGCATGTGCAGTAGCTAATGGGGTTCCTAATAAACTAAACATCATCACTGTTATATTACCAATGGCAGTTAAGATAAATAATATCTGACATACAAATAGGTACTGTGTAGACCTAACCAATTATGGTCTCCCCATTAAACGACTGAGGTTGGCGTCTGGCAAAAGTATCTACAGTCTTCTCCATCTGTCGAAATAGGCAGACTTGAGGCAGAGTTTCAGGGGCACATGGAATGAAAAGGATGTTACAAATACTGGACATTTCTGCTGTACTGTATTATTAGTAATCACCTTCAGTCCCACATTGTATAGGTATACTATACAAGTATACTATGTTGAAGTTTGAACAGGTCAAACTAAACCCCATCGACGACTGTTGGCGAGCAGGCAAGAGGGGAGGCTGGAGGTAAGGTCTTTGCCAGCGCCTTGTTGATGGGCATGGCAGCGTAGATCAGCTTCTGGCCCATCATCAAAGATAGTGGTCGGTCACACACAAACACACTAAACAATTCTGGTTTAAAAATAACACAATTTAGGTTATTTGGTAACCAAGTGCTGGTTATAGTGGACAGAACACGTTGTTTAATTTTGACCCAACCAGTTGGGTTGTTGGGATTACCCAAACATAGGTTAATTTAACCATCAGTTGGGTATTTTTTTTACTCTCATGCTGGGTTTGCCTAGCAGCTGGGTCGGGTATTTTTGAACGTAAACCTTAGGTTATTTTCAGGAGGCTTGGTTTATTAGAGGCGTGGCTTGCAACTAGATGTTATTGGCCACCCGTGAGAGTAAATATTAATTCATCATGTTCAGTTTACATACTGCAAATTCAAATTTCAATAATATTTGTATTTACACATTCTTTTATAATATTAAGATCATTTATTACATATTATAGTAAGGTACACCACCTTATTGCCTAATAAAGTATACCACCTTATTGTATCAAAACAATGGGATTTAGATAGACTTTTAGGCAACGCATACATTTCTCTAAGCGTCATTGAAGCTACAAAAATGGCAATATTCAACCTTAACTATGAAACAGAATAGAGGAACAGGAATGACATTTACTCTCATGGGTGGCTAAAAATAACTATTGGAAATCCCCACCCCTACTAAACTACGCCTCCAGTCTTCTGATCGGACCATCTGGGTCATATCTCAATAACCCAGCACCAAAAGTCCCAGCACCCAGCATCATTAACCCAGCGGTTTTTAAAGACAACAACCCAACGAAGTGACCCAACGCCTGCAACCCAGCAGTTAGACCAACCAAACAATCCAGATTACATTATCAAGATGGTGCCGATAGAGATGGTCATCCTGTTCATGGCTCCTAAGCATCTTTGCAGTATTTTTATTTGAAATGTTTTGATTTCTCACCTTATTAGTTCAGAACTTCCTTTGCATTATTACATGCAGCTGGAAATAATTTTGGGATATTAGAGCGGGGGTAACTCACCAGCATTCCAACCAGAAATTCCACTTATCCCAAAGAAGAGAAGAGTGGACTCTTAGTCTGACTCAGGAGGCATGCATACCACCCACCACTTCCTGAGTAAATTACTCACTAATGTTCAGTCGATGGACAATAAAGTAGATGAGCTCAGGGCGAGCATCTCCTTCCAGAGAGACATCAGGGGCTGTCACATACTCTGTTTCACGGAACCATGGCTCTCTCCGGATATACTATCCCCACCCATACAGCCATCTGGGTTCTCAGTACATCGCACAGACAAGAATAAAGAACTCTCCGGGAAAAAGAAAGGCAGAGATATATGTTTTATGATTAACTACACATGGTGTGATTGTGGTAATGTACAGAAACTCAAGTCCTTTTGTTCACCTGATCTAGAACACCTCACAATCAAATGCAGATCGCAATACCTCCCGAGAGAATTCTCTTTTGTCATCGTCACAGCTGTGTATATTCCCTTTCAAGCTTCAACACCATGATAGCTCTCAAGGAACTACACTGGACTTTGTGCAAACTGGTAACTGCATATCCTGAGGTCGCATTTATTGTAGCTGGGGACTTTAATAAAGCAAATCTGAAGAAAACGCTACCACATTTTCTGGGCCACTCACGCTTCAGAAACTGTCAACCACAAGGTCCTCCCCTGCCCTCCCTTAGGCAAATCAGATCACGCCTCCATCCTGCTCCTCCCTTCCAATAGGTAGAAACTCAAACAGGAAGTACCTGTTGTAAGGACTGTTCAACGCTGGTCTGACGAATCAGAATCCATGCTTCAAGATTATTTTGATCACGCGGACTGGGGTATGTTTCGGGTTGCCTCTGAGAATAACATTGACATATACACTGACATGGTGACTGAGTTCATCAGGAAGTGTATAAGGGATGTTATTCCCACTGTGACGATTATAACTTATCCAAACAACTGCATTTAATCACGGCAAGGTGACTGGGAATATAGTTGAGTACAAATAGTCCAGTTATACTCTACATAAGGCAATCAAACAGGCAAAATGTCAGTACAGAGACAAAGTGGAGTTGCAAATCAACGGCTCAGACACAAGACGTATGTGGGTGGGACTCCAGACAATCACGTATTATAAAGGGAAAACCAGTCACATCCCGGACACCGATGTCTTGCTCCCGGCCAAGCCCACAGTCCATGGCTCCTGTGGACTGTGGGCTCTCGTTCTCCGTGGCCGACATGGGATATTTAAGCGCATTAACCCTCGCAAGGCTGCCGGCCCAGAAGATATCCCAAGCCGCTTCCTCAGAGCATCCGCAGACCAGCTGGCTGGAGTGTTTACGGACATATTCAATCTCTTCCCATCCCAGTCTGTATGTCCCCACTTGCTTCAAGATGTCCACCATTGTTCTTGTACCCAAGAAAGTGAAGGTAACTGAACTAAATGACTATCACCCCGTTGCACTCACTTCTGTCATCATGAAGTGTTTTAAGATGCTAGTTAAGGATCATATCACCTCTACCTTACCCGACACCCTAGACCCACTGCAAATTGCATACCGCCCCAATAGATCCACGGGCGACGCAATCACCATCGCACTGCACACTGCCTTATTCCATCTGAACAAAAGGAATACCTATGTAAGAATGCTGTTCATTGACTACAGCTCAGCCTTCAAAATCATAGTACCCTCCAAGCTCATCATTAAGCTTGGGGCCCTGGGTCTGAACCACGCCCTGTGCAACTGGGTCCTGGACTTCCTGACGGGCCGCCCCCAACACAGGGGCCCCACAACGGTGCATACTCAGCCTCTTCCTGTACTCCCTATTCACCCATGACTACATTGCAACGCACGTCTCCAACTCAATCATCAAATTTGTAGATTACACAACAGTGCTAGGCCTGATTACCAACAATGACAATACAGACAACGAGAGGAGGTGAGGGCCCTGGCGGAAAGGTGCCAGGAACATAACCTCAACGTCAACAAAATGAAGGAGCTGACCCTGAACTTCAGGAGACAGCAGAGTGAGCACACCCCCATCCACATTGAATCGGCCACAGTGAATGTGAAAAGCTTCAAGTTCCTTGGCGTACACATCACTGACAGTCTGAAATGGTCCACCCACACAGACAGTGTGGTGAAGAAGGCGCAACAGCACCTCTTCAACCTCAGGAGGCTGAAGAAATTCGGCTTGGCCCATATGACCCTCAAAAACTTTTCCAAATGCACCATTGAGAGCATCCTGTAGGGCTGTATCACCGCCTGGTACGGCAACTGCCCGGTCCGCAACCGCAGGTATCTCCAGAGGGTGGTGCGGTCTGCCCAACGCATCATCGGGGTCACACTGCCTGCCCTCAAGAACATCTGTAGCACCCGGTGTCACAGGAAGGCCAAGAAGGTCATCGACCTCAGCCACCCGGGCCACATCCTGTTCATACTGAAACCATCCAGAAGGCAGGATCAGCACAGGTGTTTCAAAGCGGGAACAGAGAGACTAAAAACAGATTCTATCATCAGATTCTATCATCAGACCATCAGACTGTTAAATAGTGACCACTAGCCGGCCCCCGCCCAGTACCCTGCCCTGAACTTTAGTCGCTGTCACTTGTGGTGGAATTATTGCAATCAAAAGGAGAGACTTTTAAGATTTCTTCAAAACAATCAAACTTTATTATTTAATTACTGCAGTAATGGAGCTGGTCAGTAATCACAGTAAAGGGGACCTGAGTGAACAAGTAACACAACAATTACATACTTATTTCATTTATTTCATAAACAAAGTTATGTAACACCCAATGCCCCTGTGTGAAAAAGTAATTGTCTCCTTACATTCAATAATGGGTTGTGCCACGTTTAGCAGCAATGACTCCAACCAAACACTTCTTGTAGTTGTTGATCAGTCTCTCACGTCACTGGGAAGGACTTTTTGGCCCACTTTTCCAAGCAGAACAGCTTTAACTCAACGACATTTGTGGGTTTTCAAGCATGAACTGCTCATTTCAAGTCATGCCACAACATCTCAATTAGGATTAGGTCTGGACTTTGACTAGGCCATTCCAAAACTTCATGGAGACTTGAATGTGCGTTTTGGATGATTGGCTTGCTGCATGACCCAGCTGTGCTTCAGCTTCAGCTCACATACGGATAGCCTGACATTCTCCTGTATGCTCTTTCTATTAAGGCAAGTCTTCCAGGTTCTGAAGCAGCAAAGCATTCCCAAACCATTTACTACCACCACCATGCTTGACCGTTGGTATAAGGTTCTTACTGTGGAATGCGTTTGGTTTTTGCCAGGCATAATGGGACCCATGTCATTCAAAAATAACGTTCTTCCAAGAGTCTTGGTGATCATCCAGGTGCTTCCAGGTGCTTTTTGGCAAACTTGAGTCAACTTTTTGGACGAGATGGGTCCCGTTTATGTCTGGTGAAAACCAAACAGTGCATTCAAACACCTATTCAAACACTTATTCCCGACCGCATACTAGAGTGCTTCGGCCGGGCATGAAAACCATAGAGTAGTGGTCACCAACCGGTCGATTGCGATCGAGTGGTCTATCTCCAAGGGATTCCTAGTCGATCATCAAACATTTCTGTAAAAAACCCAACTAATAAAGCCTTCTTATTTTCTATTCGTTTCACACTGTTGGCGGTAGGTGCTCGATTCAGCAGCCCTAGTGTCGGGAAGGCAAAGTGTTCCCATTTTGAACCATTTCATGTGAACTCCGCCTACCCTGCAGGCCCAGTGAGCAAATCAATTGCACTTATAGGCCAATTAGATAGCTCAGATCACCGTGCCTGCACAGCGTTCTCACACCATGGACTGTAAAAAGAAGCCTGGAACATACAGCAAAGTTGATCATGTGTGATTTCTAAACTTTTAATACCATGATTAGAGAGAGACTCAACGAATACAGCAAAGAGCTGCTGTTTTTATGAGTAAGTTTAATGTTTAAGTTCTTACTCAGCACTGTCAACACTTTGTTCAACACTTTAATAAGCCATAAAATGGCATTCTCCTTCCACGCACGCTACAACCAGCACTGTGGCTGCAATGAATAAGGTTAGGATTAAGCATCAGGGATAGCAGATTTTTACGACTTTGTGGCTGTGCCAGCTAGTGACCACTGCAGAGCTGCCTCCAGCACCAGGAAGTTCATGATGAAAAACGTTAACCTGCTTTTGACCATAGCCCATAGAACTACAGACAGAGAATGGCTTATTATCAAGACCCCTGAGACAAAGGGGACTGATCCAATCTAGAGAGAGGGTCATAGAGAGAACTGGAGGTCTAGCTTTTATGTTTCAGCCGGTAGAAATGCCTTCATGGACGTTTCAGCCTATTGTCAGCTTCCTGGAAAAACCTTGCATTGAAAGTAATAATTTCCCTGCTTGGCTGCGAAAGTTTCTTGGCTCTAGGATAAATTGGTCATTCAAAACACCATGTGACCTTTCAAGACGATATGGCATTAGACCTGAAAACCTTATTATTATCATTTCTATAGATTGCCATTCTCAGAGCTTCGTTAGTGGAATGGACTAGATTCAATAGGTTCAACTGCCCACAGGACTACGCTTATACATTTACATATTTACACGTGTCATCCTCCCACACAATATATACAGTCACACATTGACACTGTTATTCCGCACTCACTTCCATGCACACATACACACGCACTCACTCTCTCTCTCTTTCTCTCTTTCTCTCTCACACAAACACACACACACACAAATGTGCAGGACCCCCTCCCCTTTCACCCACACACCCACAGGTGCAAGAATAGTCTGCGAGAGTGACATGCAAGCTTGATCACATAGTGTATGTCATTTACAGTTAGGAAGTCGCCCCTGGCAGTGAGAGAGGTGAGCGGAGACTCGGTGAAGGGTGAAAGTCAGCCGAACTCGGCCCCAAGACAGAAAAAACACGATAAAAGAACATTGTTTCTGTTCAGTGTTGCATTTGTACTGTGACTGCTGAATGAATGCTTAGTAGAGAATCAATTATGAACCTAGAGGCTCTTTCAATGCCTATGGAGTCTGGCACCATAGTCAACATAATGCTTTGGAGATTAATGTGAATCAATGAAAGGTAATAAGGCAACGGCATTATTATGACAAACTGGCATGTCACAACACAGAATAAAGTTGTATGATGCCAGTCCAGTACAGTACAATGCTGATTTGAAAGCATATGGAATTGCTTTTTATGGAATACTTTATAGGCTATGATTGTGGGAGGTTAGAGACAATTACAGACAACTTTTATAGAAAAGTATTTTACTCTACTATTTTACTTTTTTGAATTGCTTCCTTTCAAAACGGCCCTAGATGGTGTAATTAGGACCCCCTCCTCCCCACCACAACCACCTCTATGAACGCATTATGTACTGTATGTAACTGTCTTTCTGTCACGCCCTGACCTTAGAGATCCTTTTTATGCCTCTATTTTGGTTTGGTCAGGGCGTGAGTTGGGGTGGGTATTCTATGTTCTATGTTGTGTATTTCTTTGTGTTTGGCCGGGTGTGGTTCTCAATCAGAGGCAGCTGTTTATCGTTGTCTCTGATTGAGAACCATACTTAGGTAGCCCTTTTTTCCACCTGTCTTTGTGGGAAGTTAACTTTGTTTGTGGCACTAATGCCCTGTAAGCATCACGGTTGTTTTTCATTTATTGTTTTGTTGGCGACATTTTGAAATAAAAAGGAAAATGTTCGCTTACCACGCTGCACCTTGGTCTTCTTCCAGCAACGGCCGTGACACTTTCTTTCTTTTGTTGTCAACCTATTCTCATAGTAATGCTTTAGAATTCATTGGATTTAACCTGATTGTACAGTTCTTGAAAGTCATTATGTTTTTAATGGGACTCAACTAACTATTACAGTTTTTTACAATCACTTTGGCACTAATTTCGGGAACCTTGATGTCATTCTTCAAAACTCTAGACACAAAACTCACAACCAATGATCAAAATGCAAATTTTTCAAAACTCTAACACTTTTTCCAATTGCTTGGATACAATACACATAAAGCTAAGATCATTTGTTCATTGAACTAAAATCACCTGTTCAAAATGACACAACTTAACATCAAAGTATGACCATTTCAAAATGCAATTCACACATTACATCTGAGATGACTGTCTAATCATTCCATTACAATGATCTAACTATCAATTGATACAACTGCTCAAAATGATAACTAACTATTGCATTACTCTTAATGCAAAGTTTTATGGAAACTGACAAACAATATTCAGGATAACGAGATCCATTGACACCAATTACCGTGGAATATGAACCAATTGGACTACATTATCTATGGCTGTAATATTTCATCATCATTCTTTATCAGACACTGTTTCTATGGTCCCATGTACCACTTTTCCAGACCATGTTTTCAGATTTGACATTACTGTACACTCACTGGCCACTTTATTAAGTACACCTATCTAGTACTGGGTAGGACCCCTTTTGCCTCCACAACAGCCTGAATTATTCATGGTATTGTACGTTAAGAGATGCCCTTATGCACACCACTGTTTTAAACAGCTGTTATTTGAGCATTTGTGGCCTTTCTGTTAGCTTGAATGAGTCTGGACATTGTCCTCTGACCTCTCTCATTAACAAGGTGTTTTTGACCACAGAACTGCCGCTCACTGAATGTGTTTTGTTTATCGCAACTTTCTTTGTAAACTCTAGAGACTGTAGTGCATAAAAATCCCAGGAAGGCAGCTGTTTCTGAGATGCTGGAATCACCATGTGTGGCATCAACAATCATACCACGGTCAAAGTTGCTTAGATTACGTATCTTGCCCGTTCTAATGTTAGGTCGAACAACAACTAAAGCTCTCTACTCTATATACTCTATATATTGAGTTGCAGACAGCCACATGATTCGCTGTCCGAATGTAACCTTCCGTGATGAGCTAAATCAGGTCTGTAGAGCTGATGTCAATACCTATGTCATTGTGTGGGATAATGTCAGGTTCCACCATGCTCAAATGCTGCAAGCATGGTTTCAGGCCCTACTACAATTTACCACCCTGTACTTACCGCCATACTCTCCTTTCCTTAACCCGATTGAGGAATTTTTCTCCACATGGAGGTGGAAGGTATATGATAGGCACCCTCACAAACAAGCCGCCCTTCTCCAGGCCATGGATGACGCATGCAATGACATCACGGCAGACCAGTGTCAGGCCTGGATTCGCCATGCCCGAAGATTCTTCCCAAGATGTTTGGCTAATGAAAACATCCATTGTGATGTGGATGAGAACCTATGGCCAAATCCACAAGACAGAGTTGAGGGAAATACAGAAGTACAGCAATCAAACCTTTGTTTTGCTTTTTACAGTAAGCCAGGTGAGGAACACTGCAGTTGATGTTTTACTGTAGTTTTTTTCTTTTTTTGTAGCTAATTATTTTTGCTTTGATTCAAAGAAACCTATGTTGTGATTTTATTAGATTTCATCAATAAATGTCATATTTTGTTAAATGATTCCACTGTGTCTGTAGTATTCTCTCTACTAGTCCTTTTACAGTGATGTATTTACGTGTAGTAACATAACGGAACAGGTGTCACATATTTTGTACTACAATATTTACTGATTGTACGAACAACTACACAGTGAAACTATCGGTATCTTGTGTGTGGGTGATCTAAATGAATGTTCCTATGGTATTTCATGATAAATGAGTTATTTGAACCAATGATTCTGCAAGTGCGAGGTTTCTTTAAAGATATGAATGCACAATGCAATGTTTTGAACATTGGACAGCCTGTGTTACAAGTGATGACCGTTTTGAGTTTTGTGTCTAGAGTTTTGAAAAATGGCCACAAGGTTCTGAAATTAGTGCCAAGTGACTGTAAAAAACTGTAAAGATATAGCCATCCTCCTGCTCCAATACAGAGAGATGACGAGGAGACTGGAGTGATGCTAATGTTAGATGTGTAGTGTGTGTGTGTTTGTTTGTTAGGATCCCCATTAGCTGTTACTCGTGTCTGTGTGTGTGTGCGTGCATGCGTGTGTGTGTGTGTGTGTGT
>NC_036840.1:12671901-12678898 GCF_002910315.2 Salvelinus sp. IW2-2015 | reverse complement strand
TTAGCTGTTACTCGTGTGTGTGTGTGTGTGCGTGTGTGTGTGTGCGTGCGCGCGTGTGTGTGTGTATAACCCGTGGCCCCATAACCAACGGGTGAGGCTGTTAAACCTGATCAATCCTCAGTTTTTAATGATGTCCCTGAAGTCTTGTATTGTTCTCACCATCCCTTCCTTCTATGAATGTATACATTTTGTTACAGCACAGAGAAAAAGGCCACCATTAGTGTCATAAAAGAACACGTACAATACCTCTTTATATGGTGATTTTTCAAGCAGGCTGATATAGAAAGAATGTAATTCACAGCGGGCGCATCATGGTTCACCCAGCGCACACTGCACTCTGCACATTCTATATGACTGTAAATTATGGCATACCTGTCATTGCTAGGTATGAAGTAGGTAGAAATTTGTGCCATGAACGGTGTGACTGAGGCTGTACTTGATTTGTGCTTTTGTCATGCAATAAATAGAGTATATTTTCTTCTAGCACCAAAAAACACGCTCAACCAAACATACAGTGCATTCGGAAAGTATTCAGACCCCTTGACTTTTCCCACATTTTGTTACATTACAGCCTTATTCTAACATTTTTTATATAAATATTCAGACCCTTTGCTATGAGACTTGAAATTGAGCTCAGGTGCATCCTGTTTTCATTGATCACCCTTGAGATGTTTCTACAACTTGATTGGAGTCCAGCTGTGGTAAATTCAATTGACTGGACATGATTTGGAAAGGCACACATCTGTCTATATAAGGTCCCACTGTTGACAGTGCATGTCAGAGCAAAAACCAAGACATGAGGTCGAAGGAATTGTCTGTAGAGCTCCGAGACAGGATTGTGTCGAGGCACAGATCTGGGGAAGGGTACCAAAACATTTCTGCAGCATTGAAGGGCCCCAAGAACACAGTGGCTTTGGTCTGAATGCCAAGCGTCACATCTGGAGGAAACCTGGCACCATCCCTACTGTAACGGGTGTCGTCGGAAGGAAGAGACCAAGGCGCAGCGTTCTTAGAGTTCCACATAATTTAATCACGAAGTGAAACTAAAACAGGACAAAACAATAAAGAATACAACGACCGAACAGCTTCGATGTGCAAACTCCCTGCACACAAACAAAGAACAAGATCCCACACAGAAAGAGGGAAAAGGGCAGCCTAAGTATGATCCCCAATCAGAGACAACGATAGACAGCTGCCTCTGATTGGGAACCACACTCGGCCAGAAACAAAGAAATACAAAAAACTAGAAAAACAGAACATAGAATGCCCACCCAAATCACACCCTGACCAACACAAAATAGAGACATAAAAAGGATCTCTAAGGTCAGGGCGTGACACCTACGGTGAAGCATGGTGGTGCAGCATCATGCTGTGGGGATGGTTTTCAGCGGCAGGGACTGGGAGACTAGTCAGGATAGAGGGAAAGATGAACAGAGCAAAGCACACAGAGATCCTTGATGAAAAGCTGATCCTGAGCGCTCAGGACCTCAGACTGAGGCAAAGGTTCACCTTCCAACAGGACAACGACCGTAAGCACACAGCCAAGACAACGCAGAGTGGCTTCGAGACAAGTCTCTGAATGTCCTTGAGTGGCCCAGCCAGAGCCCGGACTTGAAACCGATCGAACATCTCTGGAGAGACCTGAAAATAGCTGTGCAGCGATGCTCCCCATCCAACCCTGACAGAGCTTGAGAGGATATGCAGAGAATAATGGGAGAAACTCCCCAAATACAGGTGTGCCAAGCTTGTAGCGTCATACCCAAGAAGACTCGAGGCTGTAATCACTGCCAAAGGTGCTTCAGCAAAGTACTGAGTAAAGGGTCTGAATACTTATGTAAATGTGATATTTCCGTTTTTTATTTTTAATACATTTGCTAAAATTTACAAAAAACTGTTTTTGCTTTAACATTATGGGGTATTGTGTGTAGATTGATGAGGGGGGAAAAACAATTAAATACATTTTAGAATAAGGCTGTAAAGTAACAACATGTGGACAAAATCAAGGGGTCTGAATACTTTTCGAATGCACTGTAACATTTGTCATGCCTTGAAAAGAGGTAAGGTTCACAGAATCCGCATTTAACAAAACATTTCCTTGAACTATGCATCTGTATTATTCTCACAGAGGAAAGAAACGCAGACTTTTTGTTATTCTTACGAAGTACTGAGATAGCGGCTTCTTCCTGTGTGTCCTTGGAGGGATGGATAGGACAATAATATATGAGCGTAGGGAGCAAGTGTGACCATTCGGGGCAAGTGTGTGAGCAATCTAGAGATTCTTAGATAAAGAGAGAGAGAACAAGAGGAAAGAAAAGATAGGCTGGGACCTGCTGATGTAGCAACCGCATATGTTCTGTCTAGAGACTCAGGGTGTGTGTGTGTGTTCATGCATGCGATGTGAGGTTTACAATACATGACCTCGAAGCACACACAATGGGCCCTAAGCAGACGTATGCTGTATGCATGGACGATTAATAAGCATCAGAGGACAGAAGGGTTGACAAGAATATGTGTGCGTGTGTGTGTGTGCATGCGTGTAACTCTGTCTTTGTGTGCCTATGTTGTGTGTCATTGTTTGCCTATGTGTTTAAGCCACATTAATTTATATTCATTAAACGTTTGTTTGTGTGGCTCGTGGTTGAGGTGAGGGGATGTCACCAAGTCCTTTTCATATCTGTCACCTTTCCCAGGCGCCTGTTCCTTCAGCAGGTCCCTTTTAATTTGATGCCTCTGTCCCCTGAGAGACTCTTCCAGAAGACCTCACTGAAAGTGCTCAGTAATGTAAAGACCCTGGGGTTATCCCAATAGGGCTGACTCTTCCCCCTCCCTTCTCCCTTCATCCATCGTTCTTCTCAAACAGGGCAGTAAACATTACAGGAACCTGCATAAGACGTAAAACTGAGACATATTGGCAGTATTGACAACTACGTTAAAAAGACGGACCTCTTTAGGTTGTGTGGTTCCGGCTACTTCTCGTAATTGAATTCCAAATGGTGGTTTCGGGCTGGAAGAGGCACAGAGGGGAATATCAGTACTGTTCTGAATTTAGAGAGGTATGTTATGCTGTAATGGCTATATTATGATATTTATGAAATAAATAGGCCTATAGTTCAAACTTCAAAGATATAAACTACCATTTGACATTTGGAGGGTATCGTTCTATCTGAATTTTCATCCAAATGTAGTTATTGACATAGCTTTGTTCTGTTCAATGTTGTCTACCTATAAAGTACTATAAATATCCCCAATTCATGTTAAGTTAAAAAGAATACAAGATACAAATTGCTGACACCATTCAAACCTATGAGGGTTGAAGCCAATGATCTCCGAATCATCTTTTTATAGTCCCCAGCTCTCAATTTGTGTATGTGAGTGTGTGTCAGTGTGTAGGGTGTACACATTTTTGGGTCATTTTATTTTATTTTCTGCTCTTGGTTTTACTTACTCAAGCTAGTCAAGTGGAACACCATGAAATGATAAGAATGCAATTAAATTTATCACAAGTCTTTCGGCTGCATACGAAAAGCTATATTACCATTTCTTGGAATGAATGTGAACGTGGCTGAAGTACTAAATTCATAAGTAGGAGGAGAGGGAAATGGATTACAAATAATATTGCACCATTAAAGTGGAAATTCCAAAACTTTTGGCCCCTGGGGTCTGGAAGAAATGACAAAGTGAAAAGCTGTGAAGGTGACACCCACTTCAATTATGGCGATGCAGCTTCCATAAACAGCCCACTCCTTAGACCTCAGCCGGCCCGGATACAACGGACTCCTATCTCTCTGAGAGAAAAAATATACATAAAAACACAACCGTGACCTCTGCATTTACCTCTGAGAGAACAATCAATCCCAACGCTCTTTTTTTAGTTGGGACCATATTTTACGCCACTTTTGGCAACATACCCCTTTACCACCCTAAAAGTATTTTATTGCTAATCTGAGCGGTAACTGCCTGGTGGAAGCAATAACAACAGATATAAAAATAAAAAAAAGTGTTAACTTTACAATGAGAGCGTACTTTCACTTCCATCTGTGTATGATTCGTCATCTGGACCCGGGCCCAGTGCTGGTGATGGTGATGTTGTAAAATCCTGATAAAAGCTTTTTGTTACAGCATTATGATACATTCACAGCTGAATGTTTCCATTCCAAGTAGGCACTGATTGCCTTATTACCCGGCATTATGGCAAATAGAGAGCAGCGAGAGGCGAGAGTGGCTGTCAGCCTATACTGTCAGAGAGAGAGAGAGAGAGAGAGAGAGAGAGAGAGAGAAGGAGCCATGGGGGTTGCTATAGAACATAGAAGGCATCTGTTGATAGCTCATGACACAACATGAAAAGCAACCTCTACAGTATGTTAGAGCTAAACAGTATTGTCCTGAGTGTTTACGTATGGATGGATGCATGGGGTTTGTATGAAAAAAAGCTCCTGGGGTTTTTGTTGTGGAGCCTCCCACTGTGTGTGTGTGTTGTGTGTGTGTGTGTGTGTGTGTGTGTGTGGTGTGTGTGTGTGTGTGTGTGTGTGCTGTGTGTGTGTGTGTGTGTGTGTGTGTGTGTGTGTGCGTGCTGCTGCGTGCGTTGCGTGCGTGGTGCGTGCGTGGTGCGTGCGTGCGTGCGTGCGTGCGTGCGTGCGTGCGTGCGTGCGTGCGTGCGTGCGTGCGTGCGTGCGTGCGTGCGTGTGGATACGTGCATGCGTGGTGGTGCTTCTTCTTTGCGCATATAGACTACATGACCAAAAGTATGTGGACAACTGCTCGTCGAATATCTCATTCCAAAATCATCGTCATTAATATGGAGTTAGTCCCCCCCTTTGCTGCTATAACAGCCTCCCCTCTTTACACTAGATGTTGGAGCATTGCTGCGGGGCTTGCTTCCATTCAGCCACAAGAGCATTAGTGAAGTCGGGCACTGATGTTGGGCGATTAGGCCTGGCTCGCAGTAGGCGTTCCAATTCATCCCAAAGGTGTTCGATGGGGTTGAGGTCAGGGCTCTGTGCAGGCCAGTCAAGTTCTTCCACACTGTATGGACCTCGCTTTGTGTACGGGAGAAAGGGCCTTCCCCAAACTGATGCCACAAAGTTGGAAGAGAAGAATCGGCTAGAATGTCATTGTATGCTGTAGAGTTAAGATTTCCCTTCACTGGAATTAAGGGGCATAGCCCAAACCATGAAAAACAGCCCCAGACCATTATTCCTCCTCCACCAAACTTTACAGTTGGCACTATGCATTCGGGCAGGTAGCGTTCTCCTGGCATCCGCCAAACCAGAATCGTCCGTCGGACTGCCAGATGGTGAAGCATGATTCATTACTCCAGAGAACACGTTTCCACTGCTCCAGAGTCCAAGGGCGGCAAGCTTTACACCACTCCAGCCGACTCTTGGCATTGCGCATGGTGATCTTAGGCTTGTGTGCGGCTGCTCGGGCCATGGAAACCCATTTCATGAAGCTCAAAATGGTACCTGTGCCATGTTGAAAGTCAATGAAATCATCTGTAAGGCCATTCTACTGCCAATGTTTATCTATGGAGATTGAATGGCTGTTCTCGATTTTGTACACCTGTCAGCAACGGTGTGGCTGAAATAGCCGAATCCAATCATTTGAAGGGGTGTCCACATGCTTTTGGATATAGTGTATGCTTGTAAGTGGTTGGGTGTGCGTCACAGGAGGTTGGTGGCACCTTAATTGTGGAGGACAGGCTCATGGTAATGGTTGCAGTGGAATAAGTGGTTTCCATCTGTTTGATGCCATTCCATTCGCTCTGTGCCAGCTACAGTTGAAGTCGGAATTTTACATACACTTAGGTTGGAGTCATTAAAACTCGTTTTTCAACCACTCCCCAAATTTCTTGTTAACAAACTATAGTTTTGGCAAGTCAGTTAGGACATCTACTTTGTGCATGACACAGACAATTTTTCCAACAATTGTTTACAGACAGATTATTTCACTTAGAATTCACTGTATCGCAATTCCAGTTGGTCAGAAGTTTGCATACACAAAGTTGACTGTGCCTTTAAACAGCTTGGAAAATTCCAGAAAATGATGTCATGGCTTTAGAAGCTTCTGATAGGCTAATTTACATAATTTGAGTCAATTGGAGGTGTACCTGTGGATGTATTCGTACAAAGTTATCTATATCACAGTAAAACGAGTCCTATATCGACATAACCTATAACCAATAACCACATCTCCCTCACTAGCTTGTAAGCACCAGCTGTCAGAGCAGCTTACAGATCACTGCACCTGTACATAGCCCATCTGTAAACAGCCATCTATCTACCTCATCCCCATACTGTATTTATTTTTTTCTTGCTACTTTGCACCCCAGTATCTCAACTGCACATTCATTCTGCACATCTACCATCTCACGCTGTGTTTAATTGCTATATTGTAATTACTTTCGCCACCATGGCCTATTTATGCCTTAACTCCCTTATCTCACTCTATTTGCACTCACTGTATATGAGACTTTTCTTTTCTTTTTTTCTACTGTATTATTGACTGTATGTTTGTTTATTCCATGTGTAACTCTGTGTTGTTGTATGTGTTCAAATTGCTATGCTTTATCTTGGCCAGGTCTGCTGTTTCAAATGAGAACTTGTTTCTCAACTAGCCTACCTGGCTAAATAAAGGTGAAATATATATATTTTTTAAATAGTTAAGTTTAAAGGCTTGGTCGCAAATGGGTCTTCCAAATGGACAATGACCCCAAGCATACTTCCAAAGTGTTGGCAAAATGGCTTAAGAGCAACAAAGTCAAGGTATTGAGTGCCATCACAAAGCCCTGACCTCAATCCTATAGAAAAATGTTGAGATAGAACTGAAAAGCGTGTGTCGCGAGCAAGGAGGGCCTACAAACCTGACTCAGTTACACCGCTCTGTCAGGAGGAATGGACAACATTCACCCAACTTATTATGGGAAGCTTGTGGAAGGCTACCCGAAACATTTGACCAAGTTAAACAATTTAAAGCAGTGCTACAAAATACTAAACTGAGT
>NC_036840.1:12667895-12671876 GCF_002910315.2 Salvelinus sp. IW2-2015 | reverse complement strand
GGATTATTTCAAGGCCTACCTTCAAACTCAGTGCCTCTTGCTTGACATCATGGGAAAATCGAAAGAAATCAGGCCAAGACTCAGAAAGAAAAAGTTGTAGAACCCCACAAGTCTGGTTCATCCTTGGGAGCAATTTCCAAACGCCTGAAGTACCATGTTAATCTGTTCAAACAATAGTACGCAAGTATAAACACCATGGGGACCACGCAACCGGCCATACTGCTCAGGAAGGAGACGCGGTTCTTTCTCTAGAATAACGTACTTGGTGCGAAAAGTGCAAATCAATCCCCAGACAGCAAAGACCATGTGAAGATGCTGAGAAACGGGTACAAAGTTTTCTAATCCACAGTAAAACGAGTCCTATATCGACATAACCTATAACCAATAACCACATCTTCCCTCACTAGCTTGAAGCACCAGCTGTCAGAGCAGCTTACAGATCACTGCACCTGTACATAGCCCATCTGTAAACAGCCATCTATCTACCTCAATCTCTCTCTGTATGTAAACTTCTGACTCACTGGGAATGTGATGAAAGAAATAAAAGCTGAAATAAATCATTCTCTCTAATATTATTCTGACATTTCACATTCTTAAAATAAAGGGGTGATCCTAACTGACCTAAGACAGGGAATGTTTACTAGGATTAAAAGTCAGGAATTGTGAAAAACTGAGTTGAAATGTATTTGTCTAAGGTGTATGTAAACTTCCGACTTCAACTGTATTGTTATTAGGCGTCCTCCCCTCAGCAGCATCCACTGGTGTGCGTGTATGTGCGCGTCTTCTGCACGTGTGTGTCTGTAGGTGAGTGTGATTGTGCTGTGTCTCCTTGTTAATGTGATTACATAGAGTGTTCTGTTCTAGACAATAGATCCTTCATGGATCAGTTGAAAAGGAACTTTATGAGGGCCATGACTGTGGCAACTTCCTTTTACTGCCTATTTTAGGAGGCTGTTAGCCTCTCTCCCTTCCCTTTCTGCTTCCTCTGAGTGGATGCCTGAGCCGGATGGCTCCCTCTCTGACATTGTCTACTGCAAAACACTTATGTGTTCTTTCTTTGTATGGCCCATAAAAGATACAGGGAACAAATATGCTCGAGACACCTTCCCTTTTCCTCTTACCATTAACCATCTCTTACCATTAAGAATGTGTCTTTGTTTGAGTGTGTGTTTACGCATCAGAGTGTGACTCTGTTCATATTAAAAAGGTATGGGGTGATTGAGGACAGATCCCCCCCCACCTTCCCCCATCCTTCTCTATCCGCCTTTCTCATAGCTTCCCTCAAGTGTAATGGTCTTGCTTTGGTCTTCCCCATCCTTGCATCTTCCTCTACCTTCATCCTTTCTCCAACCCTCACCTCTCCCTCTCCTCCTTTGTAACCATTCCCTTGTCCTCTCCTGTTCTCTCCACCATAATCCACTACACGATCTCTTTCCTACTCTCCTATTCTCTTTCACCTTCACCAACCATCTGTCCTTTCCCTCCCTCCTCACCCGCCTCCTCCTTTCCACAGGTGGTCAAATAGGGACTTCTCTCTCTGGTGGATCAGAGCAAGCTTAAAACCCTCTAACGTCTTTAATCCCCTGACTCCCCCTAGTCTGCTGTCACTTGTCCCACGTGTGTTGTGCTGATGGCCTGCTTCCCCCTGATACTTGATAGGAACGTCAATCATCAGCACTAGAAGGGATTTCAAACAGAGACTACTCCTTCAAAGGCTTTAGTACACCTTTTAGTCAACATTAAAAGGCTCAGGTGTGGGTATAAGGTTAAGACTAGAACTGAACAATTCGTTTTAGTTCATTAATTTTGCACATACTGTACAGGTAAACACCTGCCACCAGCTCAAGCGATCAAACGAGCACCCCAGTAGAAACAGTTGCAATACGGCTACATCGTTTTTTTTAAGGGTGAGATGTCATAGAAATCTTGTGAATTGTCATCCTAAGTGCCTTTCTTGTTGTCGTTTTACTGTCTTAGCATAAATGTCAGTCACTCGGCTGAAAGGAAATCAGGGCTGTGTATTGTGTGTGCTGATTCTCTGCTGAAGGGCCTCTGAAGAACATCAAACCCATTCAGAGAAACACTGTAGAAAAGGCCCAGGAGGGATTCATACCATAACATGACCATCATCATAATTGCTGTTGTCTTTGTTGTAAAAGCACTGGGAGATCTGTATGCACACTGAGAGTGCCCACCGTTTGAAAGCAAAGTAGTTTAGATAAGCGCGCAGCTTTTGTTCGAGTGAATGTCATGTTTAATACTGTTATGCACTGAATGTCTGAATGTTTCTCAGATGTGGAAAAACAGCTCCAATTTAGAGGATGTGTGTGTGTGTGTGTGTGTGTGTGTGTGTGTGTGTGTGTGTGTGTGTGTGTGTGTGTGTGTGATGGTTTCCACCCCCATGCTTCCCAGTAGGTATGGTGTTCTTTGGATGCAACTCAGCATTCTTTGTCCTCCAAACACGACGACTTGAGTTTTTACCAAAAGTTATATTTTGGTTTCATCTGACCATATGACATTCTCCCAATCTTCTTCTGGATCCATCCAAATGCTCTCTAGCAAACTTCAGACGGGCCGCTGGACATGTACTGGCTTAAGCAGGGGGACACGTCTGGCACTGCAGGATTTGAGTCCTGGCGGCGTAGTGTGTTACTGATGGTAGGGCTTTGTTACTTTGGTCCAGCTCTCTGCAGGTCATTCACTAGGTCCCCCCGTGGTGGTTCTGGGATTTTTGTTCACCGTTCTTGTGATCATTTTGACCCACGGGGTGATCGTTTCGCGTGGAGCCCCAGATCGAGAGAGATATTATCAGTGGTCTTGTATGTCTTCCATTTCCTAAAATAATTGCTCCCACAGTTGATTTCTTCAACCAAGCTGCTTACCTATTTGCAGATTCAGTCTTCCAGCCTGGTGCAGGTCTACAATTGTGTTTCTGGTGTCCTTTGACAGCTCTTTGGTCTTGGCCATAGTGGAGTTTGGGTGTGACTGTTTTGAGGTTGTGGACAGGTGTCTTTTATACTGATAACAAGTTCAAACAGGTGCCATTAATAGCAGGTAACGATTGGAGGACAGAGGAGCTCTTAAAGAAGAAGTTACAGGTCTGTGAGAGCCAGAAATTTGCTTTGTTTTGTAGGTGCCCAAATACTTATTTTCCACCATAATTTGCAAATAAATTCATTAAAATCCTTCAATGTGATGTTTTCTCATGTTTTCTCATTTTGTCTGTCATAGTTGAAGTGTACCTATGATGAAAATTACAGCCTCTCTCATCTTTTTTAAGTGGGACTTGCACAATTGGTGGCTGACTAAATACTTTTTTGCCCCACTGTATATTTAGATATAAGGCTCTCGGGCAGTTGTTCTCTTACTAAGCCTTCATCGCCCATCTAGTTGGTGTTGATGTTCCTCCTGTGTAACTCCTCCTCTCCTCCTCTGACTGCATCCCAAATGGCACGCCTGTTCCCTACATTAGTGCACTCTTTATCTCCTCTCTGTTCCTGTATTTCTCTCCCCCTTCACAAACTTTACAGGATAGGAAAACCAATTGTTCTCCTCACACTCATACCAGGAAGTGTTCACTATCTTATGTGAAGTGCCCGTGGTGGTATAATAAGGAATTATTTTAGTCTAGACTGTAAAGTGAAGTCACGTGAAAACCACACACTGCTCAGATGGGAGAGAATACGGTGTTTACAATAAATGCTTCCATTTGTCATTGTTCGCCGATAGTGGTGGTAAACGTTCTGATTAAATATAAAGCTCCTTGTGAGAGTTTCGATCTTCACACAATGGCTTTCCTAATATGACTACTAATAGCAGACTGACATAATGAAGGAGAAAGAGAGCGAGAGAGAGAGAGAGAGAGAGGAGAGGGGAGGAGGGGACAGAGACTTCTTTTAACCTGTCAAGCTCACTTCTCACCCAAGTCAATCATCTCAGACAGAATAAATAACCCTGTAAAGTGAATGATTTATTAAAGGT
>NC_036840.1:12662472-12667870 GCF_002910315.2 Salvelinus sp. IW2-2015 | reverse complement strand
GGAAAAAAGATTCAGAAAATCACATTGTAGCATTTTTATGAATTTATGTTGGCCAATTATGGTGGAAAATAAGTATTTGGGTCAATAACAAAAGTTCATCTCAATACTTTGTTATATACCCTTTGTTGGCAATGACAGGAGGGTCAAACGTTTTCTGTAAGTCTTCACAGGTTTTTTCACACACTGTTGGCTGGATTTTTAGTCCTTCCTCCATGCAGATCTCCCTCTAGAGCCAGTTGATGTTTTTTGGGGCTGTTGCTGGGCAACACGGACTTTCAACTCCTCCCAAGATTTTCTATGGGGTTGAATCTAGAGGGACTGGGCTAGGCCACTCAGGACCTTGAACTGCCTTCTTTACGACGCCACTCCTTTCGTTTTCCCGGGCGTGTGTTTGGCGATTCATTTGTCCAATGCTGAAAGAACCCAGCCACGTTTCATCTTCAATGGCCCTTGCTGATGGAAGGAGGTTTCACTCAAAATCTCACAATACATGGCCCATTCATTCTTTCTTTACAGCGGATCAGTCGTCCTGGTCCCTTTGCCGAAAAACAGGCCCCAAAGCATGATGTTTCCACCCCCATGCTTCACAGTAGGTATGGTGTTCTTTGGATGCAACTCAGCATTCTTTGTCCTCCAAACACGACGACTTGAGTTTTTACCAAAAAGTTATATTTTGTTTCATTCTGACCATATGACATTCTCCCAATCTTCTTCTGGATCATCCAAATGCTCTCTAGCAAACTTCAGACGGGCCTGGACATGTACTGGCTTAAGCAGGGGGACACGGTCTGGCACTGCAGGATTTGAGTCCTGGCGGCGTAGTGTGTTACTGATGGTAGGCTTTGTTACTTTGGTCCAGCTCTCTGCAGGTCATTCACTAGGTCCCCCGTGTGGTTCTGGGATTTTTTGTTCACCGTTCTTGTGATCATTTTGACCCACGGGGTGAGATCTTGCGTGGAGCCCCAGATCGAGAGAGAGATTATCAGTGGTCTTGTATGTCTTCCATTTCCTAATAATTGCTCCCACAGTTGATTTCTTCAAACCAAGCTGCTTACCTATTTGCAGATTTCAGTCTTCCAGCCTGGTGCAGGTCTACAATTTTGTTTCTGGTGTCCTTTGACAGCTCTTTGGTCTTGGCCATAGTGGAGTTTGGAGTGTGACTGTTTGAGGTTGTGGACAGGGTGTCTTTTATACCTGATAACAAGTTCAAACAGGTGCATTAATAGCAGGTAACGAGTTGGAGGACAGAGGAGCCTCTTAAAGAAGAAGTTACAGGTCTGTGAGAGCCAGAAATCTTGCTTTGTTTGTTAGGTGACCCAAATACTTATTTTCCACCATAATTTGCAAATAAATTCATTAAAAATCCTTCAATGTGATGTTTTCTCATGTTTTCTCATTTTGTCTGTCATAGTTGAAGTGTACCTATGATGAAAATTACAGGCCTCTCTCATCTTTTTAAGTGGGACTTGCACAATTGGTGGCTGACTAAATACTTTTTTGCCCCACTGTATATTAGATATAAGGCTCTCGGGCAGTTGTTCTCTTACTAAGCCTTCATCGCCCATCTATGTTGTGTTGATGTTCCTCCTGTGTAACTCCTCCTCCTCCTCCTTGACTGGCATCCCAAATGGCACCGCTGTTCCCTAATTAGTGCACTCTTTTATCTCCCTTCTGTTCCTGTATTTCTTCTCCCCCTTCACAAACTTTACAGGATATGGAAAACCAATTGTTCTCCCACACTCATACCAGGAAGTGTTACATATCTTATGTGAAGTGGCCCGTGGTGGTATAATAAGGAATTATTTTAGTCTAGACTGTAAAGTGAAGTCAGTGAAAACCACACACTGCTCAGATGGGAGAGAATCACGGTGTTTACAATAAATGCTTCCATTTGTCATTGTTCCTGCCGATAGTGTGGTAAACGTTCTGATTAAATATAAAGCTCCTTGTGTGAGAGTTTCGATCTTCACACAATGGCTTTCCTAATATGAGCCTACTAATAGCAGACTGCAATAATGAAGGAGAAGAGAGCGAGAGAGAGAGAGAGAGAGAGAGAGAGGGGAGGAGGGGACAGAGACTTCTTTTAACCTGTCAAGCTCACTTCTCACCAAGTCAATCATCTCAGACAGAATAAATAACCCTGTAAAGTGAATGATTTATTAAAGGTCAATCCTCATTTTGTCTGTCATAGTTGAAGTGTACCTATGATGAAAATTACAGGCCTCGCTCATCTTTTTAAGTGGGAGAACTTGCACAATTGGTGGCTGACTAAATACTTTTTTGCCCCACTGTATAAAGATCAGCTTAGCTTCAGAGACAAAACAGCATTGGGATGCTGCTGGTAGACTCCAGCTAGGAGGGCCATTGCAGTGGATTGACTCTGACTGTTCATTTATCCTGAGCACAGCTATGCAGCATTTATGATTGGTAGCGAACTCTTTAGTGAGTGTTTATAGGCCAAGAGCTGGTTGGGGACAGCCTGTCCTCTTTTAACAGATGTTAGGTCAGGTGGTATTTGCAAACAGTCTAAATGTAATGAATTCCTCCAGTGGCAGGCCAGAGCCAGGCTTATTAATGTAATTCCTCTTTAATTAAAGCTAAGGCCTGTCAGGCACTCTGCTGATACCATAGCCCTCTGTTAGCCTGCCTGCTCATCCCTCTCTATACCCCTCCCTATATCGCCCTCCCTGCTGGCTGGCTCTCTCTCTCGCTCTCTCTCTCTCTCTCTCTCCCAATCTCTTGTATCCCTCTCTGTGTTTGCCATACCGCATTCTCTTTTTGTCAACTATTATCTCCCTCACTATGGGCCAGGGCAGTCTGGTGATACTGTATACTCCCTCATTTACTTTTTGTCTGCTCATTCCTCTTTCTCTCCGGTGCTCTCTCTCTCTCTCTGGCTCTCTCTCTCCCTGGTGCTCTCTCAATAGTTCTATGTTACCCCTCTTTTGGTCCCACTCTCTCCCCTATTTCTTCCCCTCTTTCATCCTTCCCTCTGCCCCACTCTTTATCTCCCGCTCTGTTCCTGTATTTCTCTCCCCCTTCACAAACTTTACAGGATATGGAAAACCAATTGTTCTCCTCACACTCATATCAGGAAGTGTTGCATCTCTTATGTGAAGTGCCGTGATGGTGTAATAAGGAATTATTTTAGTCTAGACTGTAAAGTGAAGTCAAGTGAAAACCACACACTGCTCAGATGGGAGAGAATCACGGTGTTTACAATAAATGCTTCCATTTGTCATTGTTCTTGCCGATAGTGTGGTAAACCCCCGCAAGGCTGCCGGCCCAGACGGCACCCCTAGCAACGTCCTCAGAGCATGCGCAGACCAGCTGGCTGGTGTTTTTACGGACATATTTAATCGCTCCCTATCCCAGTCTGTTGTCCCCATATGCTTCAAGATGGCTACCATTGTTCCTGTACCCAAGAAGGCAAAGATAGCTGAATTAAATGACTACCGCCCCGTAGCACTCACTTCTGTCATCATGAATTGCTTTGAGAGGCTGGTCAAGGATCATATCACGCCATCTTACTGGCCACCCTAGACCCACTTCAATTTGCATACCGTCCCAACAGGTCCACAGATGACGCAATCGCCATCGCACTGCACACTGCCCTATCCCATCTGGACAAAAATAATACCTATGTAAGAATGCTGTTCATTGACTACAGCTCAGCATTCAACACCATAGTACCCTCCAAGCTCATCATCAAACTGGAGTCCCTGGGTCTCAACCCCTCCCTGTGCAATTGGTCCTGAACGTCCTGGCGGGCCGCCCCAAGGTGGTGAAGAAAGGAAACAACATCTCCACTTCGCTGACCCTCAACACTGGGGCCCCACAAGGGTGTGTGCTCAGCCCCCTCCTGTACTCCCTGTTCACCCACAACAGCGTGGCCATGCACGCCTCCAACTCAATCATCAACTTTGCAGATGACACTACAGTAGTGGGCTTGATCACAAACAACGACGAGACAGCCTACAGGGAGGAGGTGATGGCACTCGGAGTGTGGTGTCAGGAAAACAACCTCTCACTCAACGTCAAAAAAACAAAGGAGATGATCGTGGATTCAGGAAACAGCAGAGGGAGCACCCCCCTATACACATCGAAAGGACAGCAGTGGAGAAGGTGGGAAGTTTTAAGTTCCTGGGCGTACACATCACAGACAAACTGAAATGGTCCACCCACACAGACAGTGTAGTGAAGAAGGTGCAACAGCGCCTCTTCAACCTCAGGAGGCTGAAGAAATTAGACTTGTCACCCAAAACCCTGACAAACTTTTACAGATGCACAATCGAGAGCATCACAGCCTGGTACGGCAACTGTTCCGCCATCAACCGCAAGGCTCTCCAGAGGGTAGTGTGGTCTGTACAATGCATCACCGGGGGCAAACTACCGGCCCTCCATGACACCTACAGCACCTGATGTCACAGGAAGGCCAAAAAGATAATCAAGGACAACAACCACCCCAGCCACTGCCTGTTCACACCGCTATCATCCAGAAGGCGAGGTCAGTACAGGTGCATCAAAGCAGGGACCGAGAGACTGAAAAACAGCTTCTATCTCAAGGCCATCAGACTGCTAAACAGCAATCACTAACTCAGAGAGGCTGCTGCCTACATTGAGACCCAATCACTGGACACTTTAATAAATAGATCACTAGTCACTTTAAACAATGCCACTTTAGATAATGCCACTTCAATAATGTTTACATATCATTACTCATATCACATGTATATACACTGTATTTTATACCGTCTACTGCACCTTGCCTATGCCGCTCGGCCATCGCTCATCCATATACTTATATGTACATATTCTCATTCACCCCTTTAGATTTGTGTGTATTTGTTGAGAATTGTTAGATTACCTGTTAGATATTACTGCACTGTTGGAACTAGAAGCACACTTGCATTAACAATCGCATTAACATCTGCTAACCATGTGTATGTGACCAATAAAATTTGATTTGATTTCCTATGTACTGCAAATTTTTTTACCAAAAGCAGTGCACTATATAGGGAACGGGGTGCCATTGGGCATTTGGGAAGCTGTCATGAAGGCGGTTATTTGAAGAATCTCAAATGTAAAATATATTTTGATTTGTTTAACACTTTTTTGGTTACTACATGATTCCACATGTGTTATTTCAATAGTTTTGATGTCTTCACTATTATTCTACAATGTAGAAAATAGTCAAAAGAAAGAAAAACCCTTGAATGAGTAGGTGTTCTAGAACTTTTGACCGGTAGTGTATATTACTTAGGATTATTTGATGACTTTATTATTTTTCAGTCCTGAGAGTCAACTCATCTCTGCTCAGGCAGTAGCAGTCAGCTAGCCAGTTATCTTTGTTCCCCCCATACTGTACTGTCTTTAGTCATCCTATTTAGCTAGCCTG
>NC_036840.1:12579972-12657472 GCF_002910315.2 Salvelinus sp. IW2-2015 | reverse complement strand
TCTCCACAAAAGGGCTTTATTACAGACAGAAATATGCCTCAGCACCCCCCCCAGACGATCCCACAGGTGAAGAAGCCAGATGTGGCGGTCCTGGGCTGGCGTGGTTACACGTGGTCTGCGGTTGTGAGGCCAGTTGGACATACTGCCAAATTCTCTAAAATGACGTTGGAGGCGGCTTATGGTAGAGAAATTAACATTAAAATCTCTGGCAACAGCTCTGGTGGACATTCCTGCAGTCAGCATGCCAATTGCACGCTCCCTCAAAACTTGAAACATCTGTGGTATTGTATTGTGTGACAAAACTGCACATTTTAGAGTGGCCTTTTATTGTCCCCAGCACAAGGTGCACCTGTGTAATGATCATGCTGTTTAATCAGCTTCTTGATATGCAACACCTGTCAGGTGGATGGATTACCCTTGGCAAAGGAGAAATGCTAACAGGGATGTAAATAAATGTATGCTCAAAATATAGAGAAATAAGCTTTTGTGCATATGGATAATTTCTGGGATCTTTTATTTCATCTAATGAAACATGGGACCAACACTTTACATGTTGCGTTTATATTTGTGTTTAGTATATTTCTATGCCCACTGCTCCCATAACAGAGCTTCGGAATCTGGCTGTAGTGACATTTGGCTGCCTGTGCTAATGCTGCCTCTCAGTGGGAGTGTCTGGGTGGGTAATGAGAGCCATTTATCTGACTTAGCACAGCCTGCTGTCCTGATGGGGCCCTTTGACGAGAGAGAGAGCATCATCAGACTAGGAATAAGAGGAGCGTCTCATGTAAAGTTCCAAATGCAGTGAATTGCCATGGCACGTCTCACATTTTTTTAGACAATATCTACACTAATACTCTGTGTTACAATAGAGTATTGGCACTGATCTGTCAATGAAAAAGAACGTGGCACTCTCTGGAGGTCATTCTCCCCTGTGTTGTTGTCTGGTGGTCAGTGCTGTGATTCAAGTAGTCTTTGACTGACATAAATTGGGACTAAATGAGGGTAGTTACGTTTCACATAAATGCCAGGCTTTGTCCCACTGGGTTACAGTACATTGCTTTGAATGATCATTCATGTATTTTCAGAGAGGCTTTCGACTGAGCTGCCATATCATGTCGTCATGCTCACTGCTCGGTCTTGTGAGGTGTGGGCTCCTCCTTGTGGTGACTGTACTAATAGACTCACAGCAGAGCTTTACTGGGTCTTTCTGATTTAGGGCTGTTTGAACAGGCAGCAATATAATTATGTACGGAAAAGAGAAAGCTCATTGTTATGTTGTATGTTAGACACATCAGTATAGTCTGCCTTTAATAGGCTACTACCTATCAAACTGTGGTGAGGAGATACATGCACTTCAGGGCCAGTGTCTGGCCGTCAATCCCTCTCCCTGTAACCAGAGTAGCCAAATGTAAAAGAATCCACTCTATTGTCTGGACGCAGCATTGGTTCACTCACCCCTGACTGCAGACCAACTCTCCTTGCCCACCTGTGGCAGCCAGGTGAAAGTAARCTGATCTGCCCACTTGTGAAAAGCAGGACTTAATACGATATTCATCTTGCAGGTGAATGATTAATGACATTAGGCCATAGCCTCATAGCCAACAGGGGCAAAGGTCTGAGTGTCTGCTGGTTTACTTCACATTGATAATTGAGTTACTTTATCATTTAGACAGTGTGTGTTGAAAGGGGGGACGGGCACTTAGGCCAACATGGCAATATGCATCTCAAACTCCAGTGGTACAAGTTTCCAGAACCATGCTTTTATTTTACACATTCTATTTATCAGCTTAATGATGAACGATTTTCGTCTTCACAAAACCAGTGCAGGTGTTGGGTCTGTATTGTCAGTTGAGTCCTGTGCGATCCGGTAGGCACCATCACGCCACGGTGTCTGAGGTGGCGGTGCGAGGGAAGACGCCGTTCTTGCGGAAAAAGCTCTCTTTCACAATGGCGTTGAGTGCGTACATCGGGACGTAGGCCTTGTTCATGTCACCTGCATTCAGAAGGGGCGCAGCAGGGACAGTTACCATGACAACTGGAGATAAGACATGGAATGTAGTAGAGCTAAAAGCTGGTCAGGACCATGATGTCACCCCCTGAATAGTTTTTCTACTGTATGCCCCCCCATTGCATGTGATGTTCCAGTTAATTTTGGCTATTTATACGTTTAAACATTCCAAATCCATGAGTGGTTTTACCATGTTGATAGAATGCCTGTTTAATTGGTTAATCAACAATTAAGCCTAATAATTTAAAATAAAAAAAAGTGTTGTTTTTTACCCAGACCCCATCCATACTGCCAGTTGCTGGTTATAGGGTAGAGGTACTTGACCTCAGGATCCTTTCGCTTCCTGAGGAGGAGGTATTTGTAGCGTCCAGTCTCCTCTTCCGAAAAGCCATCATACAGCACATCCCGAGTCTCTCCCGAAACCGGCCGCATCACATCGATAATGACCTTCTCATCTCTACTTTTGACCTGCGMCCCTTCTCTGGTCAGCGTTTTCACCGGTTTAGCTTCACGTTGAGGTTCGTTGATTTGTGGCAGTTTCATCCCTCGTTTTTMACCCACCTTTTTGACGAGTTTAGGTTTGATCCAGTTATCTCGAAACCAATTTAGTCTGACAATTTTTTCTTTCAAAATAGCCTCCTTCCAAAACTCCTGTTTTTGAGAATCCATGTCCGCTGCTCTTCCCAAAAGCCAGCTAGCCTTCTTGCGTATTGAGGTTATGTGCAACTGTCACCCACAACAATTAAATATTTTGAATATCCTTTTATTATCTGGATACATTCAGAGAAATTTCAAGGGATGTAAGTTTGACTTTTCCTTCACCAAAATGCGTGAGGGGGTCATGGCGCGCTCGTGAAACCTCTCCAAACATTTGCTTAACAATAGATGTCATAAGGTGAATGCACCAATTTGTAAGTCGCTCTGGATAAGAGCGTCTGCTAAATGACTTAAATGTAAATGTAAATGTCACACAACTGGGCCGGCTTCCCCCCCCCCTTTACATTTACAGTTTTTTCCAACTGCTTACAAACAAAATCTTTTCATGTCACACGATTTTTGAAACCTCTCACTCAAAGTGCAAAACTACACACCAAATATCCAAAACCATAAGCTATTTCTCAGCCTTTGACTCAGTTTTCAATTGCATAAAACACTACACACAATTCTCTACCTAAAACACAAAAATCTAACAGGAAGTGACTTGCTTTCCTTTTCCAAACACAACCAATCAAAATGCTACACTTATTCACCAGGTCACACACACACTCCTCACATGTGCAAACACTAATAGCTTAACTGATCACTAACCAATCACTGCTTTACTGTAGTCTAGGTCAAAGGTCAGATTACCTGTTTTGAACAATGGATGCCAACAATGGACAGAGAGGGAGAGGACGAAGGCAAAGAAGAGAAGGAAGGAGAGCCATCTCCTATGAGACACTTGTTGATCAGGTGATCAACCACGATCATGTGATCAACCACGGTTTGACCATGAGAGAACTTGAGTCGATTTACAGTGACCATACAGATTTACAGTGACCATAATTCAAACCTTCAGAAATGAGAACAGGTATGCAACTATCTAATGACTATTTTAGCATTACAGTAATGTACTGTAAAATACGTATGACTGCATAGTATTGCATAAACATTTGTAACTCTAAGCCATCCATTTACTGCACTGCATTGAATGAATGAGGTTGGTTATCATGCTGTACTACATTTTTTTGTACATTGTTTACAGTTCCTATGCTGAACACATACTGTGTTTGAATTCTGTACAGAGTGGAAAGGCAAAGACATCATGGAGGACGAGGACGCTTGTTTACAGATGTACAAGAGACTGCAATTATAAATATGGTTTTGGCCAACAATGCAATTAGGATTCGAGAGATAAGAGAGCATATCTTGAATAATGACACCATATTTAACAACATCAATGCTCTAAGCCTGTCGACCATACAACGCATCCTCCAACGGCACCGAGTGAAGATGAAACAACTTTACAAGTTGCCATTTGAGAGAAACTCTGACAGAGTCAAGAATATGCGACATGACTTTGTAGAGGTATGTATGCAACACTACTTCCAGTACTTCAGACATACCATATTTACTCATCTGTATATCCTTTTGTCTGTTACAGAGAGTAATGGAGCTGGATGCCCATGTAATTCGCCATGAATTTATTTATGTGGATGAGGTTGGCTTCAAACCAGGCGCYGCGGAAGAAATGTAATAGGACAGAGGGCAATTACCAATGTCCCTGGACAGCGTGGGGGTAATATAACTATGTGTGCTGCCATCACTCAAAACGGGGTCCTCCATCACAATGCCACACTGGGTCCGTACAACACCGGCCATATGCTCACTTTTCTGGATGCAATTTACACAATGCTTCTCCCTGATCCAGATCAGGAGCCTGCTAGATTTGTGGTTTTATGGGACAATGTTAGTTTTCACCGGGCTGTTCTGGTCCAAAACTGGTTTGCCACCCATCCACAATTTGTAGTTTTGTACCTACCCCCATATTCACCTTTTCTAAATCCCATAGAGGAATTCTTCTCAGCCTGGCGCTGGAAAGTGTATGATCGCCAACTCTATGCCCGCATGCCGCTTCTCCAGGCAATGGAGGACACATGTGGGGACATAGAGGTTGCCTCTGTCCAAGGTTGGATACGCCATGCTAGGAGATACTTCCCTCGATGTTTGGCAAGAGAAAACGTATCTTGTGATGTGGACGAAGTATTGTGGCCAGACCTAGGCCGGAGAAGAGATGAAGCGTAGCTTAGCACTGGTGACTGCCCCCCCCCTACCCATTCCTGGACTGCCCCCCCCCTCCCATTTCTGGACTTCCCCCCCCGGGACCCCACACACACAATTGTGTTCTTTACTGTATTCTAAAGAATATACTTTTGGTTTACATATGTTTATGGTTTTGTTGTATGCTGCTGTGTACAACAGTAATGTTTGGCCTAATAAATATTTTCTGTTTCTACATTGCATTGGTGTTTACAGTGTACTTGTTACCCCTCTCAGCAGATTACTTTCACTGTAGAACATTGTATTGAAATGTAGATATAAGCCTATGAAAGACCGAAGAGCTTTAGATTTAGAACAACAGTGTTTACATGGTATATCCAAAAATGTACTATGATGAAAGCAGTGTTTGCCATTTGATGCAAATGCTTCATTCTGACATGTGTTCATGGCATTTTGAATGCAGTGTTACATTTTGAAGGAGATGTGAGGCATTTTGCATTTTGTGTGTGCAGTTTTGGGAATTGTGTGTAGAGTTTTGAAAAAATGAGACAGTTTTGAAAACGTGTAAGCAGTTAGAAAAAACTGTAAGACAATAATGTACGTTTTAAGGTACATTTCCTGCAGTTCTAGACATTGCCATGGGGCGAAGAGAACATTTTGCAATATAACAACTTTTATGCAATTCTACTCATTTTACAATGGGGCAGAGAGAAATACAGCAGACTATGTGCTGTTTTAAAGCAAATTTTCTGCAAGTCTACACATTTTGCCATGACTTATGCCATGTTAATGATATCTGAGTGAGAGTGACTAACAAAATCAATGTGGTCCCTCTGGAGGTCAGGCCCCTGGCTACGTGCCCTGCGTGCCGGGTGGGTATTCGGCCATGATTACCTCAAATTTAGATACCTGGCTAACTTACCAATCTAAAAATTGTTAGCTGTCATGGCTAATTGAGTGACTGCACAATCACATTTCGAACTTGCATCTTGTGTATTCTAATTTTCTAACTCTCAACAGTTGAGACCCCGATTGGGGGCCAGGGGCCCTAA
This sequence comes from Salvelinus sp. IW2-2015, assembly GCF_002910315.2. Classification (NCBI taxonomy): domain Eukaryota; kingdom Metazoa; phylum Chordata; class Actinopteri; order Salmoniformes; family Salmonidae; genus Salvelinus; species Salvelinus sp. IW2-2015. The sequence goes on along the minus strand of NC_036840.1, from coordinate 12,651,652 downwards.
ATGACCGCCTACAGTATGTCGCTTATGCCTGGAGCCGGCTCTGCAGTACACAATGAAAAATATTTGATACTTTTCTTAAGTGATTAATTAAGAAGACAATTATTAATCTGTCTTTAATAAATAGCAACTTTTTAAGTTTACCACACACAAATTACACCCTTTGTACAACTCCTCTCCTATTGTGTCCTCTCCTCCATCACCAAGTGCTGCACATAAGCAATAGGCAGGTGGAGTGACTAAATATTTCAACGTTTCTCTCAATCCTCTTGTCCTTCCAGATCAGTGATGACAAAGGAAAGCAGAGAAAGAAAAGTAATGGCTTAAGAGCAATAGAGCACAGCCAGCAACTCCTGTATGAGGCCCTAGATTACACTTCCTCTCATCTTCCTCCACTGCTCTTCCTCTCATCTCTTATCGTTGCCATGTGGGTCTCTGGTTGCCCCGCCTGCACTCTCGTCTCCGCCCTGGATCTGTATATGGCCCAGGGCACAGAGACTCACCACGCAGCCTTGAGGAGCTGCTGCATAATATTCATGCCTAAAAAGAGTTGCCAAGAAGGACAGAGGAAACATTGATTTCACTTCAACGATGTACAGTTTTGTAATGCTTTTTGTCTTCCCTCCTTTCAGAGTTAAAGCTCCACCTACTGATAAAATGTATGATGACTGACTGAAAACACATACTTACAATGGACGTTTTCTTTCCCTTATATCCATAAGGAGTGGAGGACCGTTGTACCTGTGTCTGTGTGCAGTAGAGGTGAAATAAATGATTAATGACATATTGGAACATGTGCAAAATGAAAGGGTAGATGCCTGTTTATAATAATAGTATAAGACAACTCACACAGGTAATGTTGAGTTGCTATCTGTCTCGTTCCGACTCTGCATCAACTCCTCAGGCCTGTTGGCAAAAGAGCAACAACAGAGTGGGTGTTGAACTGCAACAGTATATATTTTCTATAGCATACCCACAATCCTTTCCACCAATGATCTTCCTCACGTTGAGCCATACTCTGTGTCAGTGCTGTTCCAAGGAACATGGGTCTCCTCTGGCCTGCGTGGATACAGAGGAGATATCAGTAGTGAGTTAAACTACTCTGTCACTTCAAGTTATAGAACATTTCCTGTTTACTCAGCTGGGTTTCATCACCTACATACAGTATACATATAAAACCCACACACAGGTCATGGACTAACATCAAGGCCTTTAAATTCAACAGAAGATGGTCACTTAATCAGTTACTCTGTCTGTCTGTACTTTGTTTCCCTTTGTGTCATTCTGCTCAACTAGATATTCATGGTTGAGTAAGGCCTATATTTTTTTATGAACCAGAGTGAGTGTGGATTGACTCAAGGAAAGTATAGACAGACATTTATGATTCTATTTTTATGTGGAAAGCAGGCATTTATTGCATCACTCCTGGTTTGTAAAAAGCTTTTATTTGCGTACAAAAGAAGTGAAGTATTCCGTATTCCGTCTCTCACAGTTGAAGTGTACCTATGATAAAAATGACAGACCTCTACATGCTTTGTAAATAGGAAAACCTGCAAAATCGGCAGTGTATCAAATACTTGTTCTCCCCACTGTATATGCACTATTGCTTTAACAATATTACCTTTGGACACATACATAACCGCTGGACACACACACACACAGGCTTGTGTGCTCAGTCAAATTATTAAATCACATTGTACTTGCGTACATTTAAGGAGACTTACGGTATTGTGTGGTCGTAATCCCTGAAAGAGAAAGGAAAAAAGACAAGATATTTTAGAAAAATGTCTGTGAATTCATGAAACTCGTTCTTTCACATCTGGTAAAACAAGAATGAAAAGAGTCAATCGTGAGTCAATAATGTTTATACAGTTAAAGTACATGTGTTTGGCCCTCAGGGGCCATGGTGAGTTTGAAGAGCTAACTTACAAGAATGGACTCATATTCTCCATAGGAAGTATCATTCTGTAACGATAGAACAAATCACAAGGTCCAACCGAAATTGTACTTCCACTTTCAACCCAACCCCTCTGAAAAGACACACATACATCATTTTGGAGAGGTGCGGGGGGCTGCCACACTGGCCTCCCGGGGAGATGTTATAGTGGGGGGTTAAGTGCCTTGTTCAAAGGCATAACGGTAGGCAATGGCAACTAGGATTTGAGACCCGGGATTCAAACTAGCTCGCCTCTCTAACCGCTAGGCTACTTGGCGCTCTAAATAGTTTACAACATTTGGATTCAACACTATACAAATATAGACCCATAAACGTACTCACTGAAAAGGGAAGGGAATCTCTGTTTCATTGGACTCTGTGTCATTTGACATGAAGGGTCTGAAAGAGCGGTATGTTGGCCTCACTATTCTCACATTTAGTCAAACTTTTCCTAGTTTTTTGAAGTATTAGAACCCAACACTCACTGTGTTGTTGAGTTGAAGAAGAGTCTCATACTCATATTGTCTACRARGGGGGGGGGGGGGGGGGAATCACATGCCTCMCAGGTCACAACTCTATCCATTCATCCATACCTCTAATCTCCTATTTCCACAGGTATGTAGATGTCTTACCTCTGAGTGCTGTTGAAGGGGACTGGGAATCCAAAGACATAGCCCAGGAGGATGACACCGAGAGACCAGGCAGGGATCATCTGTTCTCCGGAAGGGCCGTTAGGTCTGTGAAAAAATCCCCAGTGTCCAGGGATAGGTTCATTCTGGGAGCACTTCTTGGCCAACCTTCCATATCTTCCAACCTTCCAGCCACTTTAATAATGTGAATTGATGGAAATTTATGTAAAAATGTATCACTAGCCACTTTAAACAATGGCACTTAATATAATGTTTACATACCCTACATTACTCATCTCATATGTATATGTATATGTATATGTATATACTGTACTCTATATCATCTACTGCATCTTGCCATCTTTATGTAATACATGTATCACTAGCCACTTTAAACTATGCCACTTTATGTTTATATACCCTACATTACTCATCTCATATGTATATACTGTACTCTATACCATCTACTGCATCTTGCCTATGCCGTTCTGTACCATCACTCATTCATATATCTTTATGTACATATTCTTTATCCTTTTACACTTGTGTGTATAAGGTAGTAGTTGTGGAATTGTTAGGTTAGATTACTCGTTGGTTATTACTGCATTGTCGGAACTAGAAGCACAAGCATTTCGCTACACTCGCATTAACATCTGCTAACCATGTGTATGTGACAAATAAAATTTTATTTTATTTGATATCTTTATGAGGTGCAGGTAGTAGAACAGAGCTGTGTTTGTGTGTTTGTGTTTGTCCCTGGTTCACTGAAGAACATGGGAGAAAATTTAAGAACTCACATGTCCAGCAAGATAAATGATAAGGCCTGTTTCAAGGTTGTTCAAATATTTGCCAGTTGGATCACAGCATCCGTGTGTGCAGGCCCCTAAATACTGTAACACATCAGGTTCAGTCTCAGGGTCAGGCTTTAATTATGGAAACCACTCTGAATCTGATTTGTCAGGGTTAATCCACTGGGCTTTAAGTTTGTGCCACTGGCACAGAGATACTGGGAAGTACTTCACTTCTGCCTAAACTATGCAGTGAGAAGTTAAACTAACTTTGGCTTCATGGGAACTTCACCCCACTTCCCAAAATAAACTAACTGCTCAAGTCACATCATCAGGAAAGCTTGCATCTCTTTTGCAGACAGGGTTGGAGATAAGTATTTGTGGTAGTGGGGTCTTATGACTGACATGTAACATTCTTGTTGTACTTCAGGCTACTAGCACTATAAGGCTTTAGAATCAGCATGGAGGATTGCTGGATTTAATTTCAAGATTTTGTACAGTATGAAACAATGAAGTCTTCCAAGCTAACATACAGGGAATTGTTTTGGCTTTTGTGAGATTGTGAATAGTGCGATTGTCTTCTAATATCAAAGATTTAAGACAGTTGTGCTGGTCTTGATATTATCATTCATAACTTACACAGTACAGGTTGGATAGAATAATTTATTTTTGTAAACATCTATTTTTTTATTTTTTTTTACAGGTATAAGTTAAAACTGTCACAATCACAATACATTACAACAGGTAGTCATTTTGCAGTGCTTAACATACTGTTTTTTTCAAGCTGTTAATTTTATGTGCATTTTCTGTTGTTGAGATGTACCCTGTGGATTGGGGAATAATACTGTACATTTCACCAGATGATGAAATGCTACTTTGCAGTTTTTTTTGTGTAAAGATCCAAATAGGGGCATTAGGAATGTTTCCATAAATGACAAATGTGAAGTTAAAACAGACAGTCATGGTCACATGCTTGCTCTGACAAATGTTACACTCACTGAATTGCAGATGACTATCCACAATTCTTTGCAGAGATGTCTTATGCAAGCATACTCTCCCCAAGGTTATGACAAAATGAAGCAAGCATTTGAAAAAACAGACTGGATGAGACCACAAGATACAGTACCTGCGTAAGATTTCATACAACAGCATGAATAACCCAGAAAGGCATACTGCACAACAATTCAACCATCAATGTGGTCAATGAATAGTAATACCATAACGTTCCAGGCAAAGGAATGAAAAACTAAACTACTACATCAAACAATTCAACATTCGGTCTGGCGAAAGTGCATTGCCAGGTGGATGGAAGAGGACCCAGGCAAGAGATGAGAGGTGGACTGTAGGGACCAATTATGGACTCGGTCAATATGGATAACACATGAAACCGCCATCAGGCCAATTCATACTTTACAGCCTTCCACAAGATAACTCATTTAAGATCATGACAGTCTCCAAAGTCCCCCTCCTCCATCTCTGTGCCTGCCCAGACCGTGACCCTGGATCTTTGGGTACGTGTTGTGTGTTTATCGGAAGTCCTCAGCGGAGAACATGCCCTTGGCCCTGCGTAGGATGGAGTCCTTGGAGGCGTCGTATGGGTGCTCCTTGGAGGGTATCTCCAGCACGGCAGGGATGGACTCCATGTGCTGGTCGATGGCGTGACGGATCATCTCTGCTATGAACTGGTTGATTAGGATGATGCCGATGTCATTGCGAGTCAGGAAACTCCTGTGGGGGGCATGACAGAAATAAATAAGTTAGAGACGACGACTGTGAACATTACAGTGCTGGTCTGTAAACAACAAAAAACAAGGTATGTTGTCCAGCAGTATTTGAAGGTGTTATGATGAATCATATCATATAACTAGGCCTAATGGAACACAGATATCATGATACCACCTACCTACAGATTGTAACACCAGATAATGTGACACACACACACGCCACACCCGAATTGTATCCATTATACTGGGAGTTACAGGTTAGGTACTGTTTGGTGTCGGACTGAGAATTTTCAATGCCAGGTGTTAACTGTATAGATAACACCTGACATCACCTATGCAACTACAAACATAATGGAGCATCAACTGTCTTCACCCTGTGTGCAAACAAGCACACAGTTTGTCTGCTTTTAGCTATTTATATCTTCAATCTCAAAATTAGGTAGATAGTTGGGTGGGTATAACGTTCAAAGTAGCATGATCAATTCACCTAGCTAACTAGCTGCCGAATAGGCATCAACTCACCACGTAGCTTATTCTTAATGTTTGTCCATAGGCTACCAGAGTGAGGACAGACATTTTTCGGAAATAAACTGAAGGAAATAGCCCACTCCCTACCCGGTGTTGTGCCGAAAATCTCCCCCCCGACAGAACCCCCCCCCCACCATTCGCGTGAACGCGCACGCACTCAATTCTTCATTGCTGCGACTTTTTATTTGATTTATTTCACCTTTATTTAACCAGGTAGGCCAGTTGAGAACAAGTTCTCATTTACAACTGCGACCTGGCTAAGACAGAGCAAAGCAGTGCGACACAAACAACACAGAGTTACACATGAGAACGTGATTGCTAGATAGGGTTACCAACTTTCTCACTACCAAATAAGGGACAAAAGATGGCGTGCTAGTGCACGGCGGTGTGGGTACAGTGTTGTGTGAATGAATATACAGTGTATATTCATATTCAATTGGAAAAGCAAAAAATAATTATATTCCATTTAGTCTATAGCTTTACTAAAACTGTATAATTATGTAAACTTATGTGAATAAACAAAATAAATGATCAAAGAAATCACAATTTGAACCTTTACAGCAACAAAAAAAAATCACATTTAAAATGCAAAAGAGGAAGAGGAGCATGAGTCACTCACCAAGTCTCCTTTTTCCATGGTTATTTTTTGCTGCTCTTGACTGATTCAAGCAGTCCTTTTGCATAGCCAGAGAGAAGTCCTTACATGACAAGACACAGTTCACAGATATTTGAAGTTCATTTTTGATCAGCTCTGTGTTGCATCTGTTTCTTGAGTCTGACCATTTAATGGTCATTCGAGAGAAAATCCTCTCTACAAAGGCATTTGAGCCTGGCACACTGAGGACAAATTAGACAATCCTGAACATGTTGATCAAGTCGGCTTTCCCTAGATTTTGAAAAACTGCCACCCACTTCTCACTGGTGGATTTTGTGGTATCCTGTCTGGCTTTCTGTATTTTCTCCCGGCTAGCACAAAACTCTTCATAGAGTTGGTCCATACTGACTGTCTCTGTCATTTTGAGGGCAACCACTTCAGTGAAGGAGAGCTCCTCATAGAGGCCGATCGGTTTCAGTTTCACCATTCCATTTTCTGGTGAGAAATCAAACCACTTGTCAATGTATGTAATGACAGTGTCGTAGAACTTCACAAAGTCCTGTTGCTGCTTGGACCTTTGTGCTGCCAATTGTTTGTCCATCAGCTGCTTGTTCTGGTATCCAAAAAAAGCTGTCCTGTTTACGCAGAAGCATCTTCATTTTGAACCTTTTGGACTTCCTCGTAAACATCTGTGATGCAGAGCGTTGTTTCCTCCAGCTTCTTTACAAGTTGGTCAAAAACACACCCCACGTTGTGGAAAAAGCACAGATAAATCTCAGCAGCTTCTGTTTTTTTCTTCATACTCAAAAATACTCTTCAGTGCCACAGGACAGGTCTCCCCAAGGGACCTGAAGTATGAAGTAAGAGCTGGCCAGCTTCGCAGGAGACGATCGACAGCTGGATGAAGAGAGAGCCATCGTGTGCAAACATGTCGCAGAATTTCACGCCACTCAATGTCAACAAAGGCATAAAATGCACGCAGTTCCGCTCTTCGGGAAGCAGATACTGAGAAGTGGCTGTAGATCTTTAAAACAATTGTCTCAATATCCACTGACAGCTGATCGCAGGTGTACTTGCAGGCATTATGAGCTATGTGAGCTTGGCAATTGGCTTTCAGAATACGATTGTTGGCACTGCTAAATAACTGGTAAACGGAGTGGTGTTTTCCAAAGTTGACATTGGCATTATCTGCTGCATAGGCTGTGTTGTGTCTAATATCAATTTCATGCTTTTCCAGACAGTTCATCAGAGCTTGATGTATGCCATTTGCAGTTTCATCACTGGCTTCATCAAAGTCAAGTAACTTGCACTGCACTCCATCAGACACAGAGAAATATCTCACGCACACTGGAAACATTATTATATTTCCCTTGTTTAATGGCATCACTGGCGACTGAGAAATACACGGGCTCACCTTCGGTCGAGGACAGATCATCCGTCTTTGGTCCTAAAACATTCATTGTAATCATCTCAGCTTTCGTTCTTCCCAAGTGCATAATCTTCACAACATTTGAGTCATGAAACATAGCACCGTTGAGCTCAAGGTTGCCAACAAACAACGCATACAAAGTAGCATGATCAACTCACCTAGCTAACTAGCTGCCGAATAGGCATCAACTCACCACGTAGCTTATTCTTAATGTTTGTCCATAGACTACCAGAATGAGGACAGACATTTTTCAGAAATAAACTTAATGAAATAGCCCACTCCTTACCCGGGATCTTATTCTACCGCTATACAACTTTATATGCGTTTGTTGGTAACCTTGTTATTTATGAAGTTTTTGGAACATATTCCTGTTGGGACGTTGCACAAATCATACCCACTCTAGATCGCTAGTTATAACTTAACACTTACTTGAAAGTCTCCTCTATCTCTGCGATGCTTGTCTCCTTTTCGACCACCAAGAAATTCGGTTTACGATTTTTATTCAGCTCGCCAATGCCACCGAGTAGGAACCCGGTACACGTATCTTCATCACCAATGACGGCAATTAATTTACCTCGCCCTGCCATTATTTAATTCTACAAGATAAAATAGCGAAAACAAGCAATGACTGGATTTTTTCCTTCTCTGAATCACGAAGCTGTCAGCTGACCAGTACTTCCGCTTTTGGGAGTTCTTTGGAGATGTCAGCTGTCACAAAACGCAGATAGCACCATCTGTTGGTCTATAAGAATGTTTTATCATGAAATGGCGAGCAGGTAAAAATTACTGTCTCTCAATGAAAATGTAATACATTGAATAGCTTTGAATAGTTTTGTAAAAAAAAAAGATGTGGTTTTGGTTTTATGCTTCACAAAGGACAAAATCCTTCTATATCGGAAGGACGTGACGTCACATCAGCTGATGAAGTCACGTGAAGAAAGAGAGGAAACGCAGCAGATGGGTTTATTCATAGGGCAAAACAAGTGAACATGGCAAGTATAAACGCTTATATTCTGATTTACTGCGACTCTGCATGGTGTAAAAGCAACGTATTTAGTGGTTCATACTGTTGTAGCGGCTACATTGTAGCCTATTTTTTGTGTACTGTAGTGCGCGTGAAAGTTTTCTGGCTTTGATGTCTCGCTAGCTAACTGTAAACACTGATTTTTTGTGACCACTTTTACTGTTGACAAAAGCAGATGCAAAAGTCATCTCCTTAGAGCCTTAAACAGTTTGTGGTGGCAGATAATTGTATTCCTTCCACAGATCCTAACATGTGTCCATGCATGTCATTGGTTTGTGTTTTAGACTACTAGCACTCTGACACAGGGTCTGGAGAGGATCCCTGATCAACTGGGTTATTTGGTGATCAGTGAGGATGGCGTATTGGCGGTATGTTCACACAAACATGCATACCTATATGTCCTGCCCTGTTGCAGCACGCCTATCTTCCACTCCATCTCATTCTCAACTGACTCCCTGTTATTCCCTTATCTCAGTCTGCGGGAGAGCTGGAGAATGATGAGCACACAGCGGGGGTCATAATGCAGATGGTGCGGACAGCATGTCGCTTCAGACTGCAGGGTGCTGCTGAGCCGCCCTTCAAACGCATGTCAGGTAAGTCAGACAACACACACCTAGGTCCTAGAGTCACTCACACCACGCGTGCACACACACACACACACACACAGTATTGCTGCTCCCATCATGCCACTCTAACCAGACCTCCCTGTGTTTTATTTCTTCACAGTCATGCTAGAGGACTATGTGTACACAGTGACCGTGTCTGGTCAGAAGGTATTTGTGGTGAAACGTCAAAACAACCATAGGGAACCTGTAGTAGTGTAGAACCGTGTAGTGAAGATGGGTTGGGAGGATGAAGGCCACCACTCCAATCAACGCACTCACACAGGACACGGACTCAGTAATCCACTGAACTGTTCCGTCCCTAGTTCTATAAGGTTTCAGAACAACAAATACTGAACAAAAATATAAATGCAACATGCAACAGTTTCAGAGATTTTACTGAGTTAAAGTTCATAGAAGGAAATCAGTCAATTGAAATAAATTCATTAGGCCCTAATCTATGGATTTCACAACTAGGCAGGGGTGCAGCCTGGGATGCCAGGCCCATCCAATCAGAATACGTTTTTCCTCAAAAAAGGGCTTTATTACAGACGGAAATACTCCTCAGCACCCCCCATTCCCCTATGTGAAGAATCTGGATGTGCAGGACCTGGGTTGGCGTGGTTACATGTGGTCTACGGTTGTGAGGCTGGTTGGATGTACTGCCAAATCCTCTAAAACGACGTTGGAGCCGGCTTATTCTAGAGAAATTAACATTAAATTATCTGGCAACAGCTCTGTTGTACATTCCTGCAGTCAGCATGCCAATTGCAGGCTCCCTCAAAACTTGAGACATCTGTGGCATCGTGTTGTGTGACATAACTCCACATTTTAGAGGCCTTTTATTGTCCCCAACACAAGGTGCATCTTGGTAATGGTCACGCTATTTAATAAGCTTCTAGATATGCCACACCTGTCAGGTGGATGGATTATCTTGGCAAAGGAGAAATGTTAACTAACAGGGATGTAAACAAATTTGTGCACAAAATTTGAGAGAATCTTTTTGTGTGTAATCTTTTATTTCAGCTCATGAAACATGGGACAAACACTTTACATGTTAAGTTTATATTTTTGTTCAGTATAGATATTGAATAATTCACATTGAATGGCCCACAATAGGCATCAAACTGCATGTGTAATCTTAATTGGTAACTTTTTGTTATGAGAAATGGAACAGAATAGTGCTGTGGTGTATTAGTCCGTACAGTATGTGAAGCAAATAAATTGTCGGTTTGTGTGTGGCAGGTAGACTGGAATTCAATCTATTCAGTTTATAGTATCAGCACACATGCTATTTAGTTTGAATGCTCCCCAACAACGTTTTCTTTAACATACTGTTGCAGATAGAAATACCATGGATAGAGCTGGCATCTTTAAATACTCAATAGAACAGAAGCATGTATGTTCTACTTAATACATTTCTATGTAGTACTGTTGTGCCCTACTGAATGTGGCTTGATGGAAATGTATATTTTTTGGGGGGTAACTCTGTGCTGTTTTTTTCCTAACCTGAACTAAGTGTCATGTGTGCAATGTTGCTATGTAATTGCTATTGGTACAAATGTATATACACATGCAATGACTGTTTTATCGTGAGCTATTCTCTTGGCATGTTAAATTGTGTGGGAGATTCAGGGCTTTCTTATTTGATTACCTCAAATAAAGCTTAGCTTATAAACATCCACATGCTTTGAACTTGTTTATAAATGCCTTTTTAATGTCGCACTATGCTGAAATTGCTCCGCCATTTCCTGGTTGCTAAAGTTCTAGTTTGCCTAATTTCAGTTTGTGACAAAACCAGCAAGTATAGTGTAGAGAATCATTGTAGCGTTTAAACTGCTGTGAATATTTTTTCTATAACGGAAAATATATTAAGCACAAGATGCAAAAACTAAATGGAAGGGGAAGCATAGAAATAGCACACCGAACAAATCTACAGCTTCTTATACTTACTTTCAATGAATGACATATCTATAACTCACATTTCTATGAATTTGGTCAGGTCGACCAAAAAGTTACAATGCAAACCATGCATATCTAAGTAGGATTTTAATCTGAAGATAAGTGGGAGCACCTCTGAGGGGAATGGAACTGTTTTTATAAGCACTTTAGTGTTTTCTGCAAGATGCAATTCACTTTCATAAAGTATCAGTTGTTGACAAACCTAATTAGAGAATCCACTCTTTGCTTAATGTACAAAAAACTGAACAGGTTTAGGCTAAAATTGTTATGAAGAAACATTCAACTATTCAAGGTTCTCCAATCCTTCATGAACAACTATGTCCCACCTCACCCAATCAGAGAAGACAAATGACAATGTTTCAACAATTGAGAAAAGAAAAATACAATTTTATTGCATCATAATGGCCTTTGAAATGACTGAAGGTCCTGCACTCTTCACATTGTTTAGGAATGGAACTGGCCTTCAGGTTCAGATCTCTGGAATGACTCAGTCAGGGGAGGCCATAGGGGTTTTACACCCGAAACCCAGCTCCATATACCGTTTCTAACAAACTCCCGGTATCCCAATACCCCCCCCAACAAAATCTAGTGACCCCCCCAACAAAATCTAGTGGCCCACCCTTCCATCCCACAATGATCAACATCAGCACACAACCATGTGAATCAATTTGTTATGTTTTTTTAAAACATGCAACTTAAAACAATTTTACTGTTGAGGAAGTTGGGTGGCAAAAAGAAAAGATACAGTCTAAAACATCTGCATGTATGACAATGGGAATAAAAGGGAAGAATGATGAAAAAAGGTTTCAGAACAGGAACTGATCGCAAAGTCCATAACTGCAAGTTCTACCAGACAGACACACTGATAATTTAAAAAGTCGCAGTTTTTTTCCATTGATGAAATGCTCAGCCTGCACCCCTTCTACTCTTGTTCGCGTGTTCATATCTCGTTCGCTTCGGTCCTGCGATTTCTCCATTCTTTAGCGTTTCGACAGCTCGTTGGATAACCAGTCCAGTCCTTCGTATAGCCCAGTGCCCTGGGTAGCACAGGTAGCCTGGACATGCCACTGGAAGGAGAGACATAATGAGTTGCTGTACATAAAAKCCAGTAATGTCATACATATGAATAACTCTGCATAGCCACAGTGTATACTACATGGACCACATCTTTATCTGGTCAGAAATACATTTTACTGTACAACTCTTTGGAAGGACTGTTCRAGTGTGTGTGWRWRAGAGAGAKATGCTCACAACTCTGCTGCGCAAGCTCTGCAGGCCCARTTTGTCTGTGAGGTCGCTCACTGCCATAGCGTTGGGCAGGTCCTGTTTGTTTGCAAACACCAGCAACACTGCCTCCCTCAACTCATCCTCCTGCAGCTGTAGAGAGAAATAAATGAGAGAATTGGTTAGGAGGACAAGGGGAGGGAAACCATAGGCCACAGAAGGCTGTGTGTCACAATGGCAACTATATAAATAACATTATTTACCATTGAATTAATGTTTATTTTCACATGCCAACCATGAGCTCATTTTTAGGTTCCTTTTCACAGAAATACTACAAATGCCAACACAAAAATAGTACTGTTCCTTGACAAAAAACAGTAGCTTAAATAGACATGTATGCAACACTTACCATTTTAGACAGCTCTTCTGCCGACTCTGCTACTCTCTCTCTGTCGTTGCTGTCCACTACGAAGATAAGGCCCTGTGAAGTCAAGGTTCAAAGGTCAGGCTACTGTTATTGTCTACTGTACATATTCACTTAGCTTTTTGGATGAACAAGAGGGTCTTTTGACAGGGTCCATTCTGACACATTGATTCTAGCACTATTTGTATAGTTGAATTAAGACATCAAAGATATGCTATGATGACCACTGATGTAGGTCACTGCTGTCACAGGTGTGTATCGTACCTGTGTGTTCTGGAAGTAGTGCCTCCAGAGGGGGCGGATCTTGTCCTGACCGCCCACATCCCACACGGTGAAGCAAATGTTCTTGTACTCAACAGTCTCCACGTTAAAACCTGCTCGGTCACCGAAGAGCGAGAGAATCAGCAACAGGAATTCACACAGACACTAGATCCAGTATCACCAGTCTGACCTCTACCAGCATAAACAGCTCCGGTCTAGATCATTATGGTAGAAATTAAGGTTCTGTATAAATGATAAGCTAATTAAAACCAATTTGCAATAGGAGTAAACTACTGTCTAGATAAAATTGAAAATGAAAAACGATGGAATGGTGACCCAATTCTGTCTGATCTTAGGTGGGACAAACCATTATTTTCTTCCCTACTTATTTTGTCTAGGTGTTTAGACACTTATCAACCAATCTGCTCCATCAAAAGAGCCCCCTCACCCAGCAAGCCCCAACAGCTCTGGTGCATGGAGGCAGTGCAGCCATCTGTTTTTTAAATTGTATTTTTTATTTAACAAAGTAAGTCAGTTAAAAAGAAATTATTATTTACAATGACGGCCTACTCCGGACAAACCCGGACGACGTTGGGCCAATTGTGCGCTGCCCTATGGTACTCCAAATCACAGCCGGATGTGATACAGCCTGGATTCGAACCAGGTACTTTAGTGACACCTCTTGCACTGAGATTCCGTGCCTTAGACTGCTGTGCCCAGAACTATGGTCATGAAAGGCTTAAAACCATTCAGTTCTATACCTCACCGTCATGTCCAAAAATATTTTTTTTTCTTAAATTTGACAGACTGAATTGTCAAGTGCACAGCTCTGTGTGGACCTTAATGTCCATTTCCATAAACATTAAACAGGGTAGGCCTACATCCCTGAACAATTGGACTTGATTACCATGGCATCAAAGATTGGGCTCAGTGTGTGTGTGTCATGCTACGTCAGTCACCAGAACAAGACATCAAAAGAAATCATAATAATTTGCCCACAAGCTCAATGAGAAAGCAAGTCCCCCATTTAAAATCAGATTACTGAGGAGATCCTTTTAAAGACAGTCTGCCAGGAGTTGAGAAGGTCCATGTTTTGCATATGGTTGTGTATGCTAGAGATCTATCCATCTTTGGCTCTGAGATTTTCTTACCAATGGTTGGAATAGTGGTTACAATCTCCCCCAGCTTCAGTTTGTAGAGAATAGTGGTCTTTCCAGCAGCGTCCAAACCAACTACAGAAGAAAATAGTAATGTCAACAAACTTCCCAATCATAATAAACCCAGATTGGAAAATAAGTAACCTTACAAAAAAGAAAAACTAGCAAGACAAACATATTGTATTGAAACTTCATGAAAGAGATAGTTAGCTATTACAAAAGGTATATCTCGTGTCAAATGAAATCCCTTTGACAGCTGAGAGAGGGAGTGCTTAGTTTTCCATCATCGGCTGTCAAACTGCAATGAGTTGGACAACGTATATAAATATATAGGGTAGCAACTGTGCCTTCAGCTCAAATTAAGAGCAGCATCCACAACCCCAAAATATAGGCTAACACACATAGGTGGACAAGTTATGGTAAGAGTGGTGGAAATGAGTCTAGATATTTTGTATTAAACTAGGGACCCATTATAAAAGCTCACTACATCTACAAACGTGTATAGTCCTGAGATGTGACGTAACTAAGCCATTCGTTGGTATTAAGTGAACAAACTACCAGTAATTATTGTGCAATAGCACAAATAGCTATCCATTTTCCTGCCTAAGCCTGAGTGTTATCCTAGCTACTCTGTGTTTTTACTCCGATTACTCTCAAACGAGTAATGTTTACGTTACAAGACATATAGCAAGACAGGTGAACAGGTAGTTTACTATAACTGTAATATTACACAAAAAGCAAAGTACATCCCTGATAATGGCAACCCCCTCCCACTAGCTAGCTAACGTTAGCTAGCAGCCAGGTTGATAAAAGGATTGCTCACCCATAAGTATCCTCATCTGTTTTTTGCCAAAAAGCCTGGAAAATATCGACGAAATTGTTAGCCCCATGTTGTGAAAGAGCTCCGCGTGACGATAATAAAATAGAAAACCAAATCTGTTTATTGTAACCAGACAGAGAGTGGGTGCAGCTTTCCTTTCGCAGTCTTTTCAGATGCCACGTCCAGGCCAACGCGGAATAGATGACGTCATCGCTTTCACATAACTTTATTCACAGACGAGAGTCTTCAGTCATTTTTTTTCTCTCTCCTTCATTTTGCACCATGTCGCTATCGTTTATTGAGTTTTTCATTGTACAATGCATACAGTGTATAGTATCAAAATTTGCACAGAAGTCGTTTATTGAGCTTTTCATTGCACAATGCATACAGTGTATAGTATCAACATGTGCTCAGAAGTAGTTTATTGAGAATGTTGAATACAGAGAATCTTCTGTGTTTGACAGATAACGGATTATTTCGACCTTCGCAAGATGGCCGCTTTTACAGACTGCTTCTGGTACATTCTTTCCTACTGTGAAGAACAGGAAGTAGCTTGGAAAACAATCGTTTATTGACACGTCGTATTCCGAATGTGAGTTTACTTTAAAGTTATGATATAGCACATTCTGATTATATTATTGTACATTTGATTATACATCAGTGTATCGAACTGTTTGTTGAAAGTGGTGTGCTGTCGAAGAGAGCGAGGTCTTTCGTGAAAACCATTCCAGATGGTTGTGTAATTTAGCATGACAACTAACTAACAAGCTAGTCTGTTTACTTTACAAGACAGATTTCAAMCGACATGGACAGACGTGCTTATGGGCAGACTAGTTGCAAATAATAATAATGTATTATTCGACAGCTAACAGTTAGAGACAGTATTAACACAGAACGGTATAGTGCTTCAGAAAGTTTTCATACCCCTTGACTTATTAGACATTAGTTGTTACAGCCTGAATTCAAAATGGATTAAATATTATCACCCATCTACACACAATACCCCATAGTGACAAAGTGAAAACATGTTTTTGGTACATATAATTTCAAATCATTTTATTTGTCACATGCGCCGAATACAACAGTGAAATGCTTACTTACAAGCCCTTAGCCAACAATGCAGTTAAGAGCATACCCCCAAAAAAGTAAGAGATAAAAGTAACAATTAAAGAGGAGCAGTAAAATAACAATAGCGAGGCGATATACAGGGGGTATTGGTACAGAGTCAATGTGCGGGGGTACCGGTGGGGAGGTAATGTGTACATGTAGGTAGAGTTATTAAAGTGACTATGCATAGATAATAACAGAGAGTAGCAGCAGCGTAGAAGAGGGGGGGGGGAGGGGGGGGTAATGGAAAGAGTCTGGGTAGCCATTTGATTAGATGTTTTGGAGTCTTATGGCTTGAGGGTAGAAGCCTCTTGGACCTAGACTTGGCGCTCCGGTACCGCTTGCCGTGCGGTAGCAGAGAGAACAGTCTATGACTAGGGTGGCTGGAGTCTTTGACAATATTTAGGGCCTTCCTCTGCCACCGCCTGGTATAGAGGGCCTGGATGGCAGGAAGCTTGGCCCCGGTGATGTACTGGGCCGTGCGCACTACCCTCTGTAGTGCCTTGCGGTCGGAGGCCGAGCAGTTGCCATACCAGGCAGTGATGCAACCCGTCAGTATGCTCTCGATGGTGCAGCTGTAAAACCTTTTGAGGATCTGAGGACCCATGCCATAGGTTTTGTTGTGCCCTTTTCACAACTGTCTTGGTGTGCTTGGACCATGTTAGTTTGTTGGTGATGTGGACGCCAAGGAACTTGAAACTCTCAACCTGTCCTCCTTTTTCTGTAGTCCACAATAATCTGTCTTGATCACGTTGAGGGAGAGGTTGTTGTCCTTGCGCCACACGGTCAGGTCTCTGACCTCCTCCCTATAGGCTGTCTCATCATTGTCGGTGATCAGGCCTACCACTGTTGTGTCATCGGCAAACTTAATGATGGTGTTGGAGTCATGCCTGGCCACAAATTGCATCCAAATTCCTTTGATCATCTGTGGCTAATTCAATTGTTTGGATATGATTTAGAAAGAAACACAGCTGTCTATATAAGGCCCCACAGTTGACATTGCATGTCAGAGCAGAAACTATACCATGGAGTCCAACGAACTGTCCGTAGATCTCTGAGGTAGAATTGTCATGAGGCATACAGTACCAGTCAAAAGTTTGGACACACCTACTCAGTTCAGGGTTTTTATTTATTTGACTATTTTCTACATTGTAGAATAATAGTGAAGACATCAAAACTATGAAATAACACATATGGTATTCTGTAGTTATCAAATAAGTGTTAAACAAATCAACATATATTTTATATTTGAGATTGTTCAAAGTAGCCACCATTTGCCTTGATGACAACTTTGCACACTCTTGGCATTCTCTCAACCAGCTTCATGAGGTAGTCACCTGGAATGCATTTCAATTAAAAGGTATACCTTGTTCAAAGTTAATTTATGGAATTTCTTTCCTCTTTAATGCGTTTGAGCCTATCAACTGTGTTGTGACAAGGGTTGGTATACAGAAGAGGGTTGGTATACAGAAGATAGCCCTGTTTGGTAAAAGACCAAGTCCATATTATGGCAAGAACAGCTCAATAAGCAAAGAGAAATGACAGTCCATCATTACTTTAAGGTATGAAGGTCATTCAATACGGAAAATGTCAAGAACTTTGAATGTTTCTTCAAGTGCAGTTGCAAAAAAAACATCAAGCGCTATGATGAAACTGGCTCTCATGAGTAGGTGTGTCCAAACCTTTGACTGGTACTATCTGGGGAAGGGTATAAAACAATTTCTAGAGTGTTGAAAGTTTCCAGGCAAAAAATAACATGATCTGGGAGGTGACCAAGAATCCAATGACCACTCTGACAGAACAATGGAGTTCCTTGGCTGAGATGTGAGAACCTGCCAGAAGGACAAGTCTCTACAGCACTTCACCAATTGGGCTTTATTAAAGAGTGGCCAGATGGAAGCCACTCCTGAGAAAAAGGCACATGACAGAATGCATGTAGTTTGCAAAAAGCTACGTGAAAGACTCTGAGATCATAATGCAAAAGATTCTCTGGTCTGATGAGACACAAAGTGAACTCTTTGGCCTGAATGCAAAGCGCTATGTCTGGAGAAAACCAGTCACAGCTCATCACCCATCTAACACCATCCCTACCGTAAAGCATGGTGGTGGCAGCATCATGCTATGGAGATGCTTTTCAGCAGCAGGGACTGGGAGATTTATAAGGATAGAGGGACCAATGAATGGAGCCAAATACAGACAAATCCTTGAAGAGAACCTGCTTCAGAGTGCAAATGATATTAGACTAGGGGAGAAGATTTACGTTCCAACAGGACAATGACCCCAAGTAGACACATCTCAACATCAACTGTTCAGTAGAGACTATATGAATCAGGCCTTTGTGGTTGAATTGCTGCAAAGAAACCACTACTAAAGGACACCAATAATAATAAGAAGAGACTTGGTTGGGCCAAGAAACACAAGTAATTGACATTAGACCGGTGGATATCTGTCCTTTGCTCTGATGAGTCCAAATGTGAGATTTTTGGTTCCAACCGCTGTGTCTTTGTGAGACGCAGAGAAGGTGAACGAATAATCTCTGCATGTGTGGTTCCCACCATGAAGCATGGAGGAGGTGTGAGGGTGCTTTGCTGGTGACACTGTCAGTGATTTATTTAGAATTCAAGGCACACTTAACCAGCATGGCTACCACAGCATTCTGCAGCGATACGCCATCCCATCTTGTTTGCGCTTAGTGGTACTATCATTTTGTTTTTCAACAGGACAATGACCCAACACACCTCCAGGCTGTGTAAGGGCTATTTTACCAAAAAGGAGAGTGATGGAGTGCTGTATCAGATGACCTGGCCTCCACAATCCCCCGACCTCAACCAAATTGAGATGGTTTGGGATGAGTCGGATCGCAGAGTGAAGGAAAAGCAGCCAACAAGTGCTCAGCATATGTGGGAAGTCCTTCAAGACTGTTGGAAAAGCATTCCAGGTGAAGCTGGTTGAGAGATTGCCAAGAGTGTGCAAAGCTGTCATCAAGGCAAAGGGTGGCTATTTGAAGAATCTCAAATATAAAATATATTTTGATTTGTTTAACACTTTTTTGGTTACTACATGATTCCATATGTGTTATTTCATAGTTTGATGTCTTCACTATTATTCTACAATGTAGAAAATAGTCAAAATAAAGAAAAACACTTTTATGAGTAGGTGTTCAAAAACTTTTGACTGGTAGTGTACAGCCAAAGCAATGCTGGAATGGCTTCAGAACAAGAATGTGAAAGTCCTTGAGTGGCCCAGACTTGAATCCCATTGAAAATATGTGGAAAAACTTGAAGATTGCTGTTCAGCACCGCTCCCAAATGAACTTAACAGAGTTTGAGAAAATCTGCAAGGAAGAATGGGAGAAAATCCCCCAAATCCAGATGTGCAAAGTTGATAGACATACCCAAGACATCTTAAAGATGTAATCGCCACCAAAGGTGTTTCTCCTAAGTATTGATTCAGTGGTGTGAATACTTTTATTTTCAATAGATTTGCAAAAATTTCTAAAAACATGTTTTCACTTTGTCATTATGGGGTATTGTGTGTAGATGGGTGAGAAAAAAAACTATTTTATCTATTTTAAATTCGGGCTGTAACACAACAAAATGTGGAATAAGTCAAGGGGTATGAATACTTTCTGAAGGCAATGTATTGTTAGGTTCTTATTTTTCAGAGTAAATAACTCACGGACATTAGAGAAGCTTCAACCAAGTTTAATTCTTCCCAAAGGTTCAGTACAGCTGTAATCATACAGCAAAACATTTCTCACATCACAGTTATATACCTCCTACGTAAGACACTCCCTCTCTCCAATCCTTAGTTTATGGTTTAACAGGAAAAGAGTAACAAGATCCCAAACCCTTATTACTCCCTTCAGGTGACCTGTCCTCACCTCCTGACCTCAACCCCTCCATCTAATCCACAGATGTCCATCTGTCTTTCCTGTATCAACACGGTGCTCTGCTCCCGTCCCCCAGCACATTACAACACATTCCACAGCTATCTGTCCTTCTACAGAGAACCCTTAACTTTCTCCTTTGATTCTATCTATCATTTATTTAATATCTCAATGTTCAAAATGTCGAACCCAACAGTATCTTTGGCACTGACGTTAGCTTGCTACTATTTTATGTTTTATCATGCTGTCTAACAATGGTTATTCTTACTATATCCCATGCAGAGTTTTGAGCCAGCAATCATGGATCTCAGCTGAAAGTCAAGCAACTGAAAATAAAACCAAAAACCTACTGAGCCATGGAGAAGTTTGGGATGAGCTTTGGGGGTGGCCCCAGCAAGAAGGAGCTTGTGGACGCCATAGAGACTCAGAGAGAGCAGTTGGTCCAGTATCAAACACGCTTCAAGGATGTGGTCAGGGCCTACAAGAGCCTGCTGAAGGAGAAGGAGGCTCTGGAGGCTAGTCTGAAGGTACTGACCGTCTCCCAGGAGGTCGACCTCAGCCAGCGTGGAGATGACGGCTCTGCCAGTGGCAGCCATATGACCTATGACTTCCCAGATGATCACTGCTCCATGCACAGCGAGGACAGTCTGGACACAGCAGCCTCCGCCGACACTGCTACCAGTGGGAGCACCAAGGGCGACCAGGCTGAAGAGGAGCAGGGTAGTAGCCCAGGAGAGATGGGGGCGACCGGGCCTGGTGGCCCCTCAGTGTCCCAGAGGTCTGAGGAGGCTAGTGGGTCAGAGAGCGGTATCAGCTCCAACAGTAGTGGAGGGTCTGAGGTTCAGCAGCACCTAACACCCCCACCCACCTCTTCTATGGAGACTGACCGGAGGGTCCTCCAGCTGAAGACCCAACTGACCACCCTGACCAGCTCCCTGGCCACGGTCACGCAGGAAAAGTCCAGGATGGAGGCCAACTTCCAGGCCGACAAGCGGAAGATCAAGCAGGACATGGATGCGCTCCAGGGGAGGCTGGAGGAGGCCAGGAGGCAGCATGAAGCAGAGATCCATGCCCTGCATGAGCAGCTGGCGGAGAGCAAGGCTCGGGTTATCACCCAGCAGCATGAGAGAGAGCAGGAGCAGGGGAACCACGCCCTCATGCTCAGAGAGCTCCAGAAATTGCTGCAGGAGGAGAGAAGCCAAAGGCAGGATGCCGAGCTTCGGCTGGAGGACACTAGGGAGGTCCTGCTGGAGGTCACACAGGCCGCAGATCGGGGGCACGATTATGAGGCCCGGCTAAAGGAGGTGACCCAGCAGAGGGAGGAGATGAGGAGGAGCCTTCAAACTGCGGAGGCAGAGAGGAACAAGCCAGACCCACGGGTGGAGGAGCTGCAGCGGGAGCTGACGGCACTCAAGAACCACTTTCAGCAGCAGATGCAGCATGAGATCAGAAAGGTATGGTAATGCTTAGGAAGGACTGCAGGGTAAATCCATTTGAATTCAATCACAATTTAACAGCATTTAAAGAACACTTTCCATGCATGTTTACTCATGGAGAGGTGGTCAGAAAGTGACTTTTTGGAACTGAATGCCAAAACATTCAGGAGATAAAGGTACTCAGTTGACCCATTTTTCTTACAAGCAATTCCATGGTAACGGAATTACACTTTGACTACGATTTTTCACTTGAAAATGTATGCCAAACAAAACCATTGATTTCAAAGTTTAACATACCATACAACTCTATGCACGAGGACTAATTTGAACAATTTACACAGCGTTTCACAAAAACACATTTACTGGAAGAACTGTGCAAGATGCAAAGTTTTGTAACAGAATTACAGTAAAATCTCCCATCCGTTTTTTATCCAACCACGTTTTCCAAACACTCTGTTAAATATCTTCTCTGAATTAAGATTCAAAGATGTCTGCAGAAAGAATTGGTTGTCAGCTATGACATGACACCTTGAGTGAAAAAAAATAAATGTTGGTTATTGAACTACAGTAGGTCAAGTAGATTTACACCCGGTAACGGAATTACATCATAGGTCCCTGATCTGTGCTATCCAGAAATGCATAATTATGGATATGAATTCCATTCTCTTCATGGTGATATATCCTGAATAGGTGCACAAAGGTAGACATATGCAATATCTTTCTTTCGCACATTCGGGTATTATTCTACACATTGGCTAATATTATAATGAGCTCTGCTCCCAAACAATACCACATTTGGTTGGTCTTTACCAGACCAAATCTGAACCAATCATAGAAGTCTTATGTTTCACAAGTTTGGACATCACAGTAGAGTTCAGTCTTTAGTGACCATAGAGAGTCAGGACACTCGTTTTCACGTCCCATCCAAAAGACGGCACTTCACATGTTGGCGCTCGTGTCCATTTAAAGATGGAAATACCCATACCCTACCATACCATTAGACATCCATGTCTTCATCACTGTAAAATATTCAGTTTGATATAATTAAAAATCTTCCAAACAGGGTTGTCAAACTTTCATAATTTCTCTAAAAAAATAGTTTTAAAATAAAAATGGACTTTTTTAACCTTCAACGTCAATTATCTAAAAACGTGAACTCTGATTTTTTCGATTTTTTATATTTGCACATGTTGTAGCTTAGACCGTACTTTACATCAGCTGAGGTGTTTTTGAATACATGGTGGGTGTCATTTCAATCATAGAAATGTAATTCATAGAACGGACCTATCCCTTCAGACCACTGCAATTTAGCTGGTACACCATTTAAATTGAACTTCTAATTACTACCACAAAGATGTACACCTGTCCAGATGTGTGGAGCTCCAACCATCTTTGGGGTACCATTTGAAAGTTGACGTTTCAATTGTATTCCCATTTTAGTACATTTATCAGCGAAAACTTGACACCCACCCTGTATTAAAGAGCATGTTGTCTCAACCGATGGCGGTAACAACACAAAAACCTTAGATTATGTAAAATAGGGTCTAAGATACAGCGTATGCAAATAATCTGAGTTTATGCGTATTTATATAATTGATGTTTCAAGTAAAAAATTTAATTAAGGAAACCTTTTTTTTTCAAGAAATTATAAAATAGTTTGACAACCCTGATTTTAAGCTTTTAAATGATACCAATCTCCACAGTTTATATTTTCCAGTGATGAAAACATGGATGTCTCATGGTATGGTGGGGTATGCAAAAATAGGTCAACTTTGCGCACCTTCATCTCTTGAATGTTTTGGCATTCAGTTTCAAAACGTCACTTTCTGAGCGCTTCTATAATGGGTAAATATGTATGGAGGGTTTCGTTCAAATCAAAAGGGGTGCTGTCAGAAAGTGATTGAGTTCAAATGGATTTACCCTGCACTGATTTTACAAATGTATCCCGTATTAAGGTGAATGACAAACATATATAAAATATTTGATGACTTGAATTTTAACACTATATTCAACAACCCTTGACCTCTTGTATTAGAAACAGCTTGATATAACATAAATGCCATGGCAGAGCATAACATGGCATTATAAGGACATAAGGTTCAGGGAGAGGAAGAAAGAACACAAATGTACTGTTGACTTCCATTGTCTATTTGTGTCTCATGGCTGTCATTTGCCTGTCCCCTCTCTATCTGCAGCTGTCGCAGGCAGAGGAGCGTCTGCAGGGGCAATCCCAGCTGGAGGAGGGCCGTGTGGCCAGCCTGGAGTTGCGAGTGTCTGAGCTGTCTGAGCTGCTTGGGGCCTGCGAGAAGGCCCGGCAGAGGGACCAGCAGAACGTCCACTGGCTGAGAGAGCGCATCCTGCAGCTGGACACGGAGAACAAGACCCTGGCCATCGCCGCTTCCACCCGTGGTTCCCCCCTGGACCTCAGCATGGACGAGGTCAACCTGGACGTGAACGTGCTGAAGGAGCGCCTGGAGAAGGTGAAGAGACTTCTTCTGCTAGCCACACAGAGGAACCACCCAGAGCAGACCATGGAGATAGAGAAGCTGGCTGAGATGGAGGGGCGGCTGGGTCAGGGGATGGGCAGTGGGGGGGAGTCATCAGACGGGGAGAAGGCCTCTGCGCTGTACTACCAGCAGGAACTGCGGCAGCTGAAGGAGGAGTTTGAGCGCTACAAGGTGCGGGCGCAGGTGGTGCTGAARAACAAGAACGCTAAAGACTGYAGCCTKGYCAAAGAGCTGGAGGAGGCCCGTGACCAGCTGGCTGAGCTCAAGGAGAAGTACATCAACCTGCGTATCCATGRCGACGAGGCRGAGGCCAARCASCGCCGGGAGCTGGAGGAGTGTCAGCAGGGGAAAGTGATGCTGCAGCAGGGTCATAAACAGGAGCTTGACCGGGCTGAGGCCCAATACAGAGAGAGCCTCCTCAGGCTCGAGGGGGAACTGCACCGGCAGAGGGACCGCACCATGGCCCTGCTGCAAGAGAAGGACCAGGAGTTGGAGAAGCTGAAGTCTATCGGCTACAGTCTCGCTGGTTACAGAAGCCACCACAGCGATGAAGGAGAAACGGGGGCGGACTTCAGAGCGACCGCGGACGGCGGCAGCAACAACAGCAACAACGCCAACAACATGGATGACTTGGCGCAGGAGGAGAGTGACATCATCACCCATGCGTTGCGGCTGGCAGGGCCCAACGAGCCCACGCTCCTCCTGTACGYYGAGCAGCTGGCRAGAAAGGAGGTGGAGATCGGCTCRCTGCGGCGGCAGAARCAYCGGCTRGAGGAGGACGTGCACCAGCTGCAGGGGAGACTGATCGCCAACGGGGAGCGCTACGACGAGGAGGTGGCTGAACTCCGCGGCCAGCTGGACAAACGACACAGGGACCAGGGCAGGGAGGGGGCAAACCTGGAGTACCTCAAGAACGTAATCTACAAGTTCCTCACCCTTCAGGACACCAGGGGGCGTCAGCAGACCCTCACAGCCATACTAACCATCCTGCACTTCAGCCCTCAGGAGAAGCAGGCGGTGGTCAAACAGCACCAGAACCAGGCGTGGTGGATGGCAGGGATGAGGTAATGATGATGATGGAGGAGAAGAGTTCAGCTCCTCACTCTGCAAATAATGAGAACTCATTTGAAACAATCCCCCGACAGTCAACAAGTGTGTGTTGTTTAGTTTTCCTGAATAAAGGCTATTTATTTTGGTGTGTTGTTTTCCCAGGATTCCGGTGTGGTGTCACACATAACGCAATCATTTTGAATAAAGTCTTGAGGAAAATAAAATGTAATCAACAGTGTCAAAGCTCAAATGTTGATTGCCATTTCATTTTCCTCAAGACTTTATTCAAAATGATTGCTTTATGTGTGAAAAAAAATCACACAAAACATTGGATTTTGCAATCTAATGAGTGGATATTGAAGTGTGGGTTTGTATTTGCCACTATGTGAAGCTGCATGTTTGGTTGTTTTGATTCTTTGATAAGATAGAATCATAGCATGAGGCTCACATCTGTGTTTCTGTCAAAAGAAGGTAACCAAATATTGACCGTTCTTACACAGGGACAAGGACAGAATCTGTTAACTTTTAGATAACAAACCTCAGTCTAATAATTGGGCTGTATGTATAAACACAGCCATAATTATGTTAAAGGAAAGATTCCCTGTTCAAGCAGGCAGAAATACATGAGTTTTGCGTCATATTGAAATAAAGCCAATTAGTGGAAAAAATTATGCAAAACTCTTCATATGTCTGCTTGAAGGGCGAATCACTCCGATACACATGAAAACATGAAATGACCCCGGGAATCGATAGAACATTGCTCAGAGATGCACAAATACGATAGAAGATTCTAAATGGGTAAATCTTTCCTTTTAATACTGAGTGCATCAGTAGCTTTAAAGGGATTCTTCAGGATTTTGGCAATGAGGCCCCTTTATTGACTTCCCAGAACTCATGGAATCCATTTTTATGTCTCTGTCTGCAGTTTGAAGGAAGTTGCTAACTAACGTTAGCGCAATTGCTAACTAGTGTTCGCACAATGACTGGAAGTCTATGGTAACTGCTATTATGCTAGTAGATACCTTAGACTTTCAGTCATTGTGCTAACACTAGTTAGCATTGGCTCGCTAAACTAACTTCATAAAGTCATAAAAATGGTATCCATGAGTTCATCTGACTCTGGGGAAGTAGATAAAGGGCTTCATTGTCAACATCTCAAAGTGTCCCTTTAATGCTAGATCTCCTGTATGTGTTGTACATAATTGTATGATAATCTGAGGGCTAAAAAGCTGAATACTTTGGTTGGTAATTACAGTATTTTCTAGTATACAGTTTTGTGTGGATAATACAATGCTTATTGTTGAAATGCATATTTTTGATTCCCTCAACATGAAAATTAAACAATTTTTCTCAGCGATTCTGTAAACGTGTGGGTTCATGGATGTATCACAGACTTTGAGTTGTCATTCAGCACAGTTGTTTCCAAATTTTACTAGTAACGCTAACAGTATATTTGCATCAGAAACAAAAAAAAATTAAATAAAAAAATATTACTATAGGTTATTATAAATAAGTAAACACCAGGATCCAAATAGTATCAGTATTATCAATACTCTTATCTGAAAACTGCAGTTTACTGCTTCCCTGGTGACCAAATGCCATTACAGTACTTCACAAAACAAACTTAAGAAAAAGTATTTAAGTACCACATATACTGTACCTATTTAAGAAACAATAGGGCTGTGTTTACGCAGGCAGCCCATTTATGATATTTTTTCCCACTAATTGGTCTTTTGACCAATCACAGATCTTTTCACATCTGATCTGATTGGACAAAAGACCAATTAGGAAAACAATCATAATTTGACTGCATATGTAAACACAGGCCTAGTAGACAGACAAAAGGGAGTGCAGTGAGTGAGGTAGAAGCCCTGATCAGCTGCATTCATTTAACATTCACTGGTAACCTGCAATGTAATAAGTGGTTGTAGTTTAGGAAAGATGTTAGCTGATGGATGAAAATTGCTGTAGGGACTTGCTTCCATTCAGCCACAAGAGCATTAGTGAGGTCAGGGCTCTGTGCAGGACAGTTAAGTTATTCCACACCGATCCCGACAAACCATTTCTGTATGGACCTCGCTTTGTGCACGGGGACATTGTCATTCCGAAACAGGAAAGGGCCTTCCTCAAACTGTTGCTACAAAGTTGGAAGCACAGAATTGTCTAGAATGTCATTGTATGCCGTAAGCGTTAAGATTTCCCTTCACTGTAACTAAGGGGCCTAGCCATGAAACCATGAAAAACAGCCCCAGACCATTATCCCTCCTCCACCAAACTTTACAGTTGGCACTGCATTGGTAGGGTTCTCCTGGCATCCGCCAAAACCAGATTCATCCGTCAGACTGCCAGATGGTGAAGCGTGATTCATCACTCCAATCCAATGGCGGCGAGCTTTACACCACTCCAGCCGACGCTTGGCATTGTGCATGGTGATCATTGGCTTGTGTGCGGCTGCTCGGCCATGGAAGACCAATTCATGAAGCTCCTGATTAACAGTTATTGTGCTGACGTTGCTTCCAGAGGCAGTTTGGAACTCGGTAGTGAGTGTTGCAACGGAGGACAGACGATTTCTACGCGCTTGAGCACTCGGGGGTCCCGCTCTGTGAGCTTGTGGGGCCTACTACTTCGCGGCTGAGCGGTTGTTCCAACTTACTTGTTGGAAAGGTGGCATCCTATGATGGGGCCACGTTGAAAGTCACTGAGTTCTTCAGTACTGGCCAGTTTACTACCAATGTTTGTCTATGGACATTGCATTGCTGTTTGCGCGATTTAAAAAAAACGTGTCAGCAACGGGTGTAGCCGAATCCACTAATTTGAAGGGGTGTCCACATACTTTTGTACATATAACCCTAAACTGAAATCTAAGATTTTGTAACCTGGATATTTAGAGGTGTTTCAATGTAGTGTGATTTGTTTGTGCTTGATCAAAAGAAAATACTGAGATTGATGAAAGCCTCAAAATGTATGTCACTTAAATGTAATTCACTCCTTTTATGGGTTTAATGACAGGAGTTTTAAACTCATCAACAACCACAAAAAATTAGAAGGTGCATATAGTTATATTTTACGCTAACAACTATGCATGTTACATCTGAATAGCTGGAATAGAGCAAAAGGCTATACTCAAACCTGTCCCTCTCCACAGGTATATGCTTCAATCCCAATCAGGATACTTAGTGAAGGCATAATCTCATAAAGTCTACATTTCAACTACTCTCTATTCCCCTTGACCTAATGTTATTGTCATGATGAACCATAGCTATGTTTCTTATATTACCTAAACTTCTAGTTTGCTACATTATACATCGTCATTATATTACTCAGAGGGGGTAGTGGTTTGGCTGATGGCAATACTTTTAGTTTCAGGTTGTTTTTAAAGAGACTAAAAACAAAAACACTTCAGTGTCAGTTTCTGTATCTATTCAGCAGCGTGTCAGTGTTAGCATCAATATCTGTGTAATACAGTCCGCAGGTCCTCTGGAGAGAGTTGATGATAGTCTGGAGGTATCCCTCTAGATTCTCCAGCGCCCCTTCCTTCACTGGCAGCTGCTGCTTGCCAGCCTTCATCTGGATTGGGGAATAGACAGAGACTATAGTACGCAATGGTTTGTGGCACAGAATTAATTTCTTACACTAAATATAGCATGTTACTAATGGTTGAGGTAAGTAATGGACATATTGATGGGTTTTACTGACCAGTTTCTCTCAGCTTCAGAACCAGGTCCACGATCTCCACCTCTGACTTGCCTTTGGTCCAACCCAGCAGGTCCTGGGTGAGTAGATCATTAACAAAACATTCAAACGAACCAACTCTTATGGGTAGGGAAAGGACTGCTAACTGAAGTAAAGTCAGTGGAGTCGTGTGCTTGAGTTAATTGGTCACTTGATGCTCTGTAAGTCGAGTTAAACTAATGTCTTTAGGTGTGAGTGAACAAGGCTGTGAGGATCAACTCACAGCATCACAGACAACCTCTAGGTGGAGACATTCTAGTTTCTGGGTTGTCTCCCTATGTCACAGGTGATACCAGCCATCGAAGTTGGGGGACCTGAAGAATTTCCTACTAGGCCATACATCGACGTGCAATGCATTATGGATGATTTGTTTAGAAAAACATGTGCCACAACTAGATACAATAGTTAGAAATGACAGATGAGGTGGCAGGTGGACAGACTCACCTGTACAGGCCCACCCAATCCCCTTTGAGCACAGAGGTGAGCCGAGGTCCAGCGTGCTCCAGAGTCCCCATGAACTCCTGACTGAAGGGACAGATCTGAGGGGTCTGAAACACACACACACACTTATTACCATATTCAAACATAGTATCAACATACCATAGAAACAGGGTTGCTATCAATGTCACCCACCTTCCAAGGAGTCACAGACCTCTAGCAGAGGCATCAGGCTGGCAAGGTAGCGTTCCTGGGGGAGACAAAGACAGGTGAGACACACAGCATGCAGCAGGACAGACAGTCTATATAGGGGTGGAATGTATGGGTGGAAGGGAAGGCAGTCCCCTCACCAGTGGGATGATGAAGCTCTGGGTGAGTTCTAACAGATGTCTCCTCAAGATGGCACTCTGCACCTCAGAATCCCTTTTAGGAGTCTTTTGATGAGAGACTTGTCTTTTTGAAGGAACGTTTTATGTGCTGTGTAGATACCTACAGTTTGGGAGAACATGTTTTTACACACCAACTCACTCTCTCAAACCATGTTGGTTCCATAACTCCAGATGTTTTACCTGACTTAGTGTCCAGTGTTTTCAGCTTGGCTAGTTTCTTCACCTTCACCTGCTTAGGCAGATCACCTGACATCTTGAGTTCTCCAAGGTGTATAATGTGGGGCCAGGACTGAAAGGTCTTTATGAAGAAGGGATTAGTGACCCCCAGAATCACATTGGGACTGGAGAGGAGAGAGAAAGGGAGCAGGGTGAGTTGAGTTGCCCCTCGGGTATGACAGAGTATAAACAGTGTCTAGAGTAAGCCCTACTCACGGTGCCTGTGTCGTAGTGCTATACTCCTTAAACTCAGTGTTGTGTATGGTGAAGTAGGGCCTGTAATCACAGCAATACAGCAGTGGAGCAATCGAGCTGTAGGATGGGAGAAAGACAAATTTCATTTTACAAACTCACCGAGTTACGGTACATACACGTGACACTAAATGTCATATTTCATGCATTTTCTGTTTACCTCCCTAGGGCCAGCACTGTTTCCGAGGAAACAGTGGGAAAGGGTGCCATGATGACCACGGGCTCCCCGAGCAGCAAGAGCTCCCAGAGCATCTGCAGGTGGATCAGGAAGGACTGGAAACACCTGGACAGGTCAGAGTGCAAAGGTCAGTTCATATACGATGCTGCTTTCACAAATACAATGTATCCTCAAATTAAACTGAGAATACAGCTAAATTCAAGCCATGTAATTTACACAAACAGATACATAACTATTTACAGTATATGTTTAGATTTTCACTTACTTGAAGAGGTCAAGCTCATGTATGGTCGGTAGCATCATAGGGGCTGGTAGAAGATGCTGGTTATAACAGAAACATACTTTTTAGATGTTTTTAGATGAAGTGCTCTAGCGATACCCATCAACTAGCATCAACTTTACTAACATCATGGATATATCGTATTTCCATGGGCACGTGGCCCATTACATAAAAAGCTATACCAACCTCCTTTTGTGCTTGTTTCACCGGGCTCCCCCCTGGTTTGTCATTTTTGGATGGGATCCTGACCTGCATGACCACGCCCATCACAGGCAGATTGAGTGTCAGCCCTGGCACCGGAGATTGCCATTGATCAATCTCGTTGCACACTGCATGGTGGGAGAGTAAAGAAAGAGAAAGTTAGGGAAGTAGAGTCCAGACTGTACCTTAGTGCCCTAGTTAACTATAATGGGAGATGAATTAGAAATAAGACAAGAAGTTATATATCTCCCCACCTGCTTCAAGGCAAGGTTCCAACTTCTCAAAATACTCTGGAGCTATGATCTGCAGCGGGGACTGAAAGAGGGCATACGGTAGTCTGGACACCAGTACAAGAGACTAGCGAGAGAGTGAAAGAGAAAGGCAGGAGAGAGAATGAAAGAGAAAACCAAATGTGAATACATTGTGGTTCTGATTACTAATCAGATCTGGAACATAAGCTTCTCACCCTCTGAAAGTAGCCTCTTGACGGCGGCGTCCTCGACTTGTCTGAAGTAGACATAGCCATAGAAATGGGCCAGCTCTCGCTGAGGGAGAAAGGCAAAGGGGGAGAGATTAGATAATAAGTTATTGCAATGACAGAAGTTTAGTGGTGGCTGACATGATATTCAGATTAGCTGTCCCTACCAAAGAACCAACCATAACCCTAAAAAGGTAAGCAACCAAACTGTCCCTGCCCTGGACCAGTTGTTCAGTCAGACCACAGTAAAGGACCGATGACAGACGCCCAATCACAAATCGACCCCTAAGACTAAGCCCTGCACTTGTGGAGATGTGAGAGGACTTGGTTGATATAAGCAATATAGTGAAACTTTCACCTAGCCTATCAGAGGGCAACTATTACCCTATTGCTTACACCTGTCAAATCCAATCAGATCTTCATAAATATGATTTGGGATTGGGCCAGACAGAGGGCTCACCAGTAGTGTGACGGGTGCATCTCTGCTGTAGGCATTCTCCTCTACGCAGTCCGAAGCTGAACTGGGTGTCCAGTGCGGGCCCCAAGGCATCCTAGGAAATATCACACAGGTCAGGTGACTGATATAGATTTTTGACCCAATCCCAAATTGATCCCTAGACCCTACGCCCTATACACTTGTGGAGATCTGAGTGGATTTGACAGGTGCAAGCAATTTGGCAGGGATCATCAACTAAATTCAGCCTCGGCTGAACTTTTCTTGAGCAGCTGGTCAGAGGGCCGGAACATAATTACAAATCATTTGTAGACTGCAAATTACCTGCAAGAAGCCCAAACGGATGTAATATTTGAATAAAACATAATTTCAAACTTTGCTTATATTTGTATACGATCACATGTATCTCTTGCTCTACTATGCCTGGGAATACTTTGGAATTAAAATCACTTGGAGCTGATTTGCTAGTGTTTTTTTCAGTCTTTTGTGTCCAGCAATAACACTTTATTTTACTATTTTTCTTTTGCTCAGAAAACTTGGGGGCCAAATAAAATCACCTGTGGACAGAATTCGGCTCACGGGCCGCCAGTTGGGGAACCCTGCAATATGGTTATAGTTCCAACTTCTGATAGAATAGGTGGAAGTTTCACAATATTGCTAAAAACCATCAAATCATGTCAGATCTCCACAAGTGCATAGGGCCCTGGATCGATTTGGGGTTAGGCCTCTGACTAATGTATTTTGTGATGACAGATTGCATAATCTAATACACTAACCTGAGTAAAAGTCAGGGAAGAACAGGTAGCAAACGCTAGTTTTCTAGAGTTTAAAGTAGAGGAAGCACAATCAGGGTCTTACAAAATGATATATTCATTGACAGGCAACTAGCTTGTTATGTATGGGGTGCATCACAAAAAGTATGAGCGTAAATTCATGTCATACCTCCTTCTCAGTGAGTTTCACATGGTGTGGGTACACCTGCTGGAATAGAGGAAAAAGTGCCAATATGTCATGATGTCACTATTTCACACATGCGCCGGCTGGCCAGATTATGAAACACATGAGAGGTTGATGTGGACCAGGTTGTGGATCATGTTGGTTTCTTTCTGCAAGCAAACCAGACTTTGTACACATTAACATCATTAGCACGCTAGCTAGATTGGATGGATCAACAACACATTTTAGGGATGCTACACTACAGTAAAGTACGTTGGAAAAAAAAGCTAAAAACAAGTGCTATTGAAAGACTGCTTTGAAATCAACATGATTAAAATGTTTCCTCGAAGTGTTTACTAATGCAAATAAATAGATCAGGTAAATGTACTGGTGTGATTATTCATTTTGAAAGAAACTCAACGCGTTCAGCTCCAGCGTAAACTACAACTCCCACAATGCACGCAGCAGGGCGATGTCACATGGACGTGCGGTGAGCTGAGTTGTAGTTCATAGGTAATGCAAGTGTTTTGCGCTCTCTCATGATCCTGGACCGAACATGACTTCAGCTACAGACCCCTGCTCATTTTCCTCATTTTCCAAGTGCGTTACCAAGCACCTGAATCTCACCTTCCATGTGGATTTTGACAGCCATGTCCTCAAAGCTAAGGTCGCGCTCACGGTGGAGGTTTTAGTGGATAATTTCACGTCTTTGGTACAGTATTTATCTAATTTCTCAATCTGGTTAGCCAGCAAGTTATCGTTAGTAAACTAACGTTAGCTAGCCAAGTTCATTCATTCTTGCTAGCAAATGCCTTTGTGTTGCTAATGAATTTGACGTGGGAAAAAGCCTTGTTTCAGTACACATTGTTTTGGGTGGGTAACGTTATAATTTGTAGAACGTTCCAACAGGGATCTGTTCCAAAAACTAAGTAAAGTATAAGGTTGCCAACAAACAACACATACAACGTAGCATGATCAATTCACCTAGTTAACTAACTGCCGAATAGGCATCAACTCACCACGTAGCTTATTCTTAATGTTTGTCCATATACCAGAGTGAGGACATTAATTCTTCAGAAATAAACTTATTGAAATAGCCCACTCCTTACCCGGGATGTTATTCTGCCGATATACAACTTTATATGCCTTGTTTGTTGGCAACCTTGTTATTTACGAAGTTTTTGTTACGGATTCCTGTCGGAACGTTAAACAAATTATACCCACCCCCTTGTTTCAGTTGTAAACCTTGCTTCGTTCCACCTGTTTCAGTACACTGCCGCAAAGCAATTGGTTGAGCTTATCAGACACACAACGTATCACACACTGCTGCAAGACAAGCTCTGATTTGAATCTCACTCATTGCAAATCTGATCAGTAGTGGGTCACATTCAAGAATGATATGTAGCTAGCCATATGTGCTTTATGACACTGTTCTGCTCAGTGACAGTAAGACTTTGACAGGTCGAGCTGGCATGTGATACCAGGCGCGTTAACTTTAGTTCGGAGTTCAGACTGTGTGTGTCTCACAGCAGGTGTAGAAAATGTAGTCAGCCTCTCAGGGCCAGGTAGAGATAGAATTATGTATTTCAGCTGTTTTACAGTCACAATCTGGGGGAAGTTGGAGGTTGTGGTTCTTGTAGTTGGTGACACTGTTGGTTACCCAAACGTATTGCCCAACTTCCCCTTTCTTTCCTCTCTCTCTCTCCTTCCTACCATCAGACCCTTGACACGAAGGACCTGAAGGTCTCCAAGGTAACAGCCAATGGACAGGCAACAAAGTTCACTCTGGGACCCAAGCACAGGTTCATGGGAACCCCTCTGGAGATCACACTGCCATTTGAGCTCTCCAGGTAACAGTAGGGGAAGGGTCTCAAAGACCCTCCCCATTATTGATTAAGGGGACCTTAAGAATCATATGCTCACTATTACACTGTTGCTATGTGTCTGAAACTCTGCCACTATACTTTTCACAAGCTATCTATATTAGTCTTTGCGGTTACGCCAAAGCTGTGGCCAGAGCGTGCCTGCAGGCTGGGTGTGAGTTGTACCGGAACTAGGTAAAGAGCTGAGAAGTAAACACTGTCTGGTTTTGACACTTTTTGACCTCGTGTGACAGTGGAAAATGCAAATGATACTTAGAATTTAGAGAAGCTACTATTCTAGGTTACCTTATAAGGTAACCTCAGCTTATTGCTGCACACATACAGTGGGGAGAACAAGTATTTGATACACTGCCGATTTTGCAGATTTTCCTACTTACAAAGCATGTAGAGGTCTGTCATTTTTATCATAGGTACACTTCAACTGTGAGAGACGGAATCTAAAACAAAAATCCAGAAAATCACATTGTATGATTTTTAAGTAATTACATTGCATTTTATTGCATGACATAAGTATTTGATCACCTACCAACCAGTAAGAATTCCGGCTCTCACAGACCTGTTAGTTTTTCTTAAGAAGTCCTCCTGTTCTCCACTCATTACCTGTATTAACTGCACCTGTTTGAACTCGTTACCTGTATAAAAGACACCTGTCCACACACTCAATCAAACAGACTCCAACCTCTCCACAATGGCCAAGACCAGAGAGCTGTGTAAGGACATCAGGAGTAAATTGTAGACCTGTACAAGGCTGGGATGGGCTACAGGACAATAGGCAAGCAGCTTGGTGAGAAGGCAACAACTGTTGGCACAATTATTAGAAAATGGAAGAAGTTCAAGATGACGGTCAATCACCCTCGGTCTGGGGCTCCATGCAAGATCTCACCTCGTGGGGCATCAATGATCATGAGGAATGTGAGGGATCAGCCCAGAACTACACGGCAGGACCTGGTCAATGACCTGAAGAGAGCTGGGACCACAGTCTCAAAGAAAACCATTAGTAACACACTACGCCGTCATGAATTAAAATCCTGCAGCGCACGCAAGGTCCCCCTGCTCAAGCCAGCGCATGTCCAGGCCCGTCTGAAGTTTGCCAATGACCATCTGGATGATCCAGAGAGGGAATGGGAGAAGGTCATGTGGTCTGATGAGAACAAAATAGAGCTTTTTGCTCTAAACTCCACTCGCCGTGTTGTGAGGAATAGAAGGATGAGTACAACCCCAAGAACACCATCCAACCGTGAAGCATGGAGGTGGAAACATCATTCTTTGGGGATGCTTTTCTGCAAAGGGGACAGGACGACTGCACCGTATTGAGGGGAGGATGGATGGGGCCATGTATCGCGAGATCTTGACCAACAACCTCCTTCCCTCAGTAAGAGCATTGAAGATGGGTCGTGGCTGGGTCTTCCAGCATGACAACGACCCGAAACACACAGCCAGGGCAACTAAGGAGTGGCTCCGTAAGAAGCATCTCAAGGTCCTGGAGTGGCCTAGCCAGTCTCCAAACCTGAACCCAATAGAAAATCTTTTGAGGGAGCCGAAAGTCCGTATTGCCCAGCGACAGCCCCGAAACCTGAAGGATCTGGAGAAGGTCTGTATGGAGGAGTGGGCCAAAATCCCTGCTGCAGTGTGTGCAAACCTGGTCAAGAACTACAGGAAACGTATGATCTCTGTAATTGCAAACTAAGGTTTCTGTACCAAATATTAAGTTCTGCTTTTCTGATGTATCAAATACTTATGTCATGCAATAAAATGCAAATTAATTACTTAAAAATCATACAATGTGATTTTCTGGATTTTTGTTTTAGATTCCTTCTTCTCCACAGTTGAAGTGTACCTATGATAAAAATTACAGACCTCTACATGCTTTGTAAGTAGGAAAACCTGCAAAATCGTCAGTGTATCAAATACTTGTTCTCCCCACTGTACATTGTTAACTTCTGCCTGCAATTGCATTAATAAAGGTTTGATTGATTTACTTAAAGAAGATATTGTCTGACTGCTGATTTCACCAATAAGCCAATGATTGACAATGAACAAGGAACCTACCCCGACATAACCACCCCCCTCTGTCTCACTCTCACACCTTAGGGTTCTGTTTAGGAAGATGTCATGTTACAGAACATTCAGATAGAAATGAATTGTGTAGAACAGATATGATTGTTTGTCATATAGAGTGGGGAATAGTGTCTTCTCTATTCATTCCATTTCTACCTGTAACTTTCAGAACACTGCACATCACTGATTCCACCCCAGGTAACTCAACCCTCAGAGATTGAACTGATGGATATTCGCTTAGAGGTCAAATTAATTGTGTGTGTGTGTTTGTTTCTCAGGGGTCAGCATGTGATCGTGGAGGTGACTTATGAGACGGCTCCTAGTGCTTCTGCGCTGCAGTGGCTCACTCCTGAACAGACTGCTGGGAAGAAACACCCCTACCTCTTCAGCCAGTGCCAGGTAACACACACACATACACTGTGAGTTTATGGACATGCACAAACATGAAAAGTCCTATTTTTGGGTTGGGCTTGTTCTAATTCAACAAAAGACTGCACCACGAACAGTACTGCTGTGGTAAAAGTAGTTGCAAGTCTGTGGCATCAAAATTGAACATTTTCACATCTGCCGAGTGTAACTGTAGTCACGCACAGAAACCACTTCTGTTTACTAGAAGTTCTTATCATTATTATTATTTTTTGGTTGGGTGCCAGTCTTGCTCAACGGTCATTTGAACTGTAAAGGTAGTTGTAAGACTGTCTCAAAAGACATCACAAGGGAACACTTTCCCAACCCCATCGTCTGCAACATCCGGCCACTGGTGTTGTAATCACGCACAGAAACCTGTTCTGCTCTTTGAAGTTCTTAGCAGAAGATAGATTTAATCATTTGATTGTAACCTGTGCCAGGTGAGGTTGCTTTTGCCCCTGCTTTCTTTCTTTACTATATCCCCCTCCTCTTCTCCTTCTTTTTTTTGTGTGTATCACCTGTGTGTCCAAAGGTGCCGTGTTCAGCTGCAGCACTGTTAAGATGAATGAGAATCTTGATCATTGGCTCCTCTGTCGCTGATATTGATATTAACAGCCCTCTATATTATCGCACACAATATTACTTTGTTTACTTATATTACTTATATTCGTCCCCTCTTGGAGATAAATCCAGATTAGGTGGTTGATGTGCTAATAACCACCTCAAACCCTTCCAGGCCACCCATTGCAGGAGCATGGTACCCTGCCAGGATACTCCCGCTATGAAACACACCTACTATGCCCAGGTGTCTGTCCCCAAGGAGCTGGTGGCTGTGATGAGTGCTGTACGGGACGGAGAGGAGCCTGATCCCCAGGACAGCAGCCGTGTCATCTACCACTTCAGACAACCAGTCAGTATTTCTATTCTCGATCACTGTTTCTATCCATTTCTCCATGCAACCATCCATTGTCATCCATAGCCTAATACAGTAAGTCAGTCTTGCTTTTTGGCTTGACTGTTCAAGGTACAGCGCTGCCAAAGTAGCTGCTGATCAAGCAATAATGAGTTAATTACAGGGAATGTTTAGATGAAACAGCCAGATAACAAAAGGAACGCCTGCAATCTGAATGAAATGCAGTACCAGTCAGAAGTTTGGAGGGTTTTTCTTTATTTTTACTATTTTCTACATTGTAGAATAATAGTGAAGACGTCAAAACTATGAAATAACACATGGAATCATGTAGTAACCAAAAAAGTGCTAAGCAAATGAAGATATATTTTATATTTGAGATTCTTCAAAGTAGCCACATCTTTGCCTTGATGACAGCTTTGCACACTCTTGGCATTATCTCAACCAGCTTCATGAGGTAGTCACCTGGAATGCATTTCAATTAACAGGTGTGTCTTGTTAATTTGTGGAATTTCTTTCCTTTTTAATGCGTTTCAGCCAATCGGTTGTGTTGTAACAAGGTTGGGGTGGTATACAGAAGATAGCCCTATTTGGTAAAAGACCAAGTCCATATTATGGCAAGAACAGCTCAAATAAGCAAAGAGAAATGACAGTCCATCATTACTTTAAGACATGAAGGTCAGTCAATCCGGAAAAGTTCAAGAACTTTGAAGTACAGTCGCGAAAACCATCTAGCACTACGATGAAACCCACTCTCATGAGGACCGCCACAGGAAAGTAAGACCCAGAAATACATCTGCTGCAGAGGATAAGTTCGTTAGAGTTACCAGCCTCAGAAGTAGCAGCCCAAATAAATGCTTCACAGAGTTCAAGTAACAGACACATCTCAACATCAACTGTTCAGAGGAGACCACGTGAATCAGGCCTTCATGGTTGAATTGCAGCAAAGAAACCACTACTAAAGGACACCAATGAGAAGAGAATTGCTTGGGCCAAGAAACACGAGCAATGGACATTAGACCGGTGGAAATCAGTCCTTTGGTCTGATGAGTCCAAATTTGAGATAGTTGTTTCCGGTTGGGTGTGTCTTCGTGAGATGCAGAGTAGGTGAACTGATAATCTCCGCATGTGTGGTTCCCACCGTGAAGCATGGAAGAGGAGGTGTGATGGTGTGGGAGTGCTTTGCTGGTGACACTGTCAGTGATTTATTTAGAATTCAAGGCACACTTAACCAACATGGCTACCACAGCATTCTGCAGCGATATGCCATCCCATCTGGTTTGAGCTTAGTGGGACAATGACCCAAAACACACCTCCAGAGTGTGTAAGGGCTATTTGACCAAGAAGAGTGATGGAGTGCTGCATCAGATGCCCTGGCCTCCACAATCACTGACCTCAACCCAATTGAGATGGTTTGGGATGAGTTGGACTGCAGAGTGAAGGAAAAGCAGCAAACATGTGCTCAACATGTGGGAACTCCTTTATTAAGACCGTTGGAAAACCATTCCTCATGAAGCTGGTTGGGAGAATAACAAGAGTGCCTTGATGATAGCTTTGCACAAAGGGTGGCTACTTTGAAGAATCTCAAATATAAAATATGATTCGATATTTGTTATTTTATAGTTTTGATAACTTCACTATTATTCTAAAATGTAGAAAATAGTAAAAAATAAAGAAAAACCCTTGAATGAGTACAGTAGGTGTGTTCAAACTTTTAACTGGTACTGTACATTTGTCAGTGACTGGAGCAGGTACATGGCTGTGTGTGTCTGACCGCTGTGTTTGATTTATTTCACCATTGTTGACCTTTGACACCTCCCAGGTGCCCATGCCCTCTTACCTCATTGCCATCGTGGTGGGAGCTCTGGAGAGCAGGTACACACACCCACCCATACATATAACTATTGCCCTGTTTTCCTACTCTTTATTGTAAATGAATAAATTATCAGTGAAATATTAGTAATAAATGTTTGTTGTTTACAAGAGAGATTGGGCCCAGGTCTCGTGTTTGGTCAGAGAAGGAGTTTGTGGACAAGGCAGCATATGAGTTCTCAGAGGTGAGTTTAGCAGTATTTACTGTATCTGTGTGGTACATAGGTCATTTGTCTGTCCCACTCATCCTACATCAGCAGAGTTTTTAATATTGAAATGTCAGCCTTGTCAAAAGGTGTGTATTGTTAACTCGAAATGACACAACGACAAGGTTCCAGTTTAACAAAGTTTTACTATACTATATGAACACATTACAAGGTAGCCATTCCACTCCAGGCTAGGTCCATCAACAACAAGACTCGCAGGCGCACTCTTGACTGAGTGATAGCCCCGTAATAACAGAAATATAGGGATATTTAAAACATGAACTTAACATGTATGACCCTCTCAGACAGAGACCATGTTGAAGACAGCTGAGGGCCTTGCGGGGCCGTATGTGTGGGGCCAGTATGACATCCTGGTCCTGCCCCCCTCCTTCCCATATGGAGGCATGGAGAACCCCTGCCTTACCTTTGCCACCCCCACGCTGCTGGTGAGAGACCTTACACACACATCACAATACCAAATCCCCATTGTCTGTGTGTTGTTTTTTGTAATATTCCTTTCATCCTATGTTTATCTTCTAGGCTGGAGACAGATCCTTGTCCAATGTAAGTAAACACAGTTCACATGTGTCCGTGTCTTCTCAAGTATGTGTTGATATCTGTGTACTGGTGTGTTAACCTGTGTCCTCCTGTTTCTCTCTCCAGGTCATAGCCCATGAGATCTCTCACAGCTGGACTGGCAACCTGGTGACCAACAAGACCTGGGAGCACTTCTGGTACGACACAGAGAAAACATTCTATCAATGTTATTTTCTCGCTTGAATGAATGGGAATGATATGTTAATTGGTCAAATTAGCCATAACTGAGTATCAGACAAATGGGATTGAGAGATGGAAAAGGAAGATCGCTTTCCGGAGTTAATGAGTTCATAATTAGTGTCTGTGCCCCTTCCTTCTCCAGGCTGAACGAGGGTCACACGGTGTACCTTGAGAGAATGATTGGCAGGTCTTTGGAGAGTGAACAGTTCAGACAGTTCAAGGCCATAGGCGGCTGGAAGGACCTGCAGGAATCAGTGAGAGAACACACACACATGCATGAGTACACTGTTCACATTGGCAGTTTGAAGTGACTCAAATCCTTTTTATATATATATATATATATATATATATATATATATATAATCTGTTATTTTTCCTGAAGTTTGAACACCCAAAAAGCACATGGAATTGGATATTTCAAGTCACATTTCAAACCACCTTTGGTATGTGGTTTGAAGTCAGTTATACATCTGATTCCTGGCCATGCGACTTGTTTTTAAACGGTCAAATCGGATTAATTTGCTCTCAAGTGGTTTTTATGTGGCATATCTTGTTGCTTGCTAGCTACTCTGACAGTTTGACAAGAACATGTGGTAGCTAAATAGCTTGTTAGTTGTTTACAAACATTAGTGAATGTGCTAGAGAGATAAACAGCCCCCTAGCTAGCTAGTTGACTGCTGTGGCTAGCTAAACAGCTACCTAGCTAGCTAGTTGACTGGTGTGGCTAGCTAAACAGCTAGCTAGTTGACTGCTGTGGCTAACCAAAAAGGCCTTGTTTTGAAAGTTAGGTCATATCATTTGAAGCTTTTAAATGTGTTCTAACACTATGATTTTGGTCATTCAAAGCAACTGGGAAACATCCATGGCAGGCTTTGTCACCTTAGCTTGCTACATAACTTCTGAGTTGATAGGAAGCGCGAGCACCACCACCAATCAGCCTACACCACTGTGCGCACACCCTTCGTTACTATGACAACTAGCGTAACCATGTCAGCTAATGACTGCTGTCTGAACACACACAAATCAAATTTGGTCACTTGTAACTTCCTGTTTG
Source organism: Salvelinus sp. IW2-2015 (assembly GCF_002910315.2). Taxonomy (NCBI): domain Eukaryota; kingdom Metazoa; phylum Chordata; class Actinopteri; order Salmoniformes; family Salmonidae; genus Salvelinus; species Salvelinus sp. IW2-2015. Next base: position 12,609,841 of record NC_036840.1, on the reverse strand, counting down.
GACAGTCAGTATTCCAAAAATGATTTGGAGAAACAAAACTGATTTGAGCATTGAGGCCTGCAGTGTGAACAAGGCTTAAGTAATGTGTCCGACTTCACTGAAGTCACTTAGCTGTTCATTCATACCTGTGTGTGTTTTGCGTTTGTTTGTGTGCGGGTGCAACTGTGTATGCCCGACCTTATCTGATCTGTTACCTCTGTCTCCCAGGTGAACACGTTTGGGGCCAACAACCCTCTGACCAACCTGGTTCCCAACCTGAATGAGGTGGACCTTGACGAAGCCTTCTCCTCTGTCCCCTACGAGAAGGGTTTCGCTCTTCTCTACCACTTGGAGGAGCTCATGGGAGGACCTGGTGAGAGATAGAGAGACACACACACACATACACACACACAGTTGCATTTCATTCAGTAAATTTTTGTAATTGAAGTCACTTGCTTCGTGTTAATTGGCTGTGTCTCTTACAGAGGTGTTTATGGGTTTTGTGAAGTCGTACATCCAGATGTTTGCTTACAGCAGCGTCACTACTGAGGAGTGGAAGAAGTACCTCTTCACCTACTTTAAGAACAAGGTACAGTAACCACCACTCTCCACCTAACCAAGCTGCTATCAAAGCCCCTTGCTGTGGCTCTTGAACGTTTCTCTGTTTCACCTTTACTGCTCCCTGTCCGATCTCAGGTGGACATCCTGAATAAGGTGGACTGGAACGCCTGGATGCACACCCCTGGGATGCCCCCCGTCAAACCACAGTGGGTTTACCTTACCATTTCACTTGAGAATCACTCATCTGGCTGGCTGTTACACCTTTGAGCCCCACTTCTGTTATTTTGCGGGTCTGTTTTTAGTTGTGTCACTGTTTACCTGTCCACTCAATCGGAGGTGTGTGTTAAATCGATGCCACCCTCCCCCCCAGATATGACAGCACCATGGCAGACGCCTGCATCGCGCTGTGTAAGAGATGGGTGAAGGTGAGGGTACATTCTCCACATTGGTAATGTGTATGTTCTAGAACCTCAGGATGATAGAACATAGCATTTTTACAAGTATTACTGTGTTGTTAATTTCTCTCCCTCTCTAGACCAAAGAGGGGGATCTGGGGAATTTCATTGAGGTGGATGTGAAGACTCTCTCCACCCACCAGCTCATAGAGTTCCTGTCTCTGCTCCTGCAAGAGGTAGACACACCTCACTGTCACTCACCCGGTCCTCATAGCAACCTTCCATAAGCCATGTGATCGCTCTATTCGAATCCAAAGCGGACCAATGACCGTATCTTCTCCACCTAGGAGCCCCTCCCCCTCAGCCATGTGAAGAGGATGCAGGAAGTGTACCAACTCAACGCCTTCAACAACGCAGAGATCCGCTTCAGGCGAGTTCCTGTTCTGGGGTCCCATCATGCAGGATGTGTCTGTGTGTCATTGTCTCTCACTGTTGGCTCCCTTCTTCCAGGTGGCTGCGGCTGTGTGTCAAGTCCAAGTGGGAGGATGCCGTTCCCATGGCACTGAAGATGGCGACAGAGCAGGGGAGGATGAAGTTCACACGGCCACTATTCAAGTAACCAACGGCGCCGCTATCTGAGAGACAATCTCTGTTATTAGATGCCATGCGTTGTGCTTTCTGGATCAAATTATTTCTAGGCAGCATCTTGTTAAAAACATGAGTCCTATTCTCTTATTTAGAGACCCTTTGTGTGTGTGTTCTACCTAATCCCTCTCTTTCTCCCTCCCTTCTTTTAGAGAAGTGTATAACTTTGATAAGTATCATGAGGAGGCGGTGCGTGTGTTCATAGCCCACCGGGCAGCCATGCACCCGGTAACGGCCAATCTGGTGGCCAAGGACCTGAAGGTGGACGCCGACAAGAGCACCTGATTCTAATTGGAATCCCACCAGAAGCACTCCAAGACTGGCATTATTACCGGGGGGACACCCCACCCCGTTGCCGAAAACGACCAGAGAAAGCTAGAGCGAAGCTTCCAGCCGCACCCCCACTTTTTATAACGGTCTCTACTTTGCTTGGCAGCTATTCAGAATTGGCTTGTTTCTGTTTGTTTTACATTAAGGTTTGTGATATGTCGAGCATATTCTGGACAATTCTGAATTTTTAAATTTTAATTCAATTTGAATTGGCCACACCCCACAGGAAGCAGAACTGGAATTGAAGTTAGTCAAATTTAATTTAAACCAATTAAACTAAGACATGAAAGTCTATTAATTTGACAAATCTTTTATAAAAAGCATATGCCACTTATTAATGCAAAGAATACACATACCATTTCAAATATTATGGCTCTATTCAATCAGATCTGCTTTAGCAGACATCAGCATAGCTTTTGTTTTGACAACGGAGGTGGAATTGTTAGATCTGTCAACTCTACAAGTGACTCCTGGCATTATATCCTAAAGCAGACATTGTCATTGGCTGCACGGCATTGCATTAACAGAAATCCCATGGAGCCTTGTTTACAAGTTGAACACTGGATTGTGAAATGTAATCTACACCTCGATTAGGATGATAAATCCTCATTATTTTGTTGAATGATTTTTCAATTTGAGCATAATTATTTCTATATAGCCTACACTTTCTTGTTCGGAATTTCTAATGCAAGTAATACTATCACAGGTTAACACTTGATCTGATTGAATATACGCTTTAGTTTGATTATAACTCAAACCAGTATTTTTCTCTGTCATTATATGTTAGCTTATTCCCTTTCATACAATTGTTTGATCTAATAACTTCTGGGAAATGTATTTGGATATTTAAAAACATGAAGGGAATTATTATAGACAACCCACAACATGATCTTAGAGTATTTCAGACCACTGTAATTATTTAAAATTGTTTTAAGAGAATGAGTTAAAAAAAAAATGAAATGTTTCCTTATGGTATTGGTAACCATACATGACCATACAAACATTTCTTTCGTAATTTGTAGAATTTGCAACTCAATTCAGAATTGACTTCCACCCAGACATCGAGGTATTCATCTCAGAGCAGAAAAGTTATAAATATATTTTTTTTTTATTAAATTTTTTGGGAAACTCATTTTAGAACGGTTAAATCTTGTCCAGAATGCAAATACAGAACCTGTGTGAAATATTTGCAATTCATGCTTTCTTTGACGCCATTAAACACCATTATCAGAGATTATTGAATGTCTCGTGTTTTTTCCTGTTTCTTCATGATCAGTTGACAGTATTAGGCAGTCTCACGTCCCAGCATTTGCCCTCTAGCAGTAATTCTGAGAAGTGACGAAAGAATCTGAGAGATGGTTACCAATCAACACTGGACTACAGACTTCCATCCCATTCTGTTGCTTCAGACAGAGAGAAGGGCTGGTAGGTAGATGTGCTGGTTCTGGTATATGTGCTTTGTAGGATATAGGGCACCCAGATTGAGGCCAGGATTCAATCTGATTGCCGGTTATAGGCATATAACTCGAGATTGAGCCGGCATGCAGCATTTACTGTGAGTGGGATCTCTGGGAACACGGGAACATTGCTTTTAAAAGCTGCAATGCCTATAGCATGTGATCGGATTGAATCCCTGCCTGAGTGTCGCTCTGGGGTTGCAATTACGGGGTTGTGGGTTCAAATCTCAACTCTGTGTTTTGAACGTTGTCTCGGAAATCCAAGACCTAAGGCAACGGCACTAGTATGCTGGACTATTTTGAATGCATTTTCACAGTATGTTAAATATACATATATGAAGAGACGAGCTGTGAACGAGCTGGTGCCTCAGGTGTAAGGAGTTTGCTCTCCAATGACAGGTCATGGGTTCAAGACCTGTGCGCACCACTGGAATGCTTTAATTCTGAACAAGGGGATACTACTCAGTCAATGAGCAGCGGTTATTGAGAAAGCGGTTCAATATAGACTTCTCTATATTTTAAAACGAAGGGCCCTATTCAATCTGTATCGCTGACGTGTTACAGATTGCGCAATATACTCTACATTCTAAAGTCATTTCCGATTAAGGCCAACATATGCAGCTTTAAATGCAGTCTCTGCCAACGCGGGAACATTGCCTTTAAATTACAATTGGGCTTTAGCGCTGAACTACCGCGATAAGCATTGATCTCGATTTTAAAAAAGAGACCACTTTTTCCAGACGTTTTTCTCCATTGCTGCTGTCCACCCTTTCGAACCCAAGGAATTTACCCCTCCGCCTCCACCTATTCCTCCCATCCAATCAGCCATCATTGTGTGGCAACCACTCCCTCAGGTAGCCTTGACTCACTGACCAGTGAAGTCCTCAATATCCAACCATGCTCCAGAACAGGCACCTGGGTTCATGCCTACAACCCTGTGCTTTGGGGGCCAGAGCCACAGACTTTACACTTCCCTCTGTATTTTTTACATTGCGAATGGAAGAAATCCACACAAAACAGGCATTTTGAACCTACAACTCGTTGGCTACAAGGCAGGGATTTAACCCCAGAGTCACATTCTCAACCCTGGAATAGTTATTTCCATATATTTGACAGTAGCAGAAAGGAAAGCACAGGTAATGAGACTTAAACCCACAACCTCTTGGCTTMATGGCAAATATTTAACCCCAGAGCCACATTCTCAACCCTGGAATAGTTATTTCCATATATTTGACAGTAGCAGAAAGGAAAGCACAGGTAATGAGACTTAAACCCACAACCTCTTGGCTTCATGGCAAATATTTAACCCCAGAGCCACAAACTCCTTCAGATACTATATTGCCACCCCTTTATACAAGTGGCAGGTTTAGAAAGTAGTGAACAAATTGAGAGTAATCTCAGCAGCCATTTTTGACTGCACACAATATCCACACCTGTGCAGGAGGCAGACTGCATAAAAATTAAAAAAATCCCTACCTAGCTCACAGGAATCCCCACCCCCAGGTCTCCCTCCCTTCCGCTCCCCTACAGGAGTCCCCCTTATCATCTTAAAATGTTCAAACATGACATGATGTCAGAATGTCTTTATTATCCAATGTATGAAGTAAAACATAATTAGTGTAATTTTTTAAAAAAAGTTTAAAAAATTGTATGGTTTCTTTTTACATAATATACATTTCTCTAAATTGTTAATGAATAACAATACAAATCATTCAAACATGCCATATATCGCCGTAACAACAGCCTGGGTGAGTATAGTGCGCATAGAACATCGAGCCATCTCAAAGGCCCATCAGTCAGTGGGTCAGGGGTGTAGCAGGACGGGTGTAGCAGTGGGGATTGGGGAAACATATCCAATCCTAAAAATGAATCATCCAGACACAGTCCCGCCTTGATCCTGGTCATAACGTTGTATCAGAGGCGAAGTGACCTCACAACCATGACCCTGATCGCAGCTTTAGAGAGGAAGTGACGTGAGTGTCTGTTGCTTAGGCCCCGTTGTGCAGGCCCAGGCTCCGGGATAGAGCTCAGGCCCAGTTGTGCAGGCCCAGGCCCCGGGACAGCATGATGGCCTCCAGGTCTCTGTCCTCCTGGCTCTCCTGCAGCCGCTGCTCCTCCAGCAGAGACACCAGAGCATCTCTCTGCTCCACCACCTCCAACATCTCCCCCAGGATTAGCTTCTCCTCAGCCAGCTCTGCCTCGCCCTTCAGGTGGTCTGAAAGAGAGGGAGTGAGAGAAGGATGAAAACAGAGAATATATTAAGAGCGTTATGGTACAGTATGACGTGTGTGTGTTTGCATGTGTGTGAGTGGACTTACCATCCACGGCCATCCTCTCTCTGAGCTCCTGTTGAAGACGGCTCTGTCTGTCCTCCAACTCCAGCTCCCGAGCACTGATGGAGAGACAGTTGCCATGGAGACCATGCCAGTCCACAGAGACACTGATTGACTCAGATAATTGCATACTGCACCGAGGCATACTACATACTGCCATTCCGTCATAAGTGCTCATACTAATCATACATTTGGGCAGCACAAAGCCCAGTGGTGACTGGGGAAGATGAGGGGTGGGGGTGTGTGTCTATTTGTCAATAACAGCTGGTGTGCGATGTCTAATATTAAAGAAGTCTCGCGGTATTGCTCGCCTGAGGTAGAGTACCTTATGATAAGCTGTAGACAACACTATCTACCAAGAGAGTTCTCATCTATATTATTCGTAGGAGTCTATTTAACCACCACAAACCGATGCTGGCACTAAGACCGCACTCAACCAACTCTATAAGGCCATAAGCAAACAAGAAAATGCTCATCCAGAAGTGGCGCTCCTTGTGGCCGGGAACTTTAATGCAGGCAAACTTAAATCCATTTGACCTAATTTCTAGCAGCATGTCACATGTGCAACCAGAGGGAAAAATACAATTAAAAAAACTCTAGACCACCTTTACTCCACACACAGAAATGCATACAAAGCTCTCCCCCGCCCTCCATTTGGCAAATCTGACCATAATTATATCCTCCTGTTTCCTGCTTAGAAGCTAAAACTAAAGCAGGAAGTACCAGTGATTCGCTCAATATGGAAGTGGTCAGATGACACGGATGCTAAGCTACGGGACTGTTTTGCTAGCACAGACTGGAATATGTTCCCGGGATTCATCCAATGGTAATGAGGAGTATAGCACCTCAGTCATCGGCTTCATCAATAAGTGCATCGACGAAATCATCCCCATGGTAACCGTACGTACATATTCCAACCAGAAGCCATGGATTACAGACCATCATTAAGTTTGCTGACGACACAACGATGAGCCGGCCTATAGGGAGGAGGTCATAGACCTGGCAGTGTGGTGCCAGGACAACAACCTCTCCCTCAATGTGAGCAAGACAAAGGAGCTGATCGTGGACTACAGGAAAAGGCGGGCCGAACAGGCCCCCATTAACATCAAGTGGGTTGAGTTTCACGTTCTTTGGTGTCCACATCACCAACGAACTATCACGGTCCAAACACACCAAGACAGTTGTGAAGAGGGCACGACAACATTTTTCCCCCTCAGGAGACTGAAAAGATTTGACATGTGTCCCGAGATCCTGAAAAAGTTCTACAGCTGCACCATCGAGAGCATCCTGACCCAGTTGCATCAGGATGGCAACTGCTTGGCATCTGACCATAAGGCGCGACAGAGGGTAGTGCGTACGGCCCAGTACATCACTGGGACCAAGTTTCCTGCCATCCAGGACCTATATACTAGGCGGTGTCAGAGGAAAGCCCCAAAAATTGTCAGACTCCAGTCACCCAAGTTATAGACTTTTATCTGCTACCGCACGGCAAGCGGTACCAGAGCGCCAAGTCTAGGACCAAAAGGTTCCTTAACAGCTTCTACCTCCAAGCCATAAGACTGCTGAACAATTAATGAAAGGGCCACCGGACTATTTACATTGACACCCCCCCCCCATTTGTTTTGTACACTGCTGCTACTCGCTGTTTATTATCTATGCATAGTCACTTCTCCCCTACCTACATGTACAAATTACCTCAACTAACCTGTACCCCCGCACATATACCCGGTACCCCCTGTATATAGATTCATTATTGTTCTTTTATTGTGATAATGTTTACTTTTGTTTATTTGGTAAATACTTTCTTGAACTGCACTGTTGGTTAAGGGCTTGTAAGTAAGCATTTCACGGTAAGGTCTACACTCGTTGTATTCGGCGCATGTGACACAAAGTTTGATTTGACATAGGGGGTCAAATGTCAGATAGATACTCACAATATCATGAGTTCTGACTCATAGCGCATCAGACAGTTCTTCTGCTGGACCAGCTTGAACCACTGCTGCATCAGAGCTGGGTCATCCTGCCTGCCCATGACTAAAGGAGAGAGAGGAAAATGGAAAGAGAGGGAGGGGTGTAAGGAAGCAGGGCTTAGATTGGAGGGTAATGAATAGTATGAGGGAATACAGCATAGTATGTGAGATACATACCGCCAAGGTGTAAGTCCAGCTCTTCACTGTCATTCGACTCTCCCCAGTAGTCTATAATGAGAACATACAAGGGAGTTGACCACGTGACCACACGTACACTGATCATTTGCTTAGTCAAACTAACTAAGAATAATATAGGTAAAACAAACCATGATGTCAAACAAGCGTGTAAAAAGTGTGTGTGTGTGTGTGTGTTTACCTGCTTCCCCTCTCAAGGCCTTCTCAACAGCCACACCCCTCTCCTCCAGCTGCCTCTGCTTCTCCTCCACCTGCTCCAACTGCCTTTGGATCATCTGACAGGGCACATTTTATACACTCAAGCCCTGTTTATACCTGATTCGAACACGCATTATTTGTCTTGATCTTGTCCACATTCTGATTGGCCCACATTTTCAGACAGGTGTAGACGATTAAAATACACATTTGATCTGATTGTGAGCAGATCTTCCTGATCACCTCAGGAGGTAGTCAGGCACGCATCGGCTGTGTTTACACATGCAGCCCAATTCTGATATTTTTCCTTTAATTGGTATTTTGACCAATCAGATCAGCTCTTTAGCCAATAATTGAACAAAAGATCAGACTGGGTCTGCCTATGTATATGCAGCCAATGTGTCTGGATATCTTACAAGTGTAGACAAACGCGGACAGTGAATCCATTTAAATAACTTTTATCCCGCATTCTAAAATCATTGACAGGTGGCACCATTGACTTATGGCATCAATATGTGTCTTATAAAATGCATGAGCTGGCGCACACCCAGAGAAAATGGTTTAGTGTAGAGGTGCTGACAAACAGTGAATAAACTGTAAGCTATAAAAACTAAGAGAGTCACAAGCTCAATGCACAATCTCCCAGTTATTTTTTAGGTAAACCAATTATTACTGGGAGTTTATACTCTCTTTGTTTTTAATCAATATGTGTCTTAAAATAAATAAATAAAGAATAGCTGTCAAATAATTTGCATACAGGGAGGGACCAGGAAATCTGGTCAGAACGCAGACACAGTGGACGGATGGATATAAGATATTTGAATACCACGACTAGACATTTTTCTGAAAATGTGGGCACAATCAGATCAAGACAAAAGATGCATGCTAGCGCCACCTACAATACCAATGAGGCTTTACACAAATCATACGCACTCAAACAAATGATACACACACTCACACAGACATTATAAACCTGCATCTTACCTGGGCTCTGTGCAGTCTCTTGAGTTGCTCTTGTTTGGCCTGTTTACGTGCTGCCCTCTGCACTCTGCGTGTTAACCTGGCATCTAGCTGCTCCTCCTCTGGGTCTCTGTCTCTGTGGAACATGGCCTCTGACACATCCAGGCTGGACGGGTCCTTCAGGTCCTTCATGTGCACCAGTACCCCCACAACTTCCGTAGGGCACGATGACTTCCGCTGTGTATCCATATGGGGGGAACTGTCCCTCTCCCTCTCCTTCCCCACGTGCCTCTGTAGGAGAGCGAGAGAGAATCAGACGGCTACACACAGACACACACACATAGCATGCGTGCACACAGACACACACACACCATTAAGATTCGACCACAGCAACAAATAACATACACACTACACACTACTGAGTATACACACTACTGAGGGTTAGGGACGATAAGGACGCAGCACAGAGCACAGAAAGGCTTGATGCAACCAATGAGAATTGTCACACTACCTTAATGGCATACGCCCTCTTAAAGGCCAGGGCATGAGGTACATATGCAGACTTGGAAAGACGAAGACCAAAAAACAATCAAAATCGGGCCCACACTATGTCTAGTTCAGACAAAACGTACTCTAAATCGGAACTTACAAACTATTTACTACAGCTATAAACAACCCATCTACAAAATGGGAGACACGTAACCATCTACACAATGGGAGAAACGCAACCATCTACACAATGGGAGAAACGCAACCATCTACACAATGGGAGAAACGCTACCATCTACACAATGGGAGAAACGCAACCATCTACACAATGGGAGAAACACTACCATCTACACAATGGGAGAAACGCAACCATCTACACAATGGGAGAAACGCAACCATCTACACAATGGGAGAAACGTAACCATCTACACAATGGGAGAAACGTAACCATCTACACAATGGGAGAAACGTTACCATCTACACAATGGGAGAAACGTTACCATCTACACAATAGGAGAAACGTAACCATCTCTCAGTAACTCTGCTGTAACGATCTCTAACTGGACTAGGACACAGCAGCCACAAAGTAGCATACCTCCCCTTCCTCATTCTCCTCTTCCTCCTCCTCCTCAATGGTTTCCTTCTGAAGGTCTGACGTTAGGTCAAACAGATCCAGACGAAGCTAAAAACATTAATCCATTAAAACGTTTACCTGAGCCTCTGAAGACAGGAGATATGGTAACCAACAAAGACCAGATATCCCCTAACACATATGACATCAGCCTCTTATAGTGTGAATGCATTTCCTCCAAACAATCACTGTAAAGACTGCTGGCATATGTAACGGATGTGAAATGGCTAGCTAGTTAGCGGGTACGCGCTAATAGCGTTTCAATCAGTTACGTCACTTGCTCTGAAACCTAGAAGTAGTTTTTCCCTTGCTCTGCAAGGGCCGCGGCCTTTGTGGAGCGATGGGTAACGATGCTTCGTGGGCGACCGTTGTTGATGTGTGCAGAGGGTCCCTGGTTCGCGCCCGAGGTCGGGGCGAGGGGACGTACTAAGTTATACTGTTCATTGATGCTGTTGACCCGGATCACTGGTTGCTGCGGAAAAAGGAGGAGGTTGAAAGGGGGAGTGGTAACGGATGTGAAATGGCTAGCTAGTTAGCGGGTACGCGCTAATAGCGTTTCAATCAGTTACGTCACTTGCTCTGAAACCTAGAAGTAGTGTTTCCCCTTGCTCTGCAAGGGCCGCGGCTTTGTGGAGCGATGGGTAACGACGCTTCGTGGGTGTCAGTTGTTGATGTGTGCAGAGGGTCGGGGCGAGGGGACGGTCTAAAGTTATACTGTTACACATACACAGAGCTGTAGAGCTGAACATAGGTCTGTAGTGACATCGCTGACTCTCACAGTCAGAGCTGTAGTGTAATGTCAGCCTGCTGCTCTAAGATCAGTGGTAGTGTTAGTAGTGATGTCCTTACGTTGGCCTTGGGGTTCATGGAGCATCTTCCATCACAACAGAGCAGGTGAGTCTGACTCCTCCGGCTCCGACCAGCTCTGGCGCTCCCTGAACTTCACACCTGCACAAACACAGAGGTTCACCATAGGATCACTATACAGATCACCAGAGTGTGTGTGTATTACCTCTTCTCTCCGCAGAAGTTTTCCTCCTGCCCTGCTCTTTGGGGGCTGGGGCTGTTGTCATAATGGGAAGGGAAGTCCTGCCCTTTTCTTCCGGTCCTATAGCCAGAGAAGACAGCTCTCCACAGGCCCAGGGGTCCACCTTCTCCTATGCCCGCTTCCGACACACTCTGGCTGGGGGGCTGGTTGTCCCTGCGGCACTTACGTGAAGGGAAGAGGGAGCCTCCCTGGAGTTGTGTGAGGAGGAGGGAGGCAGGCTCTCTGCGAGTCTGCGGGGTCTAGACCACCTCTGCTCTTCCCTGGGAGAGGCTCCTTCCCAGGGGGATTTTCGTGTCCTCCCAGCCCACTCCATGGCTGCTCTCTCTATCCTCCTCCTCCTCTCCATCTCCCTCTTCTCCCGATCTCTCTCTCGTCTCTGGGCACTGCCTTAAGGGGCTTCAGGGGGGACAAGGGGGGGTTGATGTCCTCTAAGGGGTCTATTACTWCACCCTTACACAGCTGCTCCCCAAGAGACCCCGCCCCAACAGACCCCCCCGCAACAGATCCCCTTCCCCCATCCATGTCCCACGGTTTCAGCTTCTTGCCCCTGACCCCCCGCACAACAGCCGACACCATGATAGGTGCGGGGGCAAATCGAGGGGCAGAGCGAGAGGCGGGGCTTTGCAGTGACTCCGCCTCCACAGCAGGGTGGGGCAGGCTATCCCAGCATGCCCTGTGCTGGGCGGGGGGAGGGATGCAGGGAGGGGTGAGAGGGTCCGAGGTAGAGGTGGTGGAGCTCCCGCCCACACCGATCCCGGAACTACTGCTGGGGTCACGCACCCTCTCCCTCTCCTTCCCCCCTCTCTCCCTCTCCTCTCGCTCTTTTCTCTCCTTCATCTCTTTCTTCTCCCCATCCTCCTCTCCCTCGTCTGGACCCGGGGAGCAGCCAGAGGTGGTGGAGGAGTTGGGGGAGGAGTAGGTAAAGACAGAGGAGTCTGGAATTGAGACTGAGGACGTGGGTGTGGGTGCATGCGACGTTAAGGGTGTGAACAGTGTTGAGGCAGTGGCTGGAGTGGAGAAGGTGATATTGGGTACACTGGTGGGGCTGTATGGACCGTGTGTGTCGGGTGTTGTCGAGTCAGGCAGTTGTATGTCAGGCGTGTGTGTGTCTGGAGAGTGTGTGTCAGGCGTGTGTGTGTCAGGTGTGTGTGTGTCTGGAGAGTGTGTGTCTGGAGAGTGTGTGCTCTGCTGCCACTCGTCCAACGAGGCTACCTCCTCAGCGGTGAGGGGAGATGCTCCTTCCCCTGAGAGAGAGAGCGAGAGAGCGAGAGCGAGAGCGAGAGCGAGAGAGAGAGAGAGAGAGAGAGAGAGAGAGAGAGAGAAAGGGAGGGGGGAAAAGAGAGGGATGAGTAGAGAGAGTTGTAGGCGGAGTAAGGGAGAGGGAGAGAGAGAGGGGGAGGGGAAGTAAAGAGAAAGTCAGAATCCCTACAGAGAAAACGAGATAGCAACCTCCTGTGTCGTACAGAAAATATTGCTTGTGAGCCACAGTTGGCATTGAGCGAGAGTAGGTATTCGTTTTTTTTTGTCATTGTTTAGCAACACTGTAGACTTGATGAGGCAAAGGATAGTAGTAATAAGGTTTGGGCAACCACAGCCACCAAAACCATTGGACAGTGGTGCAAGAATCACTTGTCTAAGTCCATGGGGTGCAATAGGTGGGGAAGTTACTGTAACTTCGGCCTACTAGTGTGTCATTATGCTCAAGGACACAACAAAACATGAAAAATGGTTAGTAACAAATCAATTACCATAATAAAAATGATAAACATGTTTTGTTAGCTTTCTCTCATGTGGCGGTGCCACCTGTCTCCTCCACCTCTTCTAGAGGAAGGAGCCACAGACCTGAGTGACGCTCCCTCTCCCACGGACAGTACTCCCCTTCTACCAGCAGGGGGAGACACACCAAATAGAGAGACAGGCAGGGAGGGAGGGCACGCACAGATAGAGAGAAAGAGGGTTGAGAGAACAGAACAGAGAGGAAAGGAGGGGAAAGGTGAGGAAAGGAAACTAGTCTAAAAACAAATCTTTCTAACTAACAACACTTAGAGACACACACAGGAAAACAGAGAAAAATGCCCAATTACCATCACTAGATAACTCCTCCTCCTCATCATCATCATCTTCATCAACCTCTCCTTCCTCCTCTCCTTCTTCTGTCTCTTCTTCGTCATCTCCTCTCTCTCCTCGGAGGCGTGCGTGTAGTTCCATGGCCTTCCTCCATGAGTCTCTAGCCAGGTCATTGGTTAGAGCCCGCTGCCTCTCCCCCTCCTCCTCCGTCTCTGATTCTGAACTATGAGGAGAGAGGAAGGCAATGACTGTGTGAGTGTGTGTGTGTGTGTGTTCGTGTGAGTACAAGAGAAAAGGGGGAGAGAGAAAGAGGGGAAGAGACAGAGGGAGAGGATATGGGAGATAGATAGCGAGAGAGAAAGAGGGGGAGAGAAAGAGAGGAAGAGACAGAGGGAGAGGATATGGGAGATAGATAGCGAGAGAGAAAAAGGGGGAGAGAAAGAGGGGAAGAGACAGAGGGAGAGGATAAGGGAGATAGATAGCGAGAGAGAAAAAGGGGGAGAGAAAGAGGACAGATAAATGTTTGTTTTTGTAATGCTGACCTGGAGCCCTCGTTGTCCCACAACGAGCTGCGCTTGTGATTGGCCTTCTTCTCCTCTGTCACCAACAGACTGAGGTTGTAATTGGCCAGCGTCTCCTCTGGCACCTCCTCCGGCTCATCTGTTAGCTGCTCAGTCTCCAGGCTCCCCAAGCTCCCACGGTAGTTCTCCAGCTCTATACGTTCTGGCGTGCCGCGCACGCGCTTAGCCAAGCCACACTCCCTCTCAATCAGAGATGCCACTGAGCACACACACGCACACATACACACACACACATACACATAGAAGCTTTACCAAGCCGGACCCACTCCCAATCAGAGACGCCACTGAGAAACACACACACACAGACATACACTTAGCCAAAGTTAATGTCACATTCTTTGCGCACTCAGGACATTCTTTACACACTCAGCGGCGTCACTAAGAAACACATTCTGTGCACAAACACACACACACACGTCACAAGCATTACGAGTGAAAACACACACACGACACAGATACATGAAGCGCTTGGCTTACCTGAGGACCTGCGATCTGCTGTCATCACAGTTACTGAGGAGCGAGGGTTAGTGGACAGAGCAGCTGGGGACTCCTGGAAGGAAAAAGCAAAGGAGGGGTCAAAGATTCCTTTTTATTTTACTCAAAAAACTCCAAGGATCAGTGTATTGATCTACAGAAAAGCTCATACATATTACGTATTCTCCTCAAAACAATATAATATACAGCGAGAGAGAGCTCGTCATCAAATGAAACCTTAATTGCTATGTCTATACAAATATCAGGAGTTAAAACCCCAGGTCAGCCAAGAGCTTCCATTTAGCCAGAGTACGAGGGGAAAGGCAGAAGTCCTTACCAGGAGGGTCCGCTGAGAGGGGGTCCGTTCGTAGGGGGCTGGGTGCTGGTCGGAGGTAGGAGGGGCTGGTCTCTTCCTCTGGACCGGCCCGACCAGACGGAGGTCATAGTGCGGCTTACAGTAGAACTTCCCTACACACAGAACCAATGTGTTAGAACACTATACATAGAACCGCCCTACACACAGCAGTTTGAGAACCTCACTACACTAAGAATTGCAGCTTGAGGACTGCACTACAGAGAGATCTGCAGCTCCCATGCATCTTACCGAAGAACTTTAAACAAAAACCTAAGTGTTATCTAACGACAGTAGAAGTACAGAGAAAACAGTGTTACATATCTTACAAGTCTCATCCTCAGCTAAATCTTTTTCAATTCCCACACAAAGAAAACAGTGTCCCTAGACCTTGAGGAGAAGTCTCTCAGCTTCCCGGAAAGGAATGGGGAGAATGAAATAGAGTTGTGTCTTACACTGTGACTCCTCCATAGAAAACAGTGCCGGTCTACAGAATTGACGGGAAGACACACTCGATCTGGTCCTTACACTGACAGACCACTTCATATATAGTCGACCCTACACACGCTCCTCTCCCGCCTCACCTCAAACGGTTATCATGTGACACCTCATCCCTGATTGGTTGAACGGTTTGAATTAAACGTAGAGATTAGCTCCTGACATGACAACACTGGCATCTTTTGTATCACATCTCTAAGAGGTACAATACACACACACAGTCACACACACGCAAGCAGGCATGCACACGCGCAACACCAGAGGCTTTTATGGGCCCTAAGTGAGATTTGGTTGGGGGGGGGGACACCTTGTGGGCAAAACATTTTGGATGGCCCTCCTATTCACGGCAGAGAGAAACGTCTTACGTTTAACATTTAATTTCCTGCAGTTATACACATTTCGCGATGGGGCAGAGAGAAAATGTTGCAATTTTACAGGAAATGTCTTGCAATTCTAACCATTTTGCCATGGGGTGGACAGAGATTTTTGCAGTTTTAAAGTTTATTTCCTGCAGTTCTACACATCTTGCCATGACTTTTGTCATGTTAATGATATCTGAGTGAGAGTGACTAACAAAATCAATGGGGGCCCCGTGGAGGTCAGAGCCCCTGTGAACGTGTCCAGCATGCACGGTCGGTATTCGGCCTTGATTACTACAAATTTAGATAGTTTAGCTAGCTAACTTACCAATCTAAAAATTGTTAGCTGACATGGCTAATTGAGTGACTGTCAGTGACTGACATAACAAGATAAAAACTGCTGATGCACAAACAAATGTAGAAATTGCACCTTGTGAATTCTACAGTAATTTGAGTCCCCGACTGAGGCCCCCCCACACACACACCCGATCAAAGATACACAACCACACAGTCAGTCCAGGGAGCCCCAGGCCCCAACTGTGCAGTAAGCAACACACTGAGTTTGTGTTCTTCATGCGTTAACTGAGTTGGTCTCTGGTCTGCTGATAACCTGGAAGCCTTACAAAGTGATCATGCAGTGTAACATCAACCCTGAGGGCAGATTGGCGCAAGTGTGATTGAGTGTCACTGACCCTCATAAACTGCAGGTCAGAGCTGCATTCAAGATAACACAACAAAGTGTGGTAGAGCATATAAAACAAGTTGAGGCAGTGTTACAGTACCAAGACCATGCTGGGCTGGTAGTGGTATTTTCAGTGAGTGTGTGTGTGGTAGGGCAGCCCATGTCATTCATCGGAGTTACCCACTTTTACCATTACTCTCTAACTCTATGGAGCTCAGTGACACCCTCTCCCTGCACTCACCCACTCACCCCTCCCAGGTCTCTCCCCTTTCTCCATCCTTAGACCTGGTCTCACTCTCCTCCCTCCCCAGGGGCTCACCGTTAGGCCGGTCGTAGGCGTAGGAGGCCAGGCGGATGGTGGAGCTGCAGTGGTCACACTGGAAGCAGCTCCGGTGGAAGAACAGTCCCTCAACACTGAGTCTCTCCATCACGTACACGCGCTTGCTGCAGAAGAAACATACGTCACTGGCCCCTCCCGGCCCTGCCAACACAGAGCGAACAGCAGCCTGAGAGAGAGAGAGAGCACGCGAGAGAGAGAGAGAGAGAGAGATGGGGGGGAGAATAAGCTGTAATAGATAAATCACCTCACTTCAGAGTTAGCTTACTACCAAAGAGGTTACGGAATTGCGCTGAGATTCAGATTTTTCCATTAAAATATATGCCAAACATTGATTTCAAAGTTGAACAAACCATACTATGCACAATGACTACTTTTAACAATTTACACTGATGTAACAAAAACACATTTTACTAGAAGAACTGTTGCAGATGCAAAGTTTGATAACAGAATTATGGTAAAATCTCCCCCCAAAATTTGCATCCACGTTTACCAAAAACGGTTCAATTTCTGATAAACTAAGAATCAACGATGTCTGCAGAAAGAATCAGGTGTCAATTATGACGTGACACATTGACTTTGAAAAAACGATATTTTGGTTATAGAACCACCGGTAACAGAATTGCGGAAACGGAATTTCATTATGGGTCCCTGATCTGTANGGAAGAGAGAATAAGCTGTGATACATGGATGACTTCAGAGTTAGCCAAACAAAAACACATTTACTAGAAGAACCGTGCAAATGCAAAGTTTGGTAACAGAATTATGGTAAAATAAAATATAAGTTTTTGTGTCCCCCTTTTTCCAAAAAAGATTCAATATCTGTTCAATTAAGATTCAACCATCAGGTGTCAGCTATGACATGACACATTGACCTAGATTTTATTTTTTGGCTATTGAAATTGATTTACACCCGGTAACAGAATTGCAGATTTCCGTTCTCTTCATGGTGATGTTTGCTAAATAGGTACACAAAATGTATAAACATGATGCAGATTACAGGGAGGGGGGGCTCAGCACCACCCTGAATAAGACATTAGCTCCCCTAAATGCAACAAAAGTCAAACTTTTTTTTTGGGGGGGGGGGGTCTCTAAGTAATAGTAATTTAACTATTTTCCTAATAGTTTAAAATGTAGTAGTAAATATGTTTTACAGTGGTAAATATGGAATTAAAAGCTTCCAATGACATACAAGTTTCTGTCATAGTTTAAACCATGTATTTCACTGTGGCTGCGCTGTCCACTCAGTAGGGCTGAATTTCACTCTCAGCTGAGCTCCTTTACGCATAGATTTTCCTTTGTAGTTCCTAATTTTCGCCATTTATTTGCCATGCGTCCTTTATAAAATAAAATAAAAGCCTTTATTCCAATGCATTAGAATTCTCCGTTGATTTATAATTGTTTGATTTTGTCGGTCAGCTAGTTAGAGCACTCATTGCTTTGATATTCAGGTGCGCGAGTCGTTCTACATGCCATCCGTGGCCAGAAGTAGTAGACCATTTATTTAATTAACTTTATTATTTTCTATCAATAATAATTTTCTTTCCTGTATCAGCTGATGATGGTCGACAATATCACTAGACAACTAGCCTACAGCTACATGATTTGTACAGGGTTGAAGTTCACTGTTCTAATTAACATTTTAAATGCTTAATAATGACAAATAACACTGTCGTTAATGTAAGGAAAGAAAGGTAGTGTTTTATGTCACACGATTTGTTTAGATTAGAAGCATTAACTCATGAATTATGATAACTCGTGAACTAGGGTGTAAAACATATTTTGATTCAACTCATGCATTATTTTGAAAGTATGCTACCTATTCTGCGTATGTTCGTGTGTTTAAAATTGCCTTGGCTGAGAGGGTAGGCCTAGTGGAGGGTAAACGCAAGTAAACGCCGTTGACCCACAATTTTCAGAAAAATGCTTTGAAAGTATAGGAACAGTTTTTTTCACCGCGACCGGCAATCAGACTTTACTCACTTTTTTTTTTTTACCACTACACACTTGCTACGGGTCGGCCTATCTGAAGTTCATGGTAAATACACCCTAGCGTTTTTCCCGGGACAGTTTCAGCCCCATTTCAGGTGTCCCGAGTTTTCAGGCTACAGAAAATGTCAATTTGTCAGCAAGATGCAACAATTAATGTAGGCCTAATCGATGACAATCTCTGAATATCATTAGGCAGACTTTTTGATGTTTCGTAACAGATGTCTATTTCCATTCATCAAATGGCGCGAGTAGGCCTAAACATGCATTTTGGATACTGGAATTATTTTGGAGTGTAGGAACATGCACAGGTAGCCTACTTTTTAAGTTATTTGTTTGACAATCAGATGAAAATACCATAACTGTTTGTGTTCATGTCACATTAAAATTAAATACATTTTTACTCTTTCAATTGTCTTTATTATTAGGCCCAATAAAAAACGTGGAACCGCGTGCACTCAAACAAGACCAAATTTGTTGGGTCTGGACCCGACCAAATCTGAACCAATCATATGTCTATGTTTCACAAGTTTGGATATCAAAGCACAGCACAGTAGAGCTCAATAGAGTTCAGTACAGTATAGTACATTATAGTAGAGTAGAGTACAATACATTATAGTGTACTCAACTCTAGTGTGCTCTTCGAGATGCGGAGGTCTATCCGTAATAAAGAGATGCCCTGCTTTTATGACACCGCACTCCACAAAGCAAGTATAGGCTATAGCTGTGTTTTATCTTGATTATTGTCCAGTTGTGCGGTCGAGTGCTGCAAGGAAAGACCTAATTAAGCTGCAGCTGGCCCAGAACAGAACGGCACGTCTTCATTGTAATCAGAGGGCTGATATAAATACTGTGCATGCCAGTCTCACTTGGATAAGAGTTGAGGAGAGACTGACTGCATCACTTCTTGTTATAAGAAACAATGTGTTGAAAATTCCAAATTGTTTGCATAGTCAACTTACACACAGCTCTGACACACACACTTACCCCACCAGACATGCCACCAGGGTCTTTTCACAGTCCCCAAATCCAGAACAAATTCAAGAAAGCGTACAGTATTATATAGAGCCATTATTTCATGGAACTCCCATCCATCTCATATTGCTCAAATGAACAGCAAACCTGGTTTCAAAAAACAATTAAAGCAACACCTCTCTCCTATTTGATCTAGATAGTTTGTGTGTATTTATTATGTAGGCTACGTGTGCCATTTTTGAATTGATGTAGTTCCGTCCTTGAGCTGTTCTTGTCTATTAATGTTTTTGCAACAGCTAATGGGGATCATAATAAAATACCAAATACCTAATGTGTACTGTACTGAACTCTACAGTACAGTACTGAACTCTACAGTACAGTACTGAACTATACACTACAGTACTGAACTATACACTACAGTACTGAACTATACACTACAGTACTGAACTATACACTACTTTTCTTTACTGTACTTAACTCTACTCTATTGTACAGTACTGAACTGTACTCTACTGTGCTGTATTGTACTTTACTGTGCGGTGCAAACTTGTGAGGCTGCAGGTAGCCTAGCAATTAAGGGAGCTGGGCTGAGCTGATTCCCGAGCCGACTAGGTGAAAATCCGTCGATATGCCCTTGAGCAAGGTACTTAACCCTAATTGCTCCTTTAAGTCGCTCTGGATAAATGACTCAAATGTAAATGTGAACCCAACTGTGGTTTGAGACTACTATGGTTTCCCATTGTAGCAAACTCAATTGCAGAAAATCCGTTACCGATAGATTTACTGATACCGAATTGATATCAGTAAAAACCAGTGGTGGAAAAAGTACCCAGTTGTCATACTTGAGTCAAAGTAAAGATACCTTAATAGAAAATGACTTAAGTAAAAGTGAAAGTCACCCAGTTAAATTCTACTTGAGTGAAAGTCTAAAAGTATTTGGTTTTAAATATACTTCAGTATCAAAAGTAAATGTAATTGCTAAAATACACTTAAATAAAAACATTTTTTATTCCTTATATTAACTTCAGATCACATCAGATCACACTATTTTCTTGTTTTTCTATTTACTGATAGCTAGGGGCACACTCCAACCCTCATCATTTACAAACAAAGCATTTGTGTTTAGTGAGTCCACCAGATCAGAGGCCGTAGGGTTGACAACAGATGTTTTCTTAAAAGTGTGCAAATTGGACCATTTTTCTATCCTGCTAAGCATTCAAAATGCAACGAGTACTTTTGGGTGTCAGGGAAAATGTATGGAGTAACAAGTACATAATTTTCTTTAGGAATGTAGTGAAGTAAAAGTAAAAGTTTTCAAATAATAAAGTAACGTACAGGTACCCCATAAAACTATTTAAGTAGTACTTTAAAGTATTTCTACTTAAGTATGTTACACCACTGGTAAAAACACTATTACTAATTGATTGGTATACCTTTACTTGTTACTTCTGTGAACTTTCATTGTACTCCCTCCTCATGAGGTAGAGAAATTCAAAGATATCTTAAAAGATATGTGGGTTTTTGGTGCAGAATTTCACAGTACAAGGCAATGTTTCTTAAACTTACAGACATTTCTCCAAAACTAAATATAAGTGTTGATATTAGTTGGCAGGGGTCTTTACTTCAACCTTATTGTGTTTTGATACATTTATAATACCTTTTAAGACTTTTCCTGGTAGATGTTTTCTAAGATCCCCTTTCTATCTGTTTGTCCAGAAATCAAAGCCTTTGTTTATTCCTCATTTTTGGGATGAAAATGGTTGAAAAATGTATATATGCCATAATAACAAAAATAAATAGACTCCTAGCTTTCATTTGACATCCAATTTGACATGCTCCTATAAACTTCACCTTGGTGCTCATGGATACTTTTACATGGAAATGGCCTACTTCAGAACCAGCCTAGATAGGGTATAATCCAATGCTGCCTATTGACAGTATTAGTGTGAGTGAGTCGATTCATTCAAATACATTCTTACTGATTCCTTCCTATCAGGAGTGTGCTGGGGTGATGGTGACTCCTGACTTTGAAGCTGAGAGGATATCTGTTCAGCCAATGAGCTCACTCCCCCTGTGTACATCTGAACGTATTTCTAAAAGACAACAGGAGAAAAGAGAGACAAGAGATGAGGACGAAGGACAGAACAAACAGTAAACACACACAGACACACTCACTAGGGATGACACAACCGGAGCCATAAACATGTTGCTGTGTCATAGATGTGGAAATGGAACACAAAGCTCGAAACATCCAACCCCTATTGGATTCTGTCATTATACTCATTTAACCCTCTTTCTGTTGCAGTGTAATTAATCATTGTCCAAAATAATAAATATAAATGTTATCACTAGGCCCTTATCTCACACCAATCAAACTTAATTTGTAGGCCAATCAGAGAGGAGTCTGAGGAAAGAAGGCTGTGCAAACATTAACAAACACCATTCACAGGCCTCTGATTTTTTAAATCTTAAAAGGGAAAATTTCAGTTGCAGCGTTGTCACATGCCACATGCCCTGCGGTAAGTTATACAAATATACTTTCTTGAAGACCAAACAAGATGTACTCTGAATCCAGTTCAGTCCAGTTTACTCCTCTTTCTCCAAAACAACAGTTGTTTATATGAATTACAGTATCATTTAGCACTCTGACACTGCCCTGAGGCCCATAGATTGAACTCAAGTTGTAGCCCACTCATGGTCCACACTAGCCCAATAATGGACTGATGGAGCCCAACGTTACTCCTTATAGTCCAAGGATCTTACATGTTCTGTTTAAAGGTGAATTGGCTCTGGAAGCCAAAACAGCCAAATACTCCCTCAAAAATCAATTCCCAATTGCGGTATAGTTCTAGAAACACAAATCCCTCTCACATCACATCAAAATCATTTCACAAATTGAAAATACGGTTGCAGCCGACTGCATTTTTCAGTGACAACACGTTTGTGGCGTCTGTCTGCAGTTTACACACAGGTGTTCAGAGACACAAATAGCTAATTAGCACAGGTAGTCCACTCTGTTTTCCACAAACAAAAGCTGCAACATGGAAATGGCTGTGTGAGAACACTAACCCTAAAAGGTGTCTAAGTAATTTAACATTGTGATTTTTTGAAAATGATTTATTGCTTACATGAAAGACGGGTTCCATAACCATACCGCAAGTGATGCGTGGTAATGTTTAGAGCACGCCTCGGGGCTATACTAATGTTTAGAGCATGCCTCGGGGCTATACTAATGTTTAGAGCATGCCTCGGGGCTATACTATTGCCAATTGATGCTAAAGGTAGTTATGAATTGTCTATGAATGGGGTAGGTTCACACTAGGGGTATGGTTAAAGCTTTGGCCGTGGGCAACTCTTACTGCCAACGTTCACCATGTATCTGTCATGATTCACTACACTGAGAGAACAATTCATTGCCACACGCCAGATGGCGCAACATTCGTCTGTTGGTTGACGGACTGCGAGTTGCGTAGGATTTGACGCCACCTTTTCGAACGACAATTCTGAACAGTTGGTCTTTTCTGTCCTGAATGTATATATCAGGGAACCACTGAGGTAGCCGAGAAGAGACCTCAAAAGTCATCACACCAGTGACACACATTAGTCTACAGATGGGTAATGGGAACTTGGGAAATCTATGAACAATTATGGGTGGCATGGGACATCATTATTAGTCTACGTGCCATCTAGTCTACACACAACTACATTACCCAGATTCCTCTGGGGGTGGCGTACCTGCTCCCCCCTGCTGGGCAGAGTGTGACATTTGACCTTTTCCTTGTACTTGAAACTCATCTGCTCCTGCTGCTGCGTGCGCTTCTTCTGGGGTTAGATGGGTTTAGACGGCATCATGTGAGTGGGTGGTTGACGTAGCGAAATAGCGAAATACTGTGATATCGATGGCAACTAAAGCTAAGAAAGAGCTATGGAAAAAATGCCACGCGACTGAACTACACAACACACAAGCATCCACCCCCATGTGGTGACAGAGAGATACAGCTGTATTAACTCTACAGTCCTCCAAGAACCACAGGTGGAGCAGGTGGGGGACTTATTATTTTGTACCTGTTTCCAGGTGGCAGCGGAGGCCACAAAGGTTGCGTCCTGGGGGTCAGGGGATGATGGAGGAGGTGGAAGCATGGGCATGGAGTCCCCCTGGTGGTCAGGTAGTAGAGGGAGTGAGGGCTGTGGAGCCGGGACGGCCATGGCTACCTTTATACCATACTACAGCCACAGCCTTAAGCCTCTCTAGGGCCTAGGCTAAGAGCTACCACGACTAACCCTAACTACCAGTTAATCTTAAGCCATATTGCTGCAACCACAGCTGTCCCCTTGAACCAAATGAACCCTTACTTACTGCTCCAAGGCTTAGTGAGTCCCATTGGCCCTGACCCAAAATACCCATCAGTGCAGCTAATCTGGCTTATCCTCTGAAACCGCAAGAGGAAGTCAGTCAGTCGGCTCACACCTGGAGGATCTAAACTAGCAACAGCTATGGATGACAGACCGTGCTGTAGAAGTTCCTTTAGTCTGATTGAAAGCACAGATTTTCAATTAGAATATTTTTGAAAACGTTGACGCTTTGAGCGAGGGGAAACTATCTATGTAACACCTGAAAACTCTTAGCAGCTAGGAGTTCCGAATTACATCCCCTCTCACCTGTCTGCGGAGAACTGCAGCTGGCGTGGAGGAGGGGCAAGGGGCATTCTCCTCAAACTTGGCCAGCAGCTGATTGGCCATCGAGCGCACTCTGCTCTGGCTTGCTCCACCCACAGAGCACAAGGCAGCCTCTTCCTGTGGAAGGCAGAATGGTGGAGAGTTTGACCCGTGTCACTTTAAGGCCAAAGGTTTTGTATAGCTGTTCTCACATTTAAAATACTTTACACTATTGCATGTCATCTCATTCATTTAGTCACAGAACTACCGGCAGTTACAATTTCTCTTACCTAAACCAGGGATACAGGTTACACCCCTCACCTCATAACTGTCCACTAATCTGAGATCTTGTCTCACATCCTCCAGACATGGCCGACTGGTCTTCCTCCTCTTCCCCACCGCATCCTTCTCCTTCTGCTCCTGATGAGAGGGACACAGACAAATATATGTAAACACACATGCACCGATACACCTACACACAGACAAACAGAGTCCCTGCATAAGCAAATAGGGGTGTGTACCTTGGGGTTGCGCTTGCGGGATGGGCTGTGGCCCAGGCGGCTGAGGAGAGAGGCAGGACCAATCACAGCAGCCCTCCCATCTGGGCTCTCAGTCTGGGATTCTACAGAAAAGGAAAGAGGAGAAGAACAGCCATTCCTCATCTCCTTTCCTTCACAACCACTGACAGGCAATAGGAATAGAAACAGTTTCACCACTTTGCTTTTGCTTAAGTAAGGCATTGTAGGTAAGTGGTTATGAGAGGGCCGGAGACGAGGAAGACTATTCAGCATTCTGGAAAGAGAGGGTAGGATAAGAATAGAGGGTGATGAGGAGAACTGAGCATTAACAGTTCTTACCACTGACTACTGTGGTTGAGAAACTCACCGCTTGGGGGCAGTGCGTCCTTGAAGAGCTGGTGAAACTGGCTGAGGTACATGACCATACAGAGAGTGTCCGTTTCACTGACAGACGACATCTCCTCGACAGTCATCACAGGAGAGATGCCAAACTCCTTCTCTGCCACCTCCAACCCCAACCTCATCATTCCTCCTCCCCTATCCTCCTTTAAGAGGAGTCAACGTCACTGCAGAAAGAGACGAGAGACTCCAAAGTAAAGAGAGTCACACACACACACACGTGCAAATAGACACAACTTTAACACACTTACACACTTACACACACACACACACACACTTACACACACACACACACACACTTACACACACACACACGACACAACACACCACACACCCACACACACACACACCACACACACACCACACACACACACACACCACACACACACACACACAGACAGCGCACAGTGGACAAAGAGATGGCCACTGATCCCATCAGGCAATTATGAAAGGGCACTCATCAGGACCATGTTCTTCTGACTCATCAGCCTCACCACTCTCACACAAAACACACATGCACCCTGAGCTTGCGTGAAAAGGAAGTGAGACAACTACATTTGCGCCTGAATGCTACCTTTGGATGAACTGTATGAGGTGTATGAGGTAAGGTGATTTGTGAGGAGCGTGAGGCTAGAGGTCAGAGGTGACTCACATGAGGTCAGGTCGATAGTGGTGGATGAGGGCACACACAAAGCTAGGCCACTCTTCCAGGAAGTAGTGAGGTCGTTAACCGCAAACGCACGTAACCCTGCGTCTGCTGCTGGCACCATGAACAAAGCTTACCTGGAGCGAGAGAAAGGACCCTGGGGAATCAGAGAGGAAGAACAAATATGAGTGAAGATTGACGAATTGGTTAGAGTTATGTTAGTGTAGCCATTCAGTACTCAGAGGGTCAGACTCACCCTGTCGTAGTAGCTTCGGCAAGGGGGATCGGGGTCGTGGTTCCTGGTCCGCACCCGAACCTCCACTCTCTTCTGTGTATATTAGATGCCCCACCTACAGAGATTGTCATCCTCATCCTCATCATCCACAATCATCATCAGACCTCTGTGCGTGTGTATGTGTGCGTGTGTCTGCCTGTGCATACCTGTGCGGGTGTGATGAGTTGGGGGTTGATGTTTGGGTAGCGGGTAGCTGGGTCGACGGTGTATTGACCAAAGTTCTTGTTGACGTTTTCTGGAGAGGCCTGAGGAAGGAGGCGATACAGACTCTCTCTGAAAAAAAGAAAGAGAGTAGAGAGAGAGAGAGAGAATGAGAGGAGAGACAGAGAGGATTATTTAGTGAGGGAATCAGGTGAATGATCATTTTGTTTCCTAGCCTAGGTGCCTGTTGATCGATGATTTTGGCACGTCGTGTATATTTGTGTGGCTTTGGCAGTGTGTTTTGTCTATAGGTTTCACAATGTGTAACTTGACAGTGTGCCCATTCCCTGATTGCTGGTGTGTGTGTTCTCCTAACCGCAGACCTGCCCTCTCACCTTTCAGCAAGTATGTCCAGGGGGGCGAGGCCTTGAGCCCAGCTCCGTACCATCCAGGCAGAATCCAATGCTGCCAGGAACCCCCGTGCTATACCTGTCCCCATGGGCCAGAACGGCTAACACACACATAAGCAGACACACAGACACACGCACATCACACGCACATTACAACCATACACTACTTACAACAGAATCACTTTCAGAGTATTGCTGACATTAACACTCTTCTACTCTCCCTCAACTCTGCTCCTCTCTTCCTCTCCCTAACTCCTCACCTCCAGAAGGCTGTCTCCCACCAGTGTGACCAGCAGATGGTGTCCATGTCTCTGTCTGACCAGTGCAGCGTTCTCTGACGCGTACATACAGGTGAAGTCAAACAAGGCAACATCAGGCTGCCCGTAGTGGTTCATGGCAAAGTCCAGGGACGGCAGCTGGTGATTGGTGGAGAAGTCCGCCGCCTCGCGGGCGTAGGCCAGCAGCGCATTCTGGTCCACGTTTCCCCGTGAGAGAAGTGTTTCTGTGTCTGCAGAGTCCTGATGGGTATGACACAGTAAACATCAGTACAATAGAATACAATCAATGTTTGAACAATAACACAGTTATACAGTCAATATCAGGGCAGTAGAGAGCAGTGAGATCAACATGAGTAAAATAACAATACAGTCAATGCAGCTGTATCAGTGTGTCATAAAGTACTGTATATATATGTGTGTATGCATTGTTTCATGTTTAACATAATTTTTTTTTTTAAATGCCCCTTTTTCTCCCCAATTTCATGATGTCCAATTGGTAGTTACAGTCTTGTCCCATCGCTGCAACTCTCGTATGGACTCGGGAGAGGCGAAGGTCGAGAGCCAATGCGTCCTCCGAAACACGACCCTACCAAGCCGCACTGCTTCTTGACACACTGCTCGCTTAACTCGGAAGCCAGCCGCACCAATGTGTTGGAGGAAACACCGTACAACTGGCGACTGAAGTCAGCGTGCATGCGCCCGGCCCGCCTTAAGGAGTCGCTAGAGCGCGACGGGACAAGGACAACGCAGCCGGTCAAACCCTCCCCTAACCCGGACGACGCTGGGCCAATTGTGCGTCGCCTCATGGGTCTCCCGGTCGCGGCTGGCTGCAACACAGCCTGGGATCGAACCCGGGTCTGTAATGACGCCTCAAGCACTGTGATGAAGTGCCATAGATTGTTGCGCCACTCGGGAGGCCCGTCTGTGTGCGTTGTTACCCGCAGAATGACTCCTTTCTCCAGCAGACTCTGCTTCTTAGCCGTCATCACAAAGTAGTGCGTGTCGTCCTTGTAGTACACTATATTCTCCAGGTCCACTCCCGTGGCGTCCCGTAGCTCCTGAAAGAACCTCTGGTTAAAGATGAAGGCCACTCCGCTGATCTCCTCCACCTTGGCCTCAGCCGTGGTGTTACGGTTCATGAAGTTAGCTGTGATGGCAATGGCCAGCTTGCCACGGAACTCCTTACGCCTGAACCCTGATTGAACATATGGGAGACAGGATGTGATTGCAAACAGGAATTCTGGGATCAGAGGGCAAGAAAAATTCCCTTCCCATAAACGCATTTACTAAGAAATGTGTTCTTTCAGTGATGGGAGGTCTGACTGATGCTGCTTGAGATCTGTTGCTGTTTCAGTGTTTCGGTAGGTGCTATTAGATGATTTACCTGGCAGTGTGTTCCGTCGTCCATCAGCTCCGATCACCACATCACACTGCAGTTGGTTAATAGGGTGAGACTTGGGTTTCACCTCCACCCTCCAGCCTACCTCTGAGGCACACACACACATAAAGGCATTACACACATTACACACACATTACACCACACACACACACACACAAAGGCATTACACACACACACACGCATAAAGGCATTACACACACACACACACATAAAGGCATTACACAACACACACACACACACACACACACACACACACACACACACACACACACCACACACACACACACACACACACACACACACACACACACACACAACACACCACACACACACACACACACACACACACACACACACAAACAAGGGTCTTACTCTGTTGCTCCTGGTCCGCAGGTGGCTCCACCAGTCCCTTGAACTCTACGTTGACATGGACTTCCACCCCCAGCAACAGAGCCACCTTTAATAACACCAACTGTAACTGCCGTATACCTACAGAGGGCAGGGGGGCGAGAGAGAGAGGGGGAGAGAGAGAGGGGGAGAGAAATAGGGTATAATGAGAGAGAGGATTCTCTAATGAACATTGAAGCCCCATAGCTGTAACCATGGAGACTCAGGGGTCAAGTGTCAGGGATCATTCCATACTCACTGATGTGGTCAATGGCTCCAGCACAGAACTTGCCGTAGAACTTTTTGGCCCCGAGGCCCCTGAGGTCGTGGATGGTGAAAGGCCAGAGGTGAAGGACGTTGTTCCTGGAGAAGGCATCTCTCTTCTCCAGCAGCACCACTCTGGCCCCCAGGAACCCCAGCTCTACTGCTGTACGCAGACCACATGGCCCCGCCCCGATGATCACACACTGGGAGAGGGGACAGCTGGGATGAGAAGCTAGAAACGTACACACGCTGTGCAGCCTGTGCATTTGAAAATGTTAAATACCAGATTCTAAATTACTAATAAGTACCGTGGTGTTGGCACAGACACGGCCCTTCCCGTATTCGTGGTGGGCCGCCCGTTTGTCCAGTTTGGCCCACAGTGCGTTTGCCTTCCAGTAGCTGAGGCGTTCTTTGAGGGTGTGGTAGAAAGGCCTCTGCGGCTGCGTTGCGGAGTATGTCTGTGGCTGAGTATGTGTGTGTGTGAGCTGAAGGTGCTCACACAGCAGGTTGAAGGCACGGAGTGTCGTTCTGCAGGTAGACGCCTGGACAAACTCATCAAATAGAACCTGGGCGTGGCCCTCCTTCTCCGCCTGCTCCGCCTCGTCGCCCACGGCAACGCCGGCAGCAGCTGGGCACCCTGGGAACTCCATCTCAGCTTCCTGTTCCGGGCTCTTTCATTGGCTGCCTGGAAAGAGAGAAAAGATAAGAGAATATTCCATACTGACGTCCCATGTAGAATCCATGGGAACTGTGTTGAGTTATCATTCCAATTCCTTGTCGCACCAATGACAGCAATGGAGTTGGCATTTGCAAAAGCACAAGTCGCTCTGGATAAGAGCGTCTGCTAAATGACTTAAATGTAAATGTAAATGTAAATATGGGACCAGGCTACATGTGTAATAAATTGCTTATAAAACATTTCTAAATTTGCAAGTAGCCTACTGTGTGAGAGTGAGAGTGAGAGAGTGAGAGAG
>NC_036840.1:12522669-12576150 GCF_002910315.2 Salvelinus sp. IW2-2015 | reverse complement strand
GTGCGTGCGTGCGTGCGTGCGTGCGTGCGTGCGTGCGTGCGTGCGTGCGTGCGTGCGTGCGTGCGTGCGTGCGTGCGTGTGTTTAGATTAAGGTGTTCTCTGTCTGAGCTGGCTGCATATCAGAGGTTAGGTCCCCTGCTGGGAGGTAGGGCCAGAGATGTTCTTATACTGTTAGAGCCCAGATAAACCAGCTCTCCATGCTGTGCACTGGGCTTATGGGTAATGTAGTATATCCGCTGCTGAGACTCTGGTTGTCACACAATCAAAGCCCTCAGAAAAGTGTACTATATCCTGCTATTGCATTATATTCAGTGCTAAGGACTTGGGGGGAGGAGGTAGAATATGTGCCCACATCCCAAGACTGGGACAATAACCAAAGCAGTCACCAGACAATACAAAGAGAAAGAGGGAGGGAATGTGCGTGGTTGGGGGGGGAGACAATGCACCTCATACATAGTGGATCCATCCGCACCAAGCACCAAGAGAAACCCACACACATACTCCATCACCCACACACACTCCAATGTCAGCATAGCAGGGGGAGACAGTATAGTAGTTTATTAGATTGAATTAGAACATTTGATAGATACTCTATTAATCCCCCAAAAGGGAAATAAACAGCACCGAATAACCACACAAGACTAAAAACCTTAGATAAATAATATACTATCCATTTTAGATGAGTCTAAGTGCCTAGGACATTCTACATAATTACCTTGCACATCAAAGAGCTTTCATTCTTTCAGTATTGTCTGTCCATTACGTCCACACAATACTTTCAAGATAACACATTCAAGTACACACACATACACACATTGACAGAAGAACACACACAAACTGTGTAGGACTTACTGTATGCTGTGTTGTCGTCTGGCCTGTACAGACATTATCACTCTCCAGCTCAGCTACGGGTTACCAGACGTCTCTCAGAATTCGAATGTAAAATCTATCTTCAGCCACAGAAACAACAACCCACAAACCTGCACTGCAGTAGCCTATACCGCAGCCTCCATTGTCTCTGCCTGTCCCCCTCCCTTCCTTATGGTGTGCTGTGCATTTTTGATACCAAACTCTCAAGTCTGTCTTTCTCGCTCTCTCACATCCAGACGCTTTTCTCGTCCAAGGTCAGGGAACAGCCAAGTACAGACTCCTCCCACAGCATGTCCACATAGGCTACACAGCACACACAGCACACACACACACACACACACACACACACACACACACACACACACACACACACACACACACAACACACACACGCACACACACACACACACACACACACACACACACACACACACACACATCTAATCTCTCGGTGTCCCTGGGAAACAGACTGGGCTCTAACAAGCTTAAAGAGGAGAGGGATCAGAAGAGAGATCATTCTGTAAGAACGTGGCGCTGAAGGAGAGAGATCCCGCTCATAGGCACACAAAAACAGAGTGGGTATGTGGGGACAGAACACACAGACAGAGGCCTATTTGTGCATATGGCCGAGACCCAAGCCCTTCAGTGCTGTCAGAGAGAAGGGTTGGGTTATACATTCTGTCGGTGGAGAGGTACCTGCACATGCCAGGTATAGGCCTACACATGACAGAGCAAATACACGTTTATAGGCCTACCCACAATTTTCAATTTATGGTCATATGGAGATCTGCTCTGCTCTCTTTACTAACCCCAAATTAGCCATGTTTTTCACAGCTGAAGACCCAAGCCTGAGAGGGCAGGGCTTAATCTATAGCTAAACATTGTGGCTAACCCCTGACCCCATGGCTTACGCTGCAGCTAATACCTGATCACCTTCACCGATCCATACTATATTCCCAGTAGCTACTTCAGTATAATGCCCGCGCCACACCCCACACACACATGCGCACACACACACACCCCACTAAGCTGCCCCATGGTGTGTGTGTGGGTGGTGTTACAGTCTAATTTTAACTTTAACCTCTCCATGACAGGGCTTCTCAATGTTTCCAATGAAACCCAACCAAGTCTCGCTCTGTTTGCTTAAGATTTCACGTAACCCCATTGGATTAGAACTTTGTCGTATATATAGACGACGGCTACATCTCCCTACAGGGTAATGTCGCCATCTAGTGGTTGGGAAGTGAGACTGAATTCCCCTGCTTGACCAGTTATTTTCGCTCAAGCGTACACACTTTCTGAAATATAAATATCTAGATAATGTAAAACACAAAGACAGCTGTCAAAGTATAAAACGTGTAATGTGTAAATATACAATTACATGAATGTGTTGAGAATCATATGTACACAGTCAGGTATTTTGCTGTGAAGAGAAAAAAGTGAATAGAATGAAATAAAGTATTAAGCCAAGACTTGTATATCACATATAGAGTATTATCTTCATTTCACACGAGAACACAGACAGTGGCGTACCAGTAGTGCTCGTCCCTTTGTCTCGATAGGCAGTAGAAGGGCACCAACAGCACAAAGCACACAGGCCACAGTGACTGGCAGCATATCTAAAATCACTGAATGTGACATCAACACCTACAACACACACACACACACACAGTCAAACATTATGACACACACATTTAAGAACAAACACCTGTAACACACATTCACATATTAATACACACATACACAAGCATCAGCCAACATGAACAACACACAGCCACAGACCTGTGCTATGAAGTGGGGCGATCGTGCCTCCGATGCCGCTGAAAGAAGTGCAGAAACCCATTCCAAGAGAACGCACTGCAGTCGGGTACACCTGAGAGACAGAAGGAGTCACCAGACACACACAGTATACACCTGAGAGAGGCCTATACAATACATTGTTATACACTAACAGTATATATGTGGATGGAATGTAAAGTTGTGTCCACATACCTCTGCAGTATAAATATAAACCACATTGAAAATCATTGAGACCAGAGACCTGATCCAGAATAGCAGAATGGTAAAAACCAAACCTGGAAAGAGAGAGAGCGAGAGAGTGACAGAGAGAGAATCTCATGAGCAAAAGTATTGATACCATATTTGAAATTGGTGACAAAATAAAACAATCAAACCCCACAGAGTGTGTTTACAGTGTATACATTGTAGAGCAGCTGTTAACCAGCATGAGGAACAGGGCTGCCATGAGCTTCAGGAGAACCATGCTCAACTTCCTCCCAAACACGTTCAACAGGCATATATTCAGAGGGATGACTGGAGACAGAGAGACAGAGAGGGAGCACAAAATCAAATCAGACTTGTACACGAACAGTAGCATTATTCAGATAGCGAAACAAAAGAGTGTGAATCTAACCTCACGTGAATCTGACCCCCACTGTACACACACGCACACATGCATGTGTGTACAGGGTTTCCACTTGACACTGCAGAAATATGTATTTCTACTGGTTGGTTGAATTTACATATCGATTATGCCATTGGTTACGCATGCAGAGATTGCGAATGAGAATTCCTTCCAGTCTGATATTGACTTGCAAGCGGTAGGTCATGTTCTGACGTACTATATTCTATTTTCATATTTACAATGTTTACAAGTTCACTATGTACATGTCCTGATGTGTGTGAGATACATATATATATATGGTACAAGTCAAAGGTTTGGACACCTACTCATTCAAGGGTTTTTCTTTATTTGTACTATTTTCAACAACAAAAAACTATGAAATAACACATATGGAATCATGTAGTAACAAAAAAAGTGTTAAACAAATCAAAATATATTTTATATTTGCGATTCTTCAAAGTAGCCACCGTTTGCCTTGATGACAGCTTTGCACACTCTTGGCATTCTCTAAAACACCTCCATGAAGTAGTCACCTAGAATGCATTTCAATTAACAGGTGTGCCTGAGGAGCAAGAGGACAAATACATTAGTGTCTAGTTTGAGAAACAGACGCCTCACAAGTCCTCAACTGGCAGCTTCATTAAATAGCACCCGCAAAACACCAGTCTCAATGTCAACAGTGAAGAGGCGACTCCGGGATGCTGGCCTTTTAGGCATAGCTGCAAAGAAAAAGCCATATCTCAGACTGGCCAATAAAAAGAAAAGATTAGGATGGGCAAAAGAACACAGACAATGGACAGAGGAACTCTGCCTAGAAGGCCAGCATCCCGGAGTCGCTTCACTGTTGACGTTGAGACTGGTGTTTTGCGGGTACTATTTAATGAAGCTGCCAGTTGAGGACTTGTGAGGCATCTGTTTCTCAAACTAAACACTCTAATGTACTTGTCCTCTTGCTCAGTTGTGCACCAGGGCCCTCCTCTTTATATTCTGGTTAGGGCCAGTTTGCACAGTTCTGTGAAGGAAGTAGTACAGAGAGTTGTACGAGATCTTCAGTTTCTTGGCAATTTCTCACATGGAATAGCCTTCATTTCTCAGAACAAGAATAGACTGACGAGTTTCAGAAGGAAGTGCTTTGTTTCTGGCCATTATGAGCCTGTAATCGAAACCAAAAATGCTGATGCTCCAGATATTCAACTAGTTTAAAGCAGGCCAGTTTTATTGCTTCTTCATTCAGGACAACAGTTTTCAGCTGTGCTAACATTATTGCAAAAGGGTTTTCTAATGATGAGCCTTTTAAAATTATAAACTTGGATTAGCTAACACAACGTGCCACTGGAACACAGGAGTGATGGTTGCTGATAATGGGCCTTTGTACGCCTATGTAGATATTCCATAAAAAAATCAGCCGTTTCTGGCTACAATAGTCATTTACAACATTAACAATGTCTACACTGTATTTCTGATCAAATTTATGTTATTTTAATGGACCAAAAAATGTCCTTCACTTTCAAAAACAAGAAAATGTCTTAGTGACCCCAAACCTTTGAATAGTAGTGTAGATAGTATATACTTATTTGACATTTTTACATTTTATATTTTCTCGTGGGCCGGCCCCCCTTGACCTAGATAGATTGATAGACCATCAGACACATCTACACACTCATTCCGACACAGACTGTTACAACCGATAGAAACAGTTCCAGAAGATTTCATGTATTGTTCATCCCATAAACCTGTAAAGGGACAGACCTTCCAGCGTCCATATCTATCAGCCACGTATCCACTCAGCAATCCACACACCATGAACCCCGCAAACACCATCTGAGTCAGAGACAGACAGAGACAAACAGATAGAAAGTTGTATCATATACATGTGTAATAGGTCTACCAGATATTTAAAACCTAGCTGCATGCTGATTGGTGTATAGCCTCACCATGGAGACCAGAGCCACCTCCCAGTCGTCCAGATGCCACTCACAGTGGATCTCAGAAGACACCACGGCCAGCAACATGAACTCCATTGCCCCCGCTATCTACAATATATACATGCATGCTTATATGCTTATGCACATCCTTTAGCAAGAGCTCTTTCACTTACATACGGACAGACAGATAGACAGCTAGACAGATAGACACACACACGGACTTACGCTGGCACTGACCATATCCCACCCAACTACCTCATCCCCATATTGTTATTTGTATTTTTTTTGTATTTTTATTTATTTATTTATGCTCTTTTGCACCCCAGTATCTCTACTTGCACATCATCATCTGCACCTCTATCACTCCGGTGTTAATGCTAAACTGTAATTATTTTGCCACTATGGTCTATTAATTCCCTTACCTCCCTAATCTTACTACATTTGCACACACTGTACATAAAATGTTCTATTGTGTTATTGACTGTACATTTGTTTATCCCATGTGTAACTCTGTGCTGTTGTTTTTGCCGCACTGCTTTGCTTTATCTTGGCCAGGACGCAGTTGTAAATGAGAACTTGAACTGTTCTACCTGGTTAAATAAAGGTGAAATAAAAATGTAAAATACATTTTAAAATGATGATGAACAACAGAACATGGAAGCGACCAAAGCCGATGGTCTCCAGCGCTTCCTCCACACTGTACGTCTGTGGCTCTGAAACACAAGGTCAAAGTTCAAATCCCACACACTTCACCCCCACATTATCACTTCCCAGCACATGACCAAACACTCTACCTACTGGGTGGTTTATGAGCGGCGCTCACCTTTGACCTCTTGGTGAGGGTTGTTGACCTCTTGGTAAGGGCTGTTGAATTGTTGGTACGGTGCTGTTGACCTCTTGGTGATGGTTATTGACCTCCATCTCCACTTCATCTAGCTGGATGGCAGTAACCAGCTGAGTCTTCATGGAGGACCTCCTCGTTCTCCCTACACTGCCCATAGACACTGCAGTCTAAACCATTACCATACTATTAATATAATATCTTATGCCCATACTGTAACGTTACCTCAACAATCAACAAACTGGCCACTGTTTCAGTTGCGGGGTGGGGCTAGAAAAATTTAACCACTTAAATTCATAGATAGAGCTATGGATGCAAGGACTGACCATGATATCGAAATTATAGTTTTAATCATGTTTTGAGGCTATACAGTTGTTTCACAATTACATTGTTTACAAACAATGGCGTTCAAATAAGTTAATTTTGAATTCTGAGGGGGTCAGTTGAACTAAGCTCATGAAGCATGTCCAAGTTATGCTCTTTAAGAATCAACGGGCTTTAAAATGCAAAAATAGAAGTAGAAATTGCAAATTGGCACTTTAATATTATACATAATATGTCCTGCCAAAAACCTACCACAACATAACATCGTCACCTGCCCATACTGTATCACCGCCAACAACATTAAGTCTACCTGTCAACTAGCTCTCAAGAACCCAAAGGGGGCCCGAGTGGGTTTACAGCTTCCCTCTCCTGGATTCTCATAACATAAGGACCACAGCTGACTCCATGTTAAATACAATCCCGACACTGTGTTATAACGTATTAGAAACGTTAAAATAAACCCACAACTACAACTATTCGGCAAAGTTTTAAATGCTAAACAAAATCTACAGAACGTTATCATACATTGAGCAGTGAATTGATTTATTATGCGAAGTTAACCGCTCATCAATAATAATGCACAAAGTAAACTATGCAGCAAATGACACCACTGCGGGGGAATCACTGTTACCTGCTTTTTGTGATGAATTCGCAACTTTTTTGAAGGCGGCTATCTTTGTCATGAAGAAGAACTTTTCAAATATTGGCCATCTTGAGAATCAATTTCAATGCAGAAACTCGGTCAGTTCTGCCCACCTTGAGACAGGTGAATGTGGAAGTTGATGACAACACCGCTGAAAAAGGTCAGACGACAGGTTTTTAGGTCCCGCCTAACAACGTCTGTAACCTGCATATACTAATCAGTATTCAAATATTGTAAAAGGAAATAAACAACTCTACTCAAACTAATATCGGTTACCCAGAAGTAAAATGATCACGAAAGTTTGTCACTCCCTTTTCTGTCCACAATATATTATTTTCAAACAGGACTACCCAATGAGAATTACTACTTGCCTTGGACATAAATATATTTTAGCCTACCTGGTATTGTTGAGGAGATAGATTGAGTGGAAGGATATCTGCCAGTGTGTATGGGTGAGAGCGAAACTACAGGGGAGAGGTTGGGTTGTTGCAGATTATGGGTTGACAATAGTTGAGGCATTATTCAGTAAAGTCTATCCTGTTGTTTCTCTCCGTCTCTGTGTGTGTGTTTGTTGGAAGATGACGGGACTGAATGGTTAGGTATCAGTTATCAGAACAGGGATGGAGGTGAAAAACTAAAACAGGGGGACCAGCAACTAAAATAAAATATTTTTAAACTTTTGGAGAGAAAAAAACTAAGACAGCAAAGACTGACTTTAAACACATCATTTCTTTAATGTTTGATTTACACATCATTCAGACTCTATACACCACAGGGATGCAGCTCAGAGGGAGGAGAAAGAGAGGGATAGAGAGAGAGAAGGGGAAGGAGGGGAGAGAGCGAGGGGTATGAAGAGTGGGAGGGCGAGAGAGAGCTGTAAAACAGGTATTGGTGGTGTTCCTGCCCGACAACATTGCAGACACATGCCAGACCTCACAACAACTGGATAGGTGTTTAACATATCAGTTAACCACATGTGATATAGAAATTCGATGCCCGACTGAGCAGTCGTTGATGCAATGCAACGTCTGTGAATGTAGTCGGGCAGGAACCCCACCCTTGTCTGACATTTAACACACCTGAGCGTCTACTACAATGTCGAAGATACGCCCCAGGGTGTGGCCTATAGATGGGCCCGCCCCAGTCTCAATAGTAGACAAAACACATACCCTCTGGGGACAGAGAGACAGAGTATAGGGGTATGATCTCAGGGCATTAGGGCCAACAACAAGCCTGCTCCGACACTCTGGTGTCTGAATCACAGATCTATAAAACACAGAACTATGAAACATTCAGGAGGTGCTGCAGCTACTCAAAGTCCAGAGTTTGAAGTGAATCCTATCTTTTTAGACAGGAATATCAAATTCTGAGTGTGTGTGTTTTCCCTGTTGGCAGTGTGTGTCTGTGCTCCCCATGTCGGTATAGGCTGTGTGTGAGATGCTGTTAGACTGAGGAGACATCAGCACACTCCAAACCCCTGTACAGAGGGAGTGAAGGGTCTGTTACTGTAAGTTACTTAGTAGCACCAGGTGAATCGGTTTGTTGTTCGCACACACATCTCTGTGACTCCACTGTGTATAGTCCCACCGCCTTATTGACAGGTGCCAGGTCCAATCAGGAAGGTTTATAAGTCCCAGCAGATGAAGAGTTATGAATCAGGATTGGTCCACAGGGAAGGTGTGTTAGTCCTTCCGTTGAAAGGTTGTCCATATAATTGAGCAATCACAGATAAAATAGTTTGACATATTTTACGCTAATATTTATTTTATATACTGTATTTATTTTCATTTAGGTTAAAAAAAAATATTAGAAAAGGCAAAACAAGAGTATAACAGAATGACACTTACATAGTGCATCTTTTCTACTGCTTGATTATCATGATGTATTATGTGCTTGGATGGATCAGGTTCGGATGGCACTGTATAACACTCCTCACTCTTTACTTGTGTGTTACAACTCTTCAGTTTAACTTTTGTTGAAAAAAAAATTGTGTACTTATTTTAGCAGAATGCCTGAGAGAAGACAACAACAACAGTCACATCACTAATAGCTAGCTAGCCAAGCCTCAAACATAGTCAACATGCTGTAGATAGCTAGAGCACAGAGCTGGATGGGCAAGCCTTCTCTTGCCTGCACAAACCCACACATTACTGACCATTGACCAAACTCAATACAATAAGACCTCAGAGAAAACAACCTGAAGCAAAGATGGAAGCCAGCCATGCAGCCATACCACCAGCAGATGGAGACAAAGAGCACTTAACCACCACCAAACCCACCAACTGCTAGAGTATAGTATGTCCATTTGTCCTAAATGGCTTTGTTTCCTAAATTCACCTCTTCGAGAGGTTCACCTTTACATCCATTTGGATAATAGTTGACTAAGGAAAGGAGATAAGGAGAGGAAGCTATTTGGGGAAAATTGGAAATGTAGGTGTTTTTCACTCACTATAAACCATCCCATCAAAATTCCCCAAATCACCTTATGTCGATGTGCTGTAAAATCATTCCTATTTCAATCTTAAATTTCACAGGTAGCCTATTTTCTGTGGTTGTCAAGCATGAGTGGTTTTCCAGCTCTTCCCACCAAGAGAAACACTATCACAATTGGACAGTCAATCGTCACCACAGAAATGCCTTTGTTCTGTGAGAGTTCTGCCGCAGAAAGTCACATTGGTGGTGGATGGGATAGGTTAGCCCCATGTCAAGTCTTTTGACACCTACTGAAAAGCGCTATATATACACACGTTATATATCTGCAACGTATAATACATTTTTTTTCTCCATTTTTGTACAAGCAACACATGAACGCACGAGCAGCGAGCGACTATGCTAAGCGACGTCTCCACTGCGATAGACAACGTTATGATCAGCTCCACGGCAAAAGTGAGCGCTAACACAGGGAGAATACAGCCATAGAACATCCAAACAGTATTGGTCTTTGGTCAAAATAAAGGATTTAAAAGTATACTTTCAGAGCAATAAAAAATAAATACAATTTCAATACTCCATTGGTCACTCTTATTAATTCATATTGTGCTCACTTGGGATTTTTATATCTCTTTACATATAATATTTTCATTTTTATATACTTTTTTCATCTATATATTAAAATCCCCCATGCCCAAAGTACACTATACTCCAAGTCTCCAACTCTCTCTACAGTGCAAGACCTCACCAATATGGCTGATGAATGGAGAAGACCTCACCAACATGGCTGATGATGAATGTATGTTGAAGGCAATGCGTGGTTAACTTAATGACAGGAGACATTACGCTGAGGTTTAGCACCACATACAGGAGGTCAGGAAGGGGAGAGACGGCCCCTCTCGCGGAAGCACTCGATCCTCCCGTCCAGTGGAAACACTGTGCTGTAGAATGAGGAACCTTTACAGAGAGAAGAACCCTTTAAAGAACAGTGATGTTATTGTTGTAAGGAAATCGTATCTGTTGCAGACTGGCTGAGTCTTGTTCAGACCAGCTTATGAAAAGCAGTGTAAGCCTCTTTAGACCAGTTTAGGGCAAGTGGTTCTGACTGTTTCAAACTAGTTTGGGGTAGTGGTTCCGATTGGTCCATACTTGTTTAGGATGAGTAGTTCAAACTGGTTCGGACCAGTTATGGGGTAGGGGCTCACACTGGTCTAGGAGTAGGTGCCGGCCACAGCAACCTGTTTCTGGGCGAGTCGTCGTAGCTCCTCCCTGATGGCCTTGATGAGGGAGGCGGAGCTTTGGGCTGAGGGGGAGGACTCTTCTAGGGGGAACTCTGGAGTGGGAGGGGCCAGGAGCATCGGGGGGACAGAATGGTCTCCCAGAGAGGAGCTGGGCATCTGAAACACAGCGGGGGAGGAGAACTCAGGGAACGACAGGACCTAGAGAGAAAGATAGAGATAGAGACAGGGTAAGAGCAAGAGAGATAGGATGAGAGAGAAGGCAAGAGTCGGAGATCAAATTACTCCTCTGTAAACTAGATTACTCCTCTAGAAAACAAATGTTTCTCTCAATCTCTGACATGTGGCCCACCCAAACAGTCTCACATGCTGACCAGACAGCACGCGTGCGTGAGTCTGCGTGCGACCATCGAGTGCATGTTGATTTTATCCACCCACACCAGACGCGATCAGGACACACAGGTTGAAATATCAAAACAAACTCTGAACCAACTATATTAATTTGGGGACAGGTTGAAAAGATTTTAAACATTTATGGCAATAGCTAGCTAGCTTGCTGTTGCTAGCTAATTTGTCCTGGGATATAAACATTGGGTTGTTATTTTACCTGAAATGCACAAGGTCCTCTACTCCAATAATTAATCCACAGATAAAAGGGGAAACCGAGTTCGTTTCCAGTAATCTCTCCTCCTTCAGGCTTCTTCTTCTTTGGACTTTATATGGTGGTTGGCAACCAACTTTAAGGTGCATTACCACTACCAACTGGCCTGGAGTGTAGACCTTAGTTCATCTTTCAATCACCCACGTGGGTGTATGCTCCTAAAAAACAATGAGGAGATGGGAGAGGCGGGACTTGCAGCGCGTTAAGCGTCACAAATAGAACTATGTTCTATTTTAGCTTCTGGCTATGCTGACACTGGTTGACGCACGCCAGCAGTGTGGGTGCAATGATTGAATAACATGTATATGTACGTTTAATTTGCGACGCGAGCGGTGTGGTCAGCATGTCATGCCGTCCCTGTTGGTCATCATATGGTCTGACTCACACTCTCTCTGCTGGCTCCAGGTCCGGAGAGGTCCTGTTCTAAAGGCTGCTGGTTCCAGCTGGAGCCTGTTGGCCCAGAGACGCTGCGGCCCACCCCAGGGTACGCACTGATCCGGCTTGACAAGCCCACCTGAGTCAGGTGATGCAGCTGAGCACCTGAGAACACAAACAACACATCATGTGTAAGTAATCATTAGATACACACAGTATACACTTACCATACACACATCAATCCCAATGAACACACACACACACACACACACACACACACATGGCACCTTTACCTGTGCTCCCCCCAACAGGCCGAGGTCTGGAGGAGGAGGGAGGCTCTTCATACTGCCCCCTGTTGGCGTAGACAGACTCTTGCAGCTGCTCCTCTGCAGTAACATAGGCCCCCGAACCCAGGCCCTGCCTGAAACACACACATACACCAGACTTTGGAAATGCTGACATTCACTGAATGTACTTCAGCTTGGGTAGTATAGTAACATCTGTCTCACCTCTGCAACAGGCCTTGTACTGACGAGGGAGACATCCCCAACTCTGCATACCTCTGGACAGGAAGAGGGGAGAGAACGTAGAGAGAGAGAGAGAGGTGAGATATCGAGAGGAGAAACATGTGGAAAAGTCATAAGGGGAGAGAGGGAGGGTGAGAGGTTGAGAGAGACCGTATGATTCATACTTCATAGAAGAGACCCTGGGAGTACACGCAAACACACACACACACACACTCTTACCGCAGAGAAGGGGCTGTGTGTGGGGGCTGCGGGGTAGGAGCCCCACTGGCGTGATGGGCGTGTCTGTGGGGAGGGAGAGGGGCTCGGCAGGGCGGTGCTGACCTGCGTGACCCCGACACTGACGCTGCCCTGGGAGGAGGGTGACACCAGGGCGAAGGCATCGTCCAATAGGGAGTGCATCTGTTGCCGCGCCTCCTCGATGGACGGCTGGGGGGGCACGTAGGGTGGCGGGGGAGGTGCGTGTTCAAACACCTCATCGTTAGGGGAGGGGCTGCCGTGGTCTGGAGGTAGATCCGGGTCCGACTGGAGGAGAGAGAAGAGGAGGAATAAGTGTGAGTGAGCGTGTATATGGTGTGTGTGTGGCCTACATGGTGAGACACACATACTATGCGCACCTAAACACACACACAAGCACACACACTATTCACACCAGCACACACACACAGTATGCGCATAGTATGTGTGTCTCACCATGTAGGCCACATTGTTGAGTCCAGGGTATTTCCTGTAGGTGGCGCTGTTGTCTGTGAGCAGGCGGTCTCTGTCCGTCAGTCTGTCTGTGTCTGGTAGACTGCCGTTCCCCTGCTGCCTCCGCCGGCCCCGAGGAGAGCGCCTCCCCCTGGCAGGGCAGGGAAACACATCGGCAAAGATTAGCCTCAGACACATTCATACACAGTCACACACACTCATCTAATTCAGTCACAGACACTAATACAGATCAGTCACACATATTCAGCATGACTATTCAAGGGATGCAAATATCTTCTATCTAGAGTTCTATGCGGAAGAACGAAAAGGAGAATCTTGATACAAAGAACGAAAACAACCTGATGCTAGTAGAAGGCACTTATTAAACAAGTTGATCTTAACAATGAGGTAAGACTAAGTCTGAGTTATGTATTGACCATCACCTCTTCCTGGATTCCCCTGGGGTRG
Source organism: Salvelinus sp. IW2-2015 (assembly GCF_002910315.2). Lineage (NCBI taxonomy): Eukaryota > Metazoa > Chordata > Actinopteri > Salmoniformes > Salmonidae > Salvelinus > Salvelinus sp. IW2-2015. The sequence goes on along the minus strand of NC_036840.1, from coordinate 12,562,757 downwards.
GGGGYGAGGGGGGGTCGGTGTGCARGATGCTGTCCATGTGGTCATGGGCTGAGCTGTAGAGGCGCTGTGGACACCCTCCCTGCCCCGCCTCCTCCTGCGCCTGCCCGAAGGCATCCAGGATGTCATCCATAGAGGGGAACTCACACTGGCCCCGCCTCTTAGCCCGCTGACGCAGCTTGTTCCTGTGGTGCTCGATCTCCGACTTATGTCTCAGAGCCACCTAGATAAACACACACACCAAGATGTTAAGGAGTTTTAAGGTGTGTGTGTGTGTGTGTGTCTGAGAGTATTCGCCTGTGTGAGCTAGATGTGTGTGTAAGAGTGTATATTCTCACCTCTGCGCTGACCCTCTCTGTGATGGTGGGGCTGTGTGAGTGTTGTGGTGGGCTGGGCCGGGGCTGCATGGCAATCAGCTGGACCTTGTTGGCCTGGCGAGCCCTGCCGTCAGACGAGCCTCGGGACAAACGGTCCACGTGGTCGAAGATGGAGGAAGAGGAGAGAAGCTCATCTGGACCACTGCCTGTGGGAGGGACTGGGGAGAGGGAGAGGAGAGAGGGGATAGGAGAGAGGAGAGAGGGAGAGTGGAGAGGGAGAAAAAGATAGTAAGGTAAACTGTAGTAATACTGTAGCAGTAAACTGGGTTATTTCTGGCAAGCTGCAGCTTTACTGAACCACTCAACACGAAGGGAGGACTTACCCATCTTATTCCTCCCTATGATCCAGGCCAGAAGAAAAAGAAAGGAGGGCGAGATAGAGGTAGACATAGAGAGGCAGACAGAGAGGGGAGGGGGCGAGAAGCATTATCACTTGGTGGTCAGAGATTCATGTTCACATCGCAAGCTTTTTCTCCCCTCCTCTTCTGCGCCCTCCTCCTCCTCCACTYTCTCTCCATCCTGCATTCTTTCCAGCACTCCTCTTTCCCTGTTCCCTCTCACTACCTCTTTCTCTCCTGTGGTTTCTCTCGCGCTCTCTTTCTCCCTCGGTTTTTCTCTTTGATGCAACTCCTTTAATCAGTTTCTCTCCTGCTGAGTCAGTGCATAGCTCTTTAGGACACACGCACAACACACATGAACATATACACACTCTCACAATCTCTCCCTCTACCACTTATTCTCCTCTGTGTTTCAGCGTGGGCATTGTAGATAGAATAGTATACATGTGGAGATGACCTGATTCCTCATTCTAATCTACATGACAAAGAATCAAGTTTGTTCCATCATGGTGCATTTCTATTCGAATGTATTGAATAAGGCTTTAGGTAAAGAGAAAGGGGCGTGTCTCTTGCCATTCTTGGGCGTTTTGTTTCGGTGCGGTTTCCCCTCGTGGGGCGTGGCCACATGTCTGGTGGTCTCCTCTGCAGACTCTCTGCCACTCGATTGGTCGCTACCTAACGAGTCACCATCTGACGGGGACAGTCTGGCCAATCAGAGAAAAAACGGAGGTTAGTGTGGGTTTGTGGATTAGTGTGGATGTATCCCTGCTTGTGGATGTGTTACCAACCTCCCCCTACGGCGGTTAGCGCGGGCAGCCTTGGTGGAGGAGCCCTTGGATTTGGGAGTGTTGACATCCCCTCCTTCAGAGGGGGTGGCCTCTTTGATGGGCACAGGGAGGGCACCAGGCTCCTGGATCACCATGATGTCATCCTTACTGTGCTGCCCCAGGTGGAGCTTGGCGAAGTCAAACCCTTTCACACTGGGAGCCTGCAGCTGGAGAGAGAGAGGGGGGGGGTGGAGAGAAAGAGAGGGGAAGATATAGAAAGAAAGAGAGAGAGAGAGGGTAGACAGAAAGAGAGAGAAAGAGGGGAGAAAGAGAGTAAAGAGGTAAAGGTGGAACAAGGAGAGATCCAAGCACATCAAGACATGTATGTATGCATGACTACAGCCTTATGCCATTCTCATTTTGATACAATTCCAGTCAGATCACAAATCCACAGTCCCCCATGGAGGTCGACCCTCTAACCCTTCACCCCTGCCCCTGACCTTCTGTCTCTGCTGGATGGTGTTGATGGCGTCAGGCTGGAACTCCAGCTTCTCCGAGCCGCACAGTTTCCAGTAGAGGATGATGATGATGAAGATAGCCAGCAGGACAGGCACCACCACCCCCACAATCAGCCAGACACTGCTGCTCTGAGTCTCAGACGGGGGCACTGTCAGCGTCTCCACAGCTACAGAAGACAAATACATTATGTACATATACAATCAGCTTACACTTTTATCTAAGCAATATGCTACTGTACACTAGGAAATGAGTGCAGCCAACCTACATGGGCTTACATTGCGAATCACTGAATAACATAAGCACTACTTATCGAAATCCACACATACACAAGAATGCATGCGGCCACGCGCTAGTGCGCGAACACACACTTGCGCGGTCGCATGCATAGACTCACGCTGGGCAAGGGGTCTCTGGACGCGGTGCCCCAGTACGATGGCAGCCCGTTGCAGCTCCAGGCGGTTGAGGGCGGCAGCGGTGGCATCAGCAGGAACTCTCTCCCCCCCTGGTCCCTCCACGAAATACACCACTTCCAGAGAACGCCCTGAACCTGCCAGTCTCGACACACGCACCACCTGGAGATAACACCATGGAGTCAGTGTGTGTGTGTGCGTGTGTGCGTGTGTGTGTGTGTGTGTGCGTGTGTGCGTGTGTGTGGGTGTGTGTACGCATGTGGCATCGTGGTAAGGATGCTACAAACAGCACACATAGTGGGTGTGAGAGTGTATAAGTGTGTCGTTTACCTGTAAGCTGTTGTTACCCACGGCCGTGGATCTTTTCCAGCGGGGTCGTTGACTCCCCTCCCCCAGCCCCTCCTCCAGCAGCAGGGCCAGACGGCGCTCCAGACGAGCCTTGAAGCTCCGCTCAGTCACCGTCTGCTCCTGGACACCCAGTAACACTGCAATACACACACAACACTAATGCACTTCTCAAAAACGGCCATCATGACTGCAACACATAAACACACGCATGCTGCTCTAGCACGGTCGCTCTCTCAATATTGAGCTTAAGGCTGAAAGTCCCGAAGCTGAAATTCGTACCTGTGCGGACCCAGGAGGAGCGTAGATGGTGAGAAACGTTCAGCTCGGGGTAGTGGAAGGCTGGGGAGACAAACACAGGATAGAGAAGATCAGGTTAGTCACTGTTGTCTGTGGGGCGAGTAACTCATTCAGAATGGGTGTGTCTGGGAGTACAATATATGCATATGGTCAGGATGCTACAAACGGCACCCAGGTGTGAGAGTGTATAAGTGTGTGTGTGTGTGTGTGTGCACATGTGTCTGTGTGTGCTGGCGTCTGTGTGTGTGGGATAGTAACTGGTGTATAGATGGGGGGTGTGTGTGGGGTGTCAGTGAGGAGTAGATGAGATGTGTGTGTGTGTGACTTACGTTCAGCGATCTGCAGCGCGGGGAAGCCCAGGTAGAAGCTGAACTCCACCGTGCTTAGGTGTCTCAGGTGAGCGCTGACCTCTGACCCTAACAGGTAGCCCCGTCCATCACGCAACGCAAACGTGATGTCCACCGGAACCTTCTGGTCACCCTGTGGCTTGGCCTGACCCATGGTGATGTTCAGAAGCTGGAGGTAAACACACACACAAACACACGTGTTACAGATTTACTCACTTTTTGATTGATCTGAATCCCTTTCCTCAGCTCCGCTGAACCTGCCCAAGTAAATGGCTAATGCACACACTTTCACGGCTACGACTCTCACCTGTACAGTAACGTTGCCAAATTCGTGTGCGCGTCTGCGTGTCTCTGTGTAGGCCATCAGCAATCCTCTCTCCACTCGCTCACTGAAGTTACACACACGCACATCSACGTGACTGGGCACGAACTGCAGCACTGAAAAACACACACATTATAGATTATCACACTGACAGTACACACACATTGTCTAATGCGGCACTAAAATGCGCGCGCGCACACACACACACACACTAGTGATGGGAAGTTCAGCTCAGAACTTTTCGACTCGTTCAGTCAAAAGAACAAATCTTTCGACTCATTTAGTCGAAAGCAGGACCCCCTACCTGCCAACGATGAACTGAAAACTCAAGTCATGATTCTACAAGCCTCTATTTCACAGTTCACCATAGGGGGCTTATTGGAGCTTCCATTTGTGACAGACTTGTAAAAGTTTGATTTAAACAATGTACATTTGTAGATTGCTAGGCATACAAATACGATTATTTCTTGATATATTGAAACTCTAGCTGTGGCCGCAACCGGACTAGATTGTGAACGACTCTTGGCGGAATGCATTGGTTGACTGTCATGAGGGCGATAAGCACAATATCGTTCGAACTGCAGCTTCCCAAACGATTAAAATGTGTTGAGCAGAGGCTGTGTATGTTTAGGTTCAACAAAGCTGTGTCATCGCAACATTCAATAATCAATTAATTCATGAGATCAATTATCAGTTCCAAACGTGTATTTTTCTTCTCTATGCTGCCTGCAACATATGATCTATTTCCATGTGCGCATAAATGACAGTTATTGGTCTTACCACATCTCTGGAACCTCTGAGCAGGAGGAGCGTGTATTAATCCTGCTATAGGACTCATTGCGACCAGCAAGTCAAACGAACTCAGACAGACAGACAGACAGACAGACAGCCAGAGAGAGAGAGAAGAGAGAGAAGAGAGAGGAGAGAGATGAGAGAGAGGAGAGAGAGGAGAGAGAGAAGAGCAGAGAGAGACAGAGAGAGAGACGAGACAGAGAGAGACAGAGAGACAAGAAGACAGAGGAGCAGACGAGACAGAAGAGAGAGAGAGAGAGAGAGAGAGAGAGAGAGAGAGAGAGAGGTTCTACCAGAGTGATCTGGTACTGTGATCAGGTATGCTGTAGAGGGGTGAGAACAGTGGGACGAGGAGGAGCCTGGTGTGACTGGGCGCAGAGCGTTGATGACACAGACTTGGCGTGAAGAATCAGAGGTCCCGCCACAGCACGGAACGCAAAGCTAGACGGAGTTTCAGACCTGGCGAGGGAGGGGGGGGTTGGGAGGAAAAAGAGAGAGGGAGAGAGAGAGGAGGAGAGGGGATAGGGAAGGCAGGCATGATTGGCTTTCAGACATTTGTGAAGGGCAAATTTGCACATTCCTGGAATGCATCTCATGCTACAAACATGCTCTTTCCCAAAGCTTCCCCAGTGAGTATTGATAGTAGACCTACCTGCAGCTCACTGAGCAGTTGAATCCTCCTCTTCAAGATGTCCCTGACCTGGCACAGCCCACAGTGGAGGCAGACTTAGGCAGGACTAGGAAGAGACAGGGTTAACCTCAAACAACCTGCATTCAACCATTGCCAACGCATTCCTGAAAACACACTCCTAAGCTATAGGCCTAACAAGGGATGTGCTTCCTTTAAACAGGTGACATGAGATCCCAGCACAACACATTAAGAAGGAAATAAGAATGCACCCATCTACAATATTGGCATACAATTGCCTCATATTGAACTCTATCATAACTATGAGTTCTACTGGTGTTGTCTTACCCACTCTGACCAGGTACATGTCAGGCTTGGTGACGTTACACAGGTACTGGCGTCCTGGAGGGGCCTGAACTGGGGGAGTCCAGGTGATGCTCGCCAGGGTGCCAGTGGTTGTCGTGGTAACAGTGGTTGCCTTGGTAGTGGTCGTCGGTCGGTTGCTGGGGACCTCGGTCACAGGTGGTGGTGGTTTTATGGGGTCCCTCCCTGGAGGTCGCAGCATGGGGGGGCGAGCCAGGCTGGTGGTGTTCGAGGGGGGCAGTGGAGGGTGTCTGCCAGGGGTAGCTGGGGGGACTCTGGGCCGCAGAACAGGAGGCTGAGGGGGTACTCTGGAGGCGGGTCTAACTCCAGGGGTGAGGGTACCTTGACCATCCCAGGGAGTGGGTGAGAGGGTCAGGGGCGGGGTGGGACCCGCTGAGGGGACAAGGGGGTGCTTGTGATCCTGGGCTGGAGGGGGCCCTGTGCTAGGGGAGGGGGACGGGGACTGAGTGTGTGTGTGGGTGTGTGTTTTTGTGGTAGCGGTGGGTGTGATGCCGAGTTTAGGGGTGGTCTTTGGGGGTGGGATGACAATTTCTCCATCTCTGTCTCTTTCCCCATCTTTATCCCTCTCCCTTTCCCTCTCTCTCTCCTGTTCTTGCTCCTTTTCCCTCTCTCTCTCTCGCTCTTGCTCCCTTTCTCTCTCTCTCTCCCGTTCTCGCTCCCTTTCTCTCTCTCTCTCCCGTTCTCGCTCCCTTTCCCTCTCTCTCTCCTGTTCCCTCTCCCTGTTCTTCTCCTCATCTCTCTCTCTGGCCAGCAGATTGGTGTAATACTCCAGACTGTTCATATCCGGCAGCAGCAGCTCCGTGGGCTCTAGAGGAAACATGTCCCCCAGGTCATAGTCTTCTTCATCCCAGTGAGGGTATCCCTCAGGCTGGGCAGGGTGGGTGAAGGGGAGACCCTCCCGGAGGGGGGAGGTGGGGGACGTAGAGGGTCGGAGGAGGCTGGAGGACAGGGGGAGTGTTGGGCGGGAGGGGAAGGAGGTGTCGTAGGAGGCCCCGTCGCCAGGGTCGTAGGTGTGGCTGGGTAATGTTGTGGCCAGGGCCAGTTCCTCCCCCTCTGGGCCCATGAAGGAAAGCGTTTCCAGGTAGTCTCCGGAGCCCCAGGCCTCCTCTAGGGAGGGGGCGTGCTCCCAGGGTGGGGGAGGGGTGAGGGTGGGCTGGCTGTGGGGGGGCAGAGGAGGGGGGTGACTGGGGGACAGCAGGTCCGGGGGTCTCAGTAGGAGGTGTATGCCCTGAGCTTCATCRTCCACTGAGGCAGCGTCAGTGTTACCAGGGTGACCAGTGTCTTTGGGTGGGCTGGCACCTGGCCATCTGGAAGAGGGTGACGATGACGACCGTGATGACGACCGTGATGAGAACCGTGCTGCTGTCGTTCCGTTGGAGTCTACACCGCCTGTGGAGAGACAAACTACAGTCACAACACATGTCCATAAAGGCCCATAGTGCAGGAGCCTCTCCTGTTTCTGCAGCGTGAGGCAGCTTGATGTACAAGTACGCCCCCTGGAAAGGACACTAGTCTTTCGCAGGGCCGTGTACATGTGTGCGTGGTTAAAATTAATGTATGAACACAGCAGGCTGAGCAGAATCCCTGCTGGTGGCTGAGAGACCTAGTTAAAGCTGAGCTCCATCTAGAGAATACAAAGAGCAGAGGATTAGAGCCCGGCACTGATCTCAACTCCCACACACACACACATCACACACACACACACACACACACACACACACACACACACACACACACACACACACACACACCACACACACACACACACACACACACCACACACCACCACACACACAACACACACCAACACCACCACACACACACAGAGAGAGAGCCGACCCTAGACTTTTAGGGGCCCTAAGCGAGATTTGGTTGTGTGACCATCTCATGGGCAAAACATGCGTCTGCCCCTCTTGGCGGCAAAACAAATAAAAAAAGTTATGTAATTTTAAACATTTTGACATGAGTAGAGAGTTCTTCAGTTTTAAATACATCTTTCTGCAATTTTACACATTTTGTCATGGGGTAGAGAGAAATTGTGCAGTTTTAAACCAAATTTCCTTCAATTTATACACATTTTTCTAAAAAGTTAATTTATTTTTATTCTGTTTTAAAGCAAGTTTCCAGCAATTCTACATATTTTACCATCACTTATGACATATTAATACAATTTCTGGGTGAGTGACTAACAAAATCAATGGGGGCCCCCTGGAGGTCAGGGCCCCTGGGCAGATGGCCGAATTACCGACCGAAATGCAGGGCATGATTACTACAATGTTTAGACAGCTGGCTAACTAACTTACCTAGCAATTTATAAAATGTTAGCTGACATGGGCTAACTGAGTGACTGACATAAGAGGAAAACTGCTGATGCACTACCAAATTTCAAAATAGCACCTTGTGTATTATTATTCTAACTCTCAACAGTAAGTTGAGACCCAGACTGTTGCTTATTTGTAGGGTCGGCCCTGCACACACAATCCTCACTCAACATGACAATGAAGAGTCGTACACGGACACAAAGGCATAGAGAAACACCCAGTTAATTTATCATAATTTTAAGCACAATATACTGTATCACAAAGCGCTATTGTACAGATGTATGATAACCATAACCAGGTCACTCTAGGGTTGTTAACTTAACTAAAACAGAATAAATTAACAATCTCCTTGCTCTCCCTGCTCCTCATCCATCCCCTCTCTCACACACACACACACACACACACACACACACACACACACACACACACACACACACACACACACACACACACACACACACACACGGCAGTACAGTAAGTTACATTACAGCGAGCACCCTGCCTCCTCCTCCTCCTCCTAGCCTTGACTAGGCGCTGCCGCAAAGCACGGCAGCGCCTAGTCACGTGCTGTGTGGCGGCGAGCTCATTGGTATGCTGCAGACACAGCACACAGCTCAGAGGCATCCCAGCCAACAGCAGGATCAAATCACACGCACGCGTGCGCGTGCACACACACATTACATTGATTCAGAGAGGGAGATAGTGATGAAGAGAGCAAGGGAGCAGAAAAAAATACAAAGAAATAGAATTAGAGAGGGGAAGAGTAATTGAGAGAGAAGAGAAAGACAGAGCGAGAATGCAGGAATGAAGATAGATGAGAGTAAAGACTTGTGATTCTAAGAATAGCATGAAGCACCCTTCGGTCGATCCACATGGCTTTGATGACAATGATCCAATCAGCAGTGCTAAACATCCTTCATCACCAGGAAGTAGTCCGTCTGCCCCTGTCACACAGCCGCCCACAGATTTCTGTATTTTAAGTCAGGATATATTTGACTTTGAGTGGGTGCTTGTATGCGCCGTATGTGTGTGTGATTGTATCAGTGTGTGTGATGCCTCAAGGCCAGTGAGTGGGACTGACTGAGGGGTGACTGTGTGTGTAGGCATCCACTGTCCAGCTGTCCCTGACGACATAACCAAGTCACTGAGAGATGGAGGAGGATGAATGGACAGACAGAGGTAAAAGGATGGAAAGACACGAGGCGAGGAGATGGGGGTGAATATGGAAGTTGGTGCATTCAGCACCAAGGACAGCTCCAAAAGTCAAGGACAAGTCAAATACTGGCCACATCTCTCAGTGTACCTTGATGAAACCAGGTGTGAACAGTAATTCTTATCATTCAGAGTCAAAGCCACCATCCATCCATGCCTATGAGAGTAAGAAAATTAAATGGCAGTTACCTGCAACAGGTGAGCTTGACATCGTCATGGACACCAGCAAGGAAGCTACCAGCAGATGCGCGCAATAAGTGCGGAGGCCCTGAGAGGCTCTGGGGCACATCCTCGAACCCGTGCTCATCAGGATCATACTTTCCTTTGCCTGCGAGTAGTCACATCACACACGTGCGATGCCATCTTTTCTCTATAGCATCATCACTGCATGCTTTCTGGCGACCAGGAGGCCCTATATGCAAATATCTAATAATACAAATCTATTTAGATAAAGGCCTTGTAATAAAAATTATATTCATCGTATAGAAACATTTAATGGTTTAATGCCTATTTTTAACTAGGCTATTAAAGCAGTAGACAGGCTGCCTTACCAGTGTCCTGTCACATTTGATAGCTGGCTGGCTGACCCCATTATTGGGGAGCTTATACTAGGCCACGTCTGCCAACAAACATCATGTATCTCACAAATCTGACAGCCATGGTGCGGGTTAATTCATTTAAAAAAAAATGTATTAAGCCAATTTAAAATAGTCCATGAAACGATAGCCTACAACGGATTTAGTTGTTGTATCCTAATTAACCTATAATACTGTCGGTCATGACACAATTCCCAGCTTATTATCCCATCTGTATCATTAGGACACATCGTCTAGTGGACATTTTTACATTTTCCCACAGTATGCCTACACTTTCGCAGAAATAGACAAATTGATACATTTTAGTGATAAAAAGGGCGGCAAGCGCGAGCTGTTAATAGCTCAAATTTTGAAGCCTTTTTAAGACTGAATGCAGACAACCGGCCGACAGTGTTAAACTAACCTACTTGTAACTGAAAGAAAAGGAAAAAGCCTCATCAAAATCTCTCGAACACACAAACAGTTAGCCTATAGCAGTCGCCGCATTTCTTTCTTTCCATAGCCTATTTTTTCACAGAGATGTGATGGAGCCTACCTGCCATCCAGGAGATGCGGTACAGGCGCGTCACGCATCTCCCAGGTCCATGCGGCCGCGCGCTCACCGGCAAGGAGAGAGAACGAACAAATTTACTATGTTGCAAAATGCAGAACCTAAAAAACATTTTTTTCCGTTAGAAAAATAACTCCCAATGTCGCCAGTAATTATTGAATCTGTTCGCGGCCGACCGCTTGAACGTAAGCTGCGCCGTATTCATACATTGTGATCATCTCGCGGTGAAACGTCACACACTCGAGCGCCCATCATTGGAGAACCTGAGATTCTAGACACGTCTGAGTATCATACTGTCCGCATCAAATAGGAATTTGTCATTGCGCCTGTAATTCACAGTCCATAATACCCAAACATGACATTCGATTCTACACACAAATCATGAGCACGCCATAACTGGGTTTATTCTTGGGAGGCGCGCATCGCTTGGATGATTTTGCAGCAGAGCGTTCGCTGCAACACCCCTGGCGTTCCTCAAATGCGTGTGCCAACATACCTGGTCATTGGCTGGGAGAATGCCACTCAAAATACCGGTTAACTTGTCCTTATTGATGCAATGCATAGGCCCTTGTGAATCATGGATTTATATCAGGGGTTCTTAAACTTTTTCAGCCTGGGACCCAAATGAGAAATTCTGTGTTTTCCTGGGACCCAAGCTTAGGAAAATATGCAACTATACGTAAATATCGGAACATTTAATTGCCCTTATGCCTAAAAAAAAAAAGCAATATAGACAAAAACAAATAACAATGAAATACCCATAAATATATTTTTATGTTTCTTTTCCCCCATTAAAAACACTCTTACATACCTGTCTAGGTTGGAACTGTTGCTGTTAAAATACAATAAATGATTTTATTCTGAACTGGAATAAACKGATTGATCACATCACACAGATGTATAACAGAACACACACACACACAGGCTTTTTGATCGTGCAACCCTAAGTAACAGTACAGATACAAAAAAAATATGTCCTGCTGTACATTTTACTGTATAGATTATTGTTGATAGGTCTAGATTGGAACTGTAGCTCTTAAAATACTTGTTTTTTTTATTCTGAACTGGAATAAACTGATGTATCACCTAACACAGATGTAGACCAGAAAACACACACAATCGTAATGAGAGGTGTGTGGCTGGCTGGTTTTCAACAAGCATGTCTATTCTGGGCTCAGTTTTTGACACTGTTTCTGTACTTGAGAACCCTGACTTGCATAGGTATGTGGTGCCAAACTGGATCAGAACATATACTGCTTACTCAGTCAGGCAGGCTTCCTGCTGCAGATGAGCAACCCAGAGTGTTTGTCTCAAAAAGTATCTTGCCTCCATCAGTGTATTCCAGTTCAAAATAAAAAATGATTTATTGTAACAGCAACAGTTACAACCTAGACTTGTTTTCAACAATCATTTCTATAGTAAAATGTACAGTAGGCCTGATCATTTTTCATCTTCATCTGTACTGTTTCTTAGGGTTGCACTTTCAGTAGCTAGTTAGTTTGCTTTGGCTAACGTTAGCTATTAGCATTGTAACGTTACAAGGGACGGGATTTTTTGAAAAGAGAAACTCACATCTACTGCTATGAGAGATAGTACTCCCTTATTTCTGCTTTTCATCGCCTGTTATAAAATGACAATGCCTTGCTAGCTGACTTTTCCACTTTCGAAGCACGGTTTCCTGAAGCATTCTGCCCTGTTCTGAAAGAACTCCTTGAGTTTACTGTCATGTTGTGCCTGGATGTTTGGTCAGGACGTGTCGTTTTAATAATTTGTTCGTTTCGACTCATTACTAAGCACTTCCCCACACAAAACAGATTGTGGGTGCTCCTCGTTATTTCTCAAAGTTTGTATGAAAGAGACAAAAAGTCAGCACTATATTTGCGTTTCATGCCAATTGAGCTCAGTCAGAACTGGTGGCTAGCATGAGTCTATTTCATGACAGCGTGAGTGATGGTGAGTCGGAATAACAAGTCAGTGGCTTGAACTACAGCGCTGCAGGGTGTGGGTCGCGGAGTGATCTTCAAGAAAACCAAAGAAAAAAGATCCGGAAAACAGCGAAGCACATGGGCATCTCCCTCTACAACCTCTCCCCAAACTGAGCAGAGACTGCTGATAAGCAGAGAGCGCAGTTGCACTTGGCCAAATTAATGAAATAATGATACATTTACGTCGCGACCCATACTTTAAGAAACGCTGATCTATATGGTTTTCCTTTAGAATATTAGGGCCAAATGATGTTCATAATAAGGCTTCTGTGTAAATAATTATGTTAAATATGGGGAAACATGAAAATGAGTATGGTCTTGAATAACAGAAAATAGACATGTAGAAAAACTATTCCACAAATAAACATGCCAGACCAGTCTATAGTTTTATTATCACATCTTCATCTTTACATAAATATAGAGATGCATGCTAGGAAATATAGTTATATACTAGACTGCGATGAACTCAAAACGTGATATTCAAAATGTTAAAATATACAGAAAAATTCAAATACTTCCTCATTTGTCTACAGTCAGAAAGTTTGTACATAAAAGACGAGTTGTATTTAGGTATTGATACTTGATTACAGGAAACGTAAAAACAGACACCATCTGAGGGCACCGGGTTTTCCAATGAGCAGAAAAAAAGTAATTGCAAACAATATGCATATTATATCAGTAACATTATTTCAAATGAGCAACACACTGTGATTTCCTGTTGCTGGCTCTTCATGGCTGTACCAGGTAGTCATCCCTGTGGTATTGAGTGACTTACATACCGTGTTGTATTAGGGTGACTGTCAGCCAGTCCAATTTTTCCCCACTCACCAGATCCAGAGTAAACGTACTCCATTCATTCAGAGAGGAACAGATCTGCCCATTTATTCCTCCTCTTTATTTTCTCTCTCTCTACAGTGCAGTCTTGTTCTCCACTTCCATGATGGAGATGAAGTGTGGTCGGCGACGCACCCTCCTCTTGGTGTTGTGTTTGGGGTTCCGCTGGTACATGTCTGCAGGAAGGTTTGAAAGTGGAGGACAAGTTGATGAGGAGAGGGGCAGAGGCGATGAGGGTAGGGAAGAGAAAGGAAGGGTACAAAAAAAGAGAAGGAGGAGAGTTCAAAGATGAATGACACCTCGTCCTGGTCACTGTATGTTTTGATATAAACATATTGATCGGGTTTATTTCAGCTATTTCAGTGCAGGTGTATGTTGGGGATGTACTAAGGGCTTTACCTTGAAAACTGAGGTAGTAGTTGCGGTGACCTTTCATAATGGTGACCTCAGCAGATCCGTCTGCCAGGTACGCTTCCTCCAGCTCCCGGGACGAGAGGGACGTTATACGCTGTTTATCGTCCTGACCGCAAGACAACCGCAACACCACCACATACTTAGGCCGGGATTCAATCCAAGGCATTTTATAGAGTAGCACACTGGACAGCCGACAATGCAACTTTTAATGGTAATTTCCCGACGTTCACAGGAGATAGAATTAACGGTAAACGCTGCGCATGTCGGCTCATGCTAAATTAAAACTCAAGAGTAATGCGCTGCTCTATAGAGCGCCTGGCATTCAATCCAAGCTCTTATCAATACCGAATGCTCTTAAACCGTAACTCAACCATAACAGCACCACTACTTAACATCACAGAATCCTCACAACCATATCTCAACCACAAAACAACAACCGCAAAACTCAATGCCTTCCATTTTCCCTCCAGACTCACAGGTCTTCCAAACTCAATCCAGTTCTCGTGGTCGCCCTTGTAGTACCACAGCCACTCAGTGGTCAGGATGTAGTGAGCTGGCTTTGTTACAGAGGAAACCGTGGAGAGGCGCCGCACGGGGTCCGACTCCTGTGTCATCGTTAGGAAGTCTACTGGCCGAGATCCTGGACTGAGAGAGAGAGAGAGATGTTCATGGATTATTTTCATTTTACAGTCAGACTTTACGGTATGTTGCCTGTAAAAAAAAATCTGCAAATGTTTTTTAGAACCCAATTCATACAGTCCAATTTTTACCACACATTCTTGCTTGGATAAGCCTTTTATATATCCTGTGCACATGCCAGCAAGTTTAAGAGAGAGTACATATGGGCCGATGTGGGTGGTCGTCAGTGGTGGTCGATGCCGTTTAAGATGAGGGAGGACGATTTTTTATTTTATGAGCATTAACCAAATATACCCTACAGAAACTCACACTGATTAAGACAAGTCACAATATTTTGGTCAGGTAGGACAAGGCTACTAAATGACTGCAAGAGCAAAATAATCCACTTGTTAAAGTACTTCACATACTGGCAAAATGTTCTGATCAGTGCTAATGAATGAGTCAACTAAACAAGATGATCACGAGCAGTACTCACCTAAACTTAGCTAACATTTCCACAGCCTAATTGTAGCCTAACCAATATCCAAATGGAGATTCAGTGAAAATAAAAATCTGACATTAATTGATTTATCAAGAGTCCCCACGCTTGTCTCAAAGCCGTGCAAAACGGTGCTGAAATAGTTGACTACACACGGGTAGGCTATGCTTCAAATGTAGTATAACAATTTGATGACTTTCGGAGTTTCGGTAAGCAACAATTTAATGCCTTCAATTGCATTAGCCTACTTTATTCCAATATGTTCATCATTCAGTGATATTTATTCCCAAAGCAACTTTTTATAGATCCATCCAGTTGTGGTTAAGAAAACAGTTAATGTAGTGGGTTATGCTAAGAGATGGGTGTAGTGACATGCCTCGCAAAGTTTAGAACTGCCAGGAAGAAAGTAGTAAGGGCGCTGCCTAGCAACCATCATTGGTCCATTGTTGATATAGTCCCAAAATGTTTTGCATGTCAGAAATCAAGTTTTCAAAATACAAAAATACAGACAGTATTTTGAGTGGAATTTTCCTTTAAGAGCAAAGTGCGTCCCAATGCCGCCTCAGCATTACGGCTACATTTCATACTAAGCCATAGGCAGAACTTTACCGCAATCATGACTAGGTCGGTTCACGGAAATAAAGGTTAGCGGGATGCTAAAGTTGGCGGGAAAACATATTGGTTTGAAAAGGTGCATAAGAGTCCACTTTCAACTTTAGTGAGCAGCGGTGAACCCTGACCTGTGTGTGTTCCGGGGATCACAGAAGGCTCTCTCGATGTCCTCAGTGTGATGCAGGTGTATCCAGTCGTTCCCATCAAACACCTCCCACTTATAGGGCAGGTTAAAATGCACACAGATACACTGGTCTGGGCACACAAACGCATTACACAAACAAGCATGCGAGAACCACAACCAAACATAGCAAAAACATAGAAATATACCAACAGCGGAGCATCAAGTCTAGGTCCAAAAGGCTCCTTAACAGCTTCAACACGCTATAAGACTGCTGAACAATTAATCAAATGGCCACCCGGACTATTTACATTGACCCCCCCCCCCCACCCTTTGTTTTTACACTGCTGCTACTAGGTGTTTATTAGAATAATAGTGAAGACATCAAAACTATGAAATAACACATATGGAATCATGTAGTAACCAAAAAAGTNGCTAGAGGAGTCACTACAGACCCTGGTTCGATCACGGGCTGTATTACAACCGGCCCGTGATCGGGAGTCCCATAGTGCGGCGCACAATTGGGTTTGGCCGGGGTAGGCCGTCATTGTAAAATAAGAATTTGTTCTTAACTGACTTGCCTAGTTAATTAAAAAGTAGCTGACATTTCACCAAAATCCCTGAATTAGCCACCCACGCAAGCACTGTACTAGTCAAAGGTTTGGACACACCTACTCATTCCAGGTTTTTTCTTTATTTTTACTATTTTCTACATAGTAGAATAATAGTGAAGACATCAAAACTATGAAATAACACATATGGAATCATGTAGTAACCAAAAAAGTGTTAAACAAATCAAAATATATTTTAGAATCTTCAAAGTAGCCACCCTTTGCCTTGACAGCTTTGCACACTTTGCATTCTCTCAACCAGCTTCACGAGGAATGCTTTTCCAACAGTTTTGAAGTGTCACCAGTAAAGCACCCCCACACCATCACACCTCCTACTCCATACTTCACGGTGGGAACCACACATGCAGAGATCATCCGTTCACCTACTCTACGTCTCACTAAGACATTGCGGTTGGAACAAAAAATCTAGAATTTGGATACATCAGACCAAAGGACAGCTTTCCACGGGTCTAATGTCCATTGCGCGTGTTTATTGTCCCAAGCAAGTCTCTTCTTCTCATTGGTGTCCTTTAGTAATGGTTTCTTTGCCGCAATTCAACCATGAAGGACTGATTCATGTAGTCTCCTCTGAACAGTTGATGTTGAGATGTGTCTGTTACTTGAACTCTGTGAAGCATTTATTTGGGCTGCAATCTGAGCAGAAGTAACTCTGGGTGTTCCTTTCCTGTGGCGGTCCTCATGAGAGCCAGTTTCATCATTGCACTTGATGGTTTTTGCGACTGCCTTGAAGAAACTTTCAACGTTCTTGACATTTTCCGGATTAACTGACCTTCATGTCAAAGTAAGGACTGTCGTTTCTCTATGATTATTTAAGCTGTGCTTGCCATAATATGGACTTGGTGTTTTACCAAATAGGGCTATCTTCTGTATACCACCCCTACCTTGTCACAACACATCTGATTGGCTCAAACGCATTAAGAAGGAAAGAATATCCACAAATTAACAAGGCACACCTGTTAATTGAATTACATTCCAGGTGACTATCTCATGAAGCTGGATAAGAGAATGCCAAGAGTGTGCAAATTTATCATCAAGGCAAACGGTGGCTACTTTTAACAATCTCAAATATAAAATATATTTTGATTTGTTTAACACTTTTTTGGTTACTACATGATTCCATATGTGTTATTTCATAGTTTTGATGTCTTCACTATTATTCTACTATGTAGAAAATAGTAAAAAGAAAAGCCCTGGAATGAGTAGGTGTCCAAACCTTTGACTGGTATTGTCCATGTACAACTTACCTCGACTAACCTGTACCCATGCACATTGACTTGGTACCGGTACCCTCTGTATATAGCCTCCTTATTATTATGTAATTTTGTGTTCCTTTTTATTTTATTTTTTACTTGAGTATATTTAGTAAATGTTTCCTTAACTGCATTTCATGAACTACATTGTTGGTTAACGGGTTGTAAAGTAAGCATTTCAGGGTAAGGTCTACCTACACCTGTTGTATTCTGCACAGGTCAACAGGCAAAAATACATAAAAACATAACATCAAGTAGAAGAGAGCTCACCCTGGAATCTACAGTTCCTGCGTATGAAATGCAGACAAATCTCCTTCCTGTCCTCTTTCTTGATCACAGGCCTGGAGACCAGCTCACCTACACGCTCTGATACAAACATATACAGAGCGATTATACACATACTGCAGATCAAGCCAAGAGAACAGCTCAGTTGCAAAAATACTGCAGATCAAGCCAAAAGAACACACACACTCCAGGTGAGGGATTCTGTACCTTTAGCATTGTGGGGTGTAGTGGGTKTGTTGAGGCGGTSGAGGTTCTGGTAAACGAAAGGCAGGTCGTTGATGATGTCACCGCTGAGGCCCCTCTCCTCCAGCATGCGACGGCCATGCTGGTCGATGACGTGCTGCCTCTTGCACTTAGGCCCGAACATGCAGTCATCCTGCACAAAGTGCATGCACATGTGCACTTTGGTGCAGCCATCCCTGAAGGTGCATGCGCCGTGGGGCCCAGAGCCCTTGTTGTAGTGAGAGCACACCTGATGTCAGGAACACACAGCAAAAATTGTCAGAGACAATCATTGTGGCAATGCAGTCACACATAGCCAACCAGAGAGGGGCTGAGCCAAGCAGTTGCCTTTAGAATACATGGTCATCGTCAAAATGATCTAACCTCGCACACCAAGAAGTTCTACTTTACCTCTTTGGGTAACGAATACTTCCCGGGGACAAACCCACATCAACAGCGTAAGTTTTTATATTTCCTTTTTTTGTTGTATTCTTTAAAAAAATATAAAAAATCTTTATTTGCTTTTTTTTTTTGTTCTTTTTTTTTTTTTTGCACACAGGAAGTCCCAAGGTGTCTTCATCTCAGATCACTCTTCTCCGACATTGGGCTTTAGGCTGGACATGGTGGTATTTGTAGTGTTTTTTGTTTTTTTGTTTCGTCTTTAAACATTTTCATCAATTTACTGTGATATTTGTTTAGACTGGATGAGCCAACATTACTCTCGGAAAACTGAACACGTTTTTTCCTTTTTTTTGTTGAGAAACTTGTTTGTGGCTCCGAGGCCTCCATATAGTTGTCCAATCAGATTACAGGTGCTTCTGGTTCGGAAAGGTATCGTCCAATCAGTGTGCAGGATTCACTTCTCACTGAACCTGCCTATAAACTCATCCAGAATCCCCTTCCCTGGAATGCCAGGATGTAAGCTACTTCTGTCCATCCCTTTTTGGGGAGATAGAATGAGTAAGAGATAAAAAGAGTGAGAGAAAAAGAGAGAAAGATGGAGGAGTTCTACGCCTTCTACCCATGAGCTCGTACACAAAGAGCACTCAGAACACTGCTACACTCCCTGAGGGCAGAAACCTGTAATGCAGAAACGTCCCACATTTTACTTAAGGGAGCAAGACTTCATGGATCAAGAGAGACAAATTCACATACAAAGAGAGCATGAGACACAGCATTGCATTTCTACTGTATTCATGTAATGGGGAAAGGGTATATGCAAGTCTACAGGGGCTTAGGGAGAGATGCTAGGGATTGGAACTGGGCTCATTTCACAATGGAGACCGCCAGGCCTTGGTAAGGCTCCATCCAGGCGTGTAGTGGGGCTCTAGTCAGTAGTGGAGCGGCCTGTGTTGTATATTCTCTGTGTGTGTTTGTTTCTGGGTTTGTGTGTGTATGTGTGTTACCTCCGGCAGCAGGGTGGGATCATTCTGCAGCAGTAACAGGAACAAGTCATCCTCGTGCAGCTCATGCAGAGTGCACTCCCTCAGGAGCGTGTAGTTATGCTCCGAACGCACGTCATGTGAGAACTTGCACTGCTTCCTACAGAGAGAACAGCACACACAGACAGACCGGAGTATGTAAACAGACAGGAATGTACCATAAAGACATCAAGCATAATTTTGCTTTTGTGTAGGCTACTGAAAACTCATTATCATGATATGCCTTGTTCCAAATCAAGGAATTTAAGGAAACATAAGCAATTCTGATGATAATAATAAATGTGCTACCACTACCTTACACACATTAGTGTACTAGACTAGATGATGCAGGTGTTATTTGTCCAAATTGATCAATACAGAATAAAAGGGGCGTGATAGCTATCTCATCTATGCTGCTGCTAGCTAGCCACTCCCCAACCCTGTAAAAATTACTCACCACGGTCGAGGTTTCTCTTACCTGCCTTTCCCAAATCTACAGTTTCCATAAACAAAATATTTGCAAAGGTGAAGCTCCTGGCAATCTCTGCAATCTTGTTTTGTGTAATTTTTGCATAGTCGCAGCGACGTTTTGGCGACAATCACACAGTCAGTTCCCCATTCGTCCGTTCTCTCTTGGTTCCGCACCACAACAAACCGAGAACACTTCTTTACAATGTACCAAAAGTCGTCCTCAGTTATTTCAACACGCTGGAATACTTTCCTGTGCAATTGCTGGAAGGCTAGGGAACCTTTGTTGCTGCATAATATACTGGTGGCATGATTAATTACTCTGGAGTAACTGGACATTTTTGGTGCCTCTCACTTGCGGATGAGAAGGCGGAAGCAGAAAACCAGCAACAGATTGGCAGTGCTAGTAGTTCTACTTTCTCAACGCAGGGGCGATCGCGTTCAATTCAGAGCATTACAGAAATGCAATGGCGATTGTCGCCCCGTTGTGGATAAAAGTGGAAAGTGTTCTAAATATCAAGCATTCTATTTTCAATAATCTGTTACCAATAAACCACACATGAATTAGATTTGCCCCCTATATTATACTATTGATAAAAAAATCGGGTCTGTGGTCACTGATTATTTCATCCATCTGTGAATGATTAACAGTGTGAGAGATGAAAAAGTGCTTAGTGCTATCCAGTACCCTTGTTAACCTTAACAATAACCCTTACCTAACTCCAACCTTCTTCTTCTTGCTGTGTGGCAAAAATATGCGGTGTCAGGTTTTAGCAGAGGACATTTTTTTCTAGAGTATTGAAAAGAGTCGTTTATGTTTGACGTCAAATGCTGCTAACACTCACCCCAGAAAATCTGAAGGGTGTTCAAGGATACTTTAACAGCCAAATTAAGTCACATTGAGTGTTCGTTTGCAGGTCTTGTAAGGTAAATCAAGATGGTTTTTTGTTCCCATGGCATAGGGATGGCATGGCACTCCCTACAACTTGGTAAGTACTTAAATATTAACACAGCTCTATCCAACGAAAATGATGGAATTAAACAATTTATTTTCATATTTCCATTCAAGTGTATTTCTGTATCTGTGTTTTTTTTAACCACTCCAAGTCAGAAGAGGGCGCTAGACGTTCAGATTGCAACGCTCCCGCCAGACACTTCTGCTTTGCCGTAGTGTTGTGATGTGAATTGAAACCAAGATGGCGTCTACGGAATAGCTAGTTAAATTTGTATACAATATTTCATTTACCGCATAATGTTTTATACATTTCGTTTGTTCTATGTCAGTGCTAGATTAACAATACATTCTGACAAATTCAGTTTTGGCCGAGAGAGGTGTTGCTAAATTGTTTTACCTAGATCTCTAGCTAGCATGATAGCAGTAGTATCGAGCAAGTATGCGACCAGTTTAGTACGGCAATAAATGTTCTATTCACAAGTTAACTTGCTGTATTAGCTATCCTAAAGCATGATGGAGGCTCCGCGTGAGGAGGAACTGCGGCCGGTGCCTCGTGAGCGGGCGATTCTGGAGAGTTTCTTCACCCAGCTCGGAATGTTCTCGTTCGACCGGGCGAAAGATTATGTGGAGAAAGAGAAGGACAGCAGCAAGAGCGCAGGGGCCATCTGGGCCGCTCTCCTTGCCGCCTTCGCACACCTTGCCGCAGCGGAGAAGGCCTATCACAACATGACGTTCCTGGGACAAAAACTGGGTAAGAAGCACCCCATGTAAACACGCACTGACAGAAAATGTCATTTTTGTTGCACTACAAAACTCATTGGTGTGGCAAAATGACACCCCTCAGTGCAATTCATGTAACCTATCACAAGTGGGACTAGTATCACCATGATGTTATTATCCAGACGAGAAAGTCACGTTCCATAATAGAAATTTGAAGTGTAGGTTTCAAACAGCAGGTGGCGATACAATCCCACATTTTTATGACTTATGTATTCAGCAGCACATCACGTTGATATTATGGGGGTAGGAGGAAGAACGTACAACTGGATAAAGGATTTCCTTTTTGGAAGGTCTATCCGGGTAAGGAAGTCTATTAGGCAGCTAAATGGTGGATAACGGTACACCACAGGGGAGCGTGATTAGACCTCTGTTGTTCTCAATCATAATCAATGATGTTTACTTGCAGTTATGGCTGGATATGGGGAGGTCATTATTTGCAGATTATGGGGCCTTATGGAAGAGGGGAAGAAATGTGACATACATAGTCAGGAAGGTACAGGAAGCAATTGATGAGGTAGAGCGGTGGGCATTCATGTGGGGATTCAGGTTTTCTGTAGAGAACTCTGTGTTCTTTACCAGGTGGGAGATGATATATGCTTGAGGTTATATGGAAGAAACCTGGAGAGGGTGGGGTCCTTCCAGTTCCTTGGGGTGTACTTTGACACTAGATTGACCTGGGCAGAAGCCATTGATAGAGTGATGGGAGGGTGTAAGAAGGAGCTAAATGTGATGCACTGTCTGATGGGGAAGGAGTGGGGGGCTGGGCGTTCCTCATTGAGGACCATGTACAGTACCAGACAAACTCTTTCAAGGGTTTTTCTTTATTTTTACTATTTTCTACATTGTAGAATAATAGTGAAGACATCACAACTATTAAACACAACACATGGAATCATGTAACACAGTTAAACAAATCAAAATATATTTTAGTCTTCAAAGAAGCTATCCTTTGCCTTAATGACAGCTTTGCACACTCTTGGCATTCTCTCAACTAGCTTCACCTGAAAATATTTTTCCAACAGTCTTGAAGGAGTTCCCACATATGCTGAGCACTGAGGTCCAACTTATCCCAAACCATCTTAATTGGGTTGAGGTTGGGTGATTGTGGAGGCCAGGTCATCTGATGCAGCACTCCATCACTCCCCTTCTTGGTCAAATAGGCCTTACACAGCCTGGAGGTGGGTTGGGTGATTGTCCTGTTGAAAAACAAATGATGGTCCCACTAAGCCCAAACCAGATGGGATGGCGTATCGCTGCAGAATGCTGTGGTAGCCATGCTGGTTAAGTGTGCCTTGAATTCTAAATAAATCACTGACAGTGTCACCAGCAAAGCACCACCACACCTCCTCCATGCTTCACGGTGGGAACCACACATGGGGAGATCATCCGTTGAACTAGTCTACATCTAACAAAGACACGGCGAGTAGAACCATAAATCTTGAATTTGGACTCAGACCAAATAACAGATTTCCACCAGTCTAATGTCCATTGCTCGTGTTTCTTGGCCCAAGCAAGTCTCTTCTCATTGGTGTCCTTTAGTAGTGGTTTCTTTGCAGCAATTTGACCATGAAGGCCTAATACACGTAGTGTCGTCTGAACAGTTGATGTTGTGTCTGTTACTTGAACTCTGTGAAGCATTTATTTGGGCTGCAATTTCTGAGGAACTCTAATGAACTTATCCTCTGCAGCAGAGGTAACTCTGGGGTTCCTTTCCTGTGATGGTCCTCATGAGAGCCAGTTTCATTATAGTTCTTGATGGTTTTTGCAACTGCACTTGAATAAACTTTYAAAGTTCTTGACATTTTCCGAATTGACTGACCTTCATGTCTTAAAGTAATGATGGACTGTCATTTCTGTTATGTTATGTTCTGTTATGTATACCAACACTACCTTAACACAACTGATTGTCTCAAAAGCATTAAGGAAAGAAATTCCACAAATTATCAAGGTACATCTGTTAATTGAAATGCATTCCAGGTGACTACCTCATGAAGCTGGTTGAGAGAATGCCAAGAGTGTGCAAAGTTGTCATCAAGGCAAAGGGTGGCTACTTTGAAGGATCTCAAATATAAAATATTTTGATTTTTTTCTCCCACGTTTTTGGTTACTACATGATTCCATATGTGTTATTTCATAGTTTTGATCTCTTCACTATTCTACAATGTAGAAAATAGTAAAAATGAAGAAAACCCTTTGAATGAGTAGGTGTATCCAAACTTTTGAATGGTACTTTGTTGCTTTGATACGATCTGTAGTAGACTGTGGCAGTATAGCGTATGGTTCGGAAGCCAGGACCTCATTGGAAAGGCTAGATGTCATACAGGGGGCAAAGACTCTGAATATGTAATGGGGCGTTTCAGACCTCCCCAGTGGCTGCACTACAGGTGGAGATGGGGGGATATGCCATTGCAGATTAGGAGACAGCAGCTGGCAAGGAATTATCGGGTCAATCTACAGGGACACGGGGTGTCTCGTCCTGCGAAACGGATTCCACATGCATGCTAGAAACATGAGTGAGGACAGAACATGAGCTTTGGGTGGGTGGGTAATACACAGGCGAAGGAGATGGGACTGTATGGGAGTATAGTCCAATGGTAGCTATTCCTGTAAGTCCACCATGGCTACTCCTGCCTAGTTGATCTAGAAGTGTTGGAGAGACGACAGAGATGGGGTGTTGATTCATCGGATTTGTTTAATAGACATCTGGATACTGTGTATCAGGATTTTGTGGCCATTTACACAGATGGTTCAAAAGATTCAAGGACAGGATGCACTGGGTCAGCATTTGTATTGCAGGAATGTGGGGTGGCAGTCAGGAAACGTATTACAGATCAACTGGCTCTATATACGGCGGAGCTGATGGGCATACTGTTGGCCTTGAATTGGGTGGAGGAAGTCAAGCCAGCCAGAATAGTTATTTGCTTTGATTCATTCCGTGTTGATGAGTTTTCAGTCTGTTAGCTCACGTAGCAGGCAATACCTGCTTTGAGGTACTAGAAACCCATGGCAGGATTAGACAGATGGTTATACAGATAAGATTTACTTGGGTCCCAGCCCATGTGCGGGTGGAGGGGAATGAGCACTTAGTAGTGGGGATGTTGTAGATTCAATGAGCACAGCAGAGGCAAAAAGCCTGATATGGACAGTGATGGTGCAGAGATGGCAGGAACAGTGGAATAGAGATACTGAGGGCAGGCATTTATTTGAAATACAGATGAAAGTCTGGGAGGGGAGGATGGCAAGAAGTAACAGAAGCGAGGGTGCTATTTTTACAAGATTAAGGGTGGGACACAGCCGGTTGAAAAATTATTTAAATGTGATAGGAAAGTGTGATTATTGCCAGGAAACAGAGACAGTTGAGCATGTATTATTACAGTGTGGGCAGAATCAGAAGGAAAGAGAGAGGATGAGATCTAGTATGAGGGTGGCGGTAATGCACCATAACGTTAGATACCAACCGCGATAAACCCCACTGAAGAAAGACAGCACATCACATCTACCCCCCCACTGAGGGGTTGGCTGGAAGTGGATGTTTACAGTATTTAACCCAATTTCCATTTCCCCTGAAAATCCGGTTGTTGGGACTTTAAAACATCAGCTACGTTAGGTTATAGCTCCCCAAACAACAATTTCCAACATGGACTGTTTTCTCTACGTTGCTCCAATATGTTAAATCAGGATCATAACCCACTCTTGCAGGCGGCCAGTCGTTCTTCAGCCGCAAGGACTCCATCCGCACCATCTACACCTCCCTGTTCAACGCGCTGAGGAAGGTGGTGACCATGGGGCGCCACGCCCAGCCAGGCTCCGCACCCTACCTGGAGGACCTGCTGTCTCACCTGTCGGAGCAGCTGTGCCACTTCACCCAGGCCCGCATGGAGATGGCTGACCTGTACGAGAAGATGCACGCGCTGGGCAGCCAGAAGAACATCAACTCAGAGGAGCTGGTCGCCACCCTCGAGGCAGTGCTGCAGAAATACAGCTCCAGGTGGGTGGGACGTGTCATGTGTGTAAGATCAGCTGTGTGTGCAGGCTGTAATAGTGTGTGAGTGGCTGAGAAATTGCAGAAACGAGAGTATGGGGAGGGAGGGGCGGGTGGTGGGCGAGCACGACAGGGGAGGGAGGGGTGGGGAGATTTCTGCTGAAATCAGCAGATGTAAAATTTAGCTCAGCCGGAACCAAAGCAAGCCCAACACAGAAAAGCCCACTGTGCGGCGGAGTCGCAGTTCACACTGCAGCGAGTCACAATCTGGCACACATGGGTGGTTGTGCAGTCAGGGTTGAAGGTGACTTTCTCGCACAGCAGTCGACACTGCCAGGAAACGTAATCAGCACTGAGAATACACAGGTTATTAACTGCTAATCAGGGCCAGAACCTCCACACCCAGTCGCACACACAAATGTGCATAGTGCACACACCCTTAGCAGCACAGAACATCAGACACATCCAATGCTGTTCTACGGCCACAGTCCATCTCTTACGGTATATTAATCAGCATTAGTGCTAATGGGGCTATTTATCATTAGGATAATTGGTCTTACAGAATAGTGAACACGATTGATTCGTAGTGGAGTGTGATCAGTTAAGGCTACCATCTGACACCACCAGCATTTCTCCCTTACATTAGATATGGCTTTCTCTCCAATGACCCCTACATCTCCTCCCTCCTCCCAGGTTCCACCACCCCATCCTGGGCCGCTTGGAGGGGGGCTTCCAGACAGAGGTGGATGTGGTGACACAGCTCCTGCGCTGCCAGGCACAGGTGTCAGAGTGGCACTTCCTACCCGCCCTGCTCAGCCTGCACGGGGCTAGCTCTAAGCTCACTGCCTGGGGACAGCTCTTCCAGCGCCAGAGGGAGACCCGCAAACACCTGTTCGGAGGCCAGTCCCAGAAGGCAGTGCAGCCACCCCACCTGTACGTGTGGCTGCAGCGCCTCCAGGGGGCACTCCTGGCTAAATTCAGCTTCTACTTCCATGAGGCGCTGAGCAGGCAGACGGTGTCCGCAGACATGAAGGCCCTGACAGCACGCACGGCGCCCGATTACCACGGCAAGATCTGTTCGTTTATCCGCAAACACGATGCCAACAACGTGTCGCTGGTGTTCGACAACCGCGGCTTGGACAGTTTCCAGGGCCACGGCTACCACCACCCGCATTCGTACCGCGAGGCGCCCAAGGGTGTGGAGCAGTTCCCCGCCGTGGTGTCCCTTCCCGGGGGCGAGCGGCCACTCACGCACTGGCCCAACGTCATCATGATGATGGGCGACCGCGAGGCGGAGCTCAACACGCTGGACAAGGTGGTACACTTCTACGACGACAAAGTCCAGAGCACTTACTACCTGACCCGACCAGAATCACACTTCACCCTGGTGGTCATCTTCGATGGCAGGAAGTCCGAGAAGGACTCGCACATCACCGCCTTCCTGCAGGAGATCTCTGGCTCGCTAAGGAACTCCAAACCATTCAGCACCCTCAAACCTGGCTCCAAAGGCTGAGAGAGAGAAATGCCCTACTTCATATACATTGTAAACTGACTGTCCCCATAAAGGGGAAGCGTGTGTGTGTGTGTATCGTTATAACAGAGACGAGGGATTGTTCCAGTTCCGTAGACAGACAGGATGGACAAAGTTGTCTAATCATTAGGAAAGCTTCTTGAGTAACATTGTTGCAATATTCTGATTTTGATTTTAGCTTCTTAAAAATGAGTGGCCGGAACCTTTTGCTTTACTACTTGATATTTCAATATAATTAGAACCTCGGCATTAGCTTGTTTTTAAATCAGAGAATGGCTTGAACCCGTGGTCCAACTGTTGGTTCTGTTGAGCATCGTGCTTTGAATCCTTTAGTTTTTTTTTGCCAAATCAGTTCCAGACCAAAGATGTGCGTCACTGACTATTAGACGCAGCGTGGCCTTCTCACAGTGAACTGCTCTATCGACACGTTTGACCTGTTTCTATTCCAACACAGGATAGCCAACTTCCTATCCCCGTCAGGGATATAATGATGCGATGTACTGAAAAATATTTTGCTTAATTTATGTATACTTTTAACATTTGTTTGTTTACTGTTTTAACAGAAGTGCTTAATTTGGTTTCACTGTATGTCATCTTATTTAGCTGTTTAATTCCCGAAATAAAGTTTTGAGACGACGGTAGAAAAAAAAAGCATCATTGACGTGTGTGTGTGTAAGAGGTGCTTTCGCATGTTTCGGAAGCTACTTAAGACGGACATTAGTGAGTGTTCAGACAGCCAACTGTAGCACGTCCCATCCCCTTTTCGCGACCCCACTCACACTCCGCAGGTGATAAACGAGGCAGTAATGAACGCTCGACTAACCAAAACGCACTTGTTCATTTCTTCCCTTTTATTTATAATATAAATACAACATCAACACTATCCACTTGGGTATAAGAGCTCGTCTTTAGGAAGCTCAGGAGTTTCAGATACAGCAACAGACTAAACCATTTCCTTTAATTGTCAGACACATTCAGGAGAAACCAACGTCCCTTAAAATGCACCTGTTCACATGTTATAATGCTACATGCCAAGTACACCATTTTTCCTATACATTAAAGTGCAACGTCACAATAGATTAACTCTAGGATTCATAATTCAGTCTTCTACTAAACACTGATTATTTCCTTCTAAGTGCTGCTGCTCTCCGTTCAGGACATGCGTGAGTGGATTAAACTCCCCACAAAGACTAGGGTAAAAAAAAAAAAAAAAAAAGGCACTTTCACATTGACACACACAAACCGATGCACACCCATAGCCCATTCTTAAAGACACACATCCCCAGTACTGCTCAAACACACACACAACAGTTCCCAACCCAGTAAAGAGGACACATTCAGTGTGCTGCTGTTCAAGTGTATTTTGGGCATTTACACTCAAAAGCCCCAGCCTGTTTGCTTACTGTGAACTTAAGGTTATTTCGTGACTTCAGAGTAACACAACCAGATACACCACATTCCCACACACACCAACTGCCAGCACACAGAAACACACATGCGCCCCTGTCCTGCACATGTTCTGTTACTAAAGGCAGACATGAATAATCCATCATTTTATCCACCATCACATTTACAAAGGAACAGAATCAGGACAGGCAGAGGAAACACACACAGACAAACAGGGTAATGGGAAAGAAATCACCCAGGCCGAGGGAAACGTACTCTACAAACTCCTAACCCACTCCACTACTGTACCTCCAAACTATTTCCCCTGGCCTGTGTGTGTGTGTATCGGTTGAACACGAGAAGGCTGTTTTCTAGTAGTGAGCGTTAACGCCGCTGCCGGCCTCTGTGACATTATTGCCCACTGAACATTCAATAGAGAGCCGAACAGTCGTTAAATACTGGAACATTCATTAAATAGCTGAACATTGGTTAAATAGAATGTGAGTTTTGTCACCATTGCCTCGAGAGGCTTCGGTTGAGGCATTAGTGAGCTTAGCTGCGGTACCAAGTGAAATAGAAAATAATTTAAAATAAGATCACACAGACATCCGCCCTTATGTTTCCTCTCTGTGTGAGCCGCCCTTTACCCATCAGGCACATCTTCACTCCGCATTGTCCCTTTCTTTCGCATCGCCAATGAAAAATCGCTCGTAGATGCAGCAGCCAATCGAAATACACTAAGAACACAGCAGCCTTTTGGTGATAGACCTTCATTAGCCGAGGAGCCTTTTGTCATTACATAGTCAACGTTCACATAACTGAAACTACATTTCACTGGAGGAGAACTACACTTCCCACACATCTGTGACTACATCTTCTTTTACAGGATAGGGCTTCTGCTTTCTTCAGCTTATACTTTTTTTTCTTGTACTTCTCCCATTCAGCAGTCCCATTTTACATAGCTACCCTTTGATAAATGCTTTGATACATGGAGAACGTGTATCCTACACACCAAGAAGAGAGTACACACCAACCTGACGACACACATAAATATCATGGCATATCATAGATCATATATTATTTTGTATTACTACATAAAACCCTTTTAGTTTCAGATCTGTCCTACCGCTTTCTACCCTTGTTCAGGTTTCTAAACAGTAAGCAGGTACCCTGTTCTCCCACTCCCACTCTATTTTGGCCCGGGTTGGCCTGGTTTGGCTCATCACATGGTGCAGGACTTGTCCAGGAGCGGGGGCAGAGGGGGGGTGTTGCTCTTGGGCGGCACCAGGGGTTTGGGCCTCAAGGCTGGGGGGCGAAGCGGAACTCCCATACGGAGTGGGAGCCCCCACTACGGGCTTGAAGGAGCCCAGGGTGTCGGGGAGGGGTTGGTGGATCGGATGGGTGCGGGAGGGGGGCCGGGGAGGGGAATGAGGGGCTCAGAGGGCTGAGGGGACTAGGGGTACCAGGAGTCCCTGGGGTGGAGGGGTGCTGTGGGGGCTGGGCGACTCGGAGGAGCAGGCTGTGATTGGGCTGTTTTAACCTGCTCCAGAGTGTCCAGGACCACGTCAGGAGCCGGTCTGCAGCCCCCACGCTCCAACTGCCTCAGCTGCCCCAGAGCCACACTCACACTCTCCTCTATGTCCTACAGAAAAGGGGAACGAGGAAAGAGGGAGTGGCAGAGAGAAAATATAAGATGAAGTATAGTTTGATGTGGCAGCAGCTGTTTGTTTTTTGTA
Source organism: Salvelinus sp. IW2-2015 (assembly GCF_002910315.2). Classification (NCBI taxonomy): domain Eukaryota; kingdom Metazoa; phylum Chordata; class Actinopteri; order Salmoniformes; family Salmonidae; genus Salvelinus; species Salvelinus sp. IW2-2015. The sequence continues at coordinate 12,532,821 of NC_036840.1, read as the reverse complement.
TAATTACTGTATGTACTTGTGTGTGTGAAAGTATTTGCGTGTGAGAGAGTGTACCTGTGCCAGTGTGTCTGGGTCCAGGGTTCTGGAGCTGAAGCCGTGCTGTCCGCTGCTGAGAGCCGGATGGGCGTGTCTTCAGGCCGACGCAGTGAATCGCGGCGGCTCACGGTAACCGTTACCGCGGCAGTGGAACGGCGACGACGCTCAGGGCTGTCGAGAGGCGGGGTTAAGCCAGTGCCCCGCCCCAGAAGGAGCTCCCGTGGGCTGAAGTGACCAGTGACGGGCGGCGAGTTCCTCTCCAACACACTCCCGTTACCATGGTCTTTAGAGCGACCGAGGGGCGACGGAAAAATGTCAGTCCGCTTCCTGCGGTGGCTGCTGTGGAGAGACGTACAATATATACCGTTAGCTAAGATTAGAGCTTGACTAAATCAATACACTCCACAAACCGCTAGCTTAGTTTGTTAGCTTTGTGCAATTTATAGGTATGTGGTGGTCTATTGTGTGTTAACTACTGACCTGTTGTAGGTCTGCAGGCGATCTAACTTACTGACCTGTTGTAGGTCTCAGGCGATCTAACTATGCAACCTGTTGTAGTCTCAGGCGATCTAACTTACTGACCTGTTGTAGGTCTCAGGCGATCTAACTACTGACCTGTTGTAGGTCTCAGGCGATCTAACTACTGACCTGTTGTAGGTCTCAGGCTGCCTGTCAGTAGGAGAGCTCAGCTCACTTCTGGCTCTCTTGTCATCATTGCTAGTGCTCCCACTGTCGCTGTCCACTGTCGATGCAGAGTCAGGCCTGAAACACCACACAGCACCTCTTACCAACCAATCAGTGTTAAACAGAACCTGTTACCCAACCAATCAGGGCACTCTAACTAATCAGACAAATGATCAGTTAGTCAATCAATACCAGTGGCCAGTAATTGTTCACTCCAATCAATTTAATAAATAACTTAGGTCATCAATCAATTTAATCAGTCAGTCAATCAATCCATCAATCCCAAAAAACACGTTTAAAGAATCAAAAAATGGGCAGTTCCTTTGATAAAAAGGAGTTGAGCACGTAAATTTTCATTCAACAGTTAATTTGATAACAATCCACAATGGGATGCCGATGTAGGCATATTTTACAGACATGTTCTCTTGGCATGGTTGTGTCACTTAGCGTGTATGCTATGTGCTAGCTATGCTGTAGCCGTGTACTTGCCTGTCCTTCAGTGTTATGTACTGGTGAGGCACCAGGCCATGGGTGCCGTTGATTCGCCCCTCCCACCAGTCATGTGATGCACGCTGGAACAGCTGCAGGGTCACTCCCTTCTTAAAGGAGAGCTCCCGCCCCGACCGGCCCGTATAGTCAAACCTGGCCACTGCCTCTACTGCTTCCCCCTCTGAGAGACAGAGAGAGAGAGGAAGAGAGAAAGAGAGACATGGAGAGAGAGGGGGCGGGATGCGGGAGGCAGAAGGACAGAGAGATAAGAGCCAAATCGTATGATCGAGGGGGACCTGTCAATCACTAATGTCCCTGGCTTGACCTTCCGAGCTCAGCCAATGAGGAACGAGGGGAACGCGAAAGGGAAATCAGAGCATAAGAGTCTTAGCTAGCCATCGCACCGCCTCCCCCTTACAATGGGATTCACACACTGCACACAGCGAGAGACGACAGAGGGAGAGGGGAGTCTCTATGCTAGCTGTTGCCATGGAGACAGCTCTCTATCCATTGGTGGATAAGAGAGAGAAGCCCACTGGGTGATTGTGCAGAGGTCAGAGGTCAGAGCGTACCCTCCTCACTGGTCTGAGTCTCTGTGCCGCCGTCAGGCTCCGCCTCCCCACCCGGCTCGCTGAACGGACTCTCGCTGGAGAGGATAAAGGGAGAGAGGGAGAGAAAGAGAGTTTGGGTGTGAAGGGAGGGAAAGGATGAAAAAGGGAGTGTAAGCACCATAACTGCAGCAGTCAGCAATATTAGACAGACTTGCTAGAACCGGGCCCTCTTGATACTTCACAAAATGGATGAACAGAAGGATAAAAGCACAGATGGTTGGTTGCAAGGCTGGAGTATACAGTATAGTCAATCTGTCTCACCAGTACTGGTCTCCAGTCATGCACTTCTCGTAGACAGGCCCAGGCAGCTCCGGGGGGTTGGGGAAGATGTTGTCGTGGTGCAGGATGACCGTCTTGATGACCTCATTAACATGCGCCTGGCAGGCCACCTGGTCCAGGGCGTCGGGCGTGGGCAGCAGGGTGGGGCCGAAGACGATGGCCAGGTTCCCAGCATCCATCATGTTCTCGTCGCTGTACTGGGATAAGCTGGGCAGGGGGCACAGGGCAAAATGTTACTACATAAACACCACATCACATGACCAGGCAGGAAGTAAAACGGAATGTTCATCATACTCATACCGAATACTGCAAATCTAACACTCTGCAATCTAACATTCAGACTCTGCTGTGGTAGATCACACCTGCACCTCACACTTCTCCCTCTCTCCTCCCGTTCACACTTCCTCCTCCATCTCTATTTGGAGCTGCAGAGATGAGACATCGTGTTCAGCCAAATACAGACAGACAGACCGTGTTGTATGTGGTTCTGTGTGATCTAGACTACCGCAGACCTACATGTTCTCGACTAACCCAGTACTGGTTCTGTGTGTTCAACACTAGTCCAGACCTGGTTCTGTGTGTTCTCGACTAACCCAGTACTGGTTCTGGGTGGTTCAGTGTGCTCTAGACTAACCTAGTACTGGTTCAGTGTGGTTCAGTGTGCTCTAGACTAACCCAGTACTGGTTCTGTGTGGTTCTCTGGGTTCTATACTAATCCAGACCTGGTTCTTGTGTGTTTATATATGTTATAGACTAGTCCAGACCTGGTTCTGTGTGTTTCTATATGTTGTAGACTAGCCAGACCTGGTTCTGTGTGTTTCTATATGTTATAGACTAACCCAGTACTGGTTCTGTGTGGTTCAGTGTGCTCTAGACTAACCCAGTACTGGTTCTGTGTGTTCAGTGTGCTCTAGACTAACCAGATACTGGTTCTGTGTGGTTCTTCTGGTTCTATACTAGTCCAGACCTGGTTCTGTGTGTTTCTATATGTTATGACTAGTCCAGACTGGTTCTGTGTGGTTCTATATGTTATGACTAGTCCAGACCTGGTTCTGGTGTGTTTCTATATGTTATAGACTAGCCCAGACCTGGTTCTGTGTGTTTCTATATGTTTATAGACTAGTCCAGAACCTGGTTCTGTGTGTTTCTATATGTTATAGACTAGCCCAGACCTGGTTTCTGTGTGTTTCTATATGTTATAGACTAGTCCAGACCTGGTTCTGTGTGTTTCTATATGTTATAGACTAGTCCAGACTGGTTCTGTTGGTTTCTATATGTTATAGACTAGTCCAGACCTGGTCTGTGTGTTTTCTATGTTATAGACTAGTCCAGACCTGGTTCTGTGTGTTTCTATATGTTATAGACTAGTCCAGACCTGGTTCTGTGTGTTTCTATATGTTATAGATAGCCCAGACCTGGTCTGTGTGTTTTCTATATGTTATAGACTATCCCAGACCTGGTTCTGTGTGTTTCTATATGTTATAGACTGTCCAGACCTGGTTCTGTGTTTCTATATGTTATAGACTAGCCCAGACCTGGTTCTGTGTTTTCTATATGTTATAGACTAGCCAGACCTGGTTCTGTGTGTTTCTATATGTTATAGACTAGTCCAAGACCTGGTTCTGTGTGTTTCTATATTGTTATACTAGTCCAGACCTGGTTCTGTGTGTTTCTATATGTTATAGACTAGTCCAGACCTGGTCTTGTGTTTCTTATATGTTATTAGACTAGCCAGACCTGGGTTCTGTGTGTTCTATCTATGTTATAGACTAGTCCAGACCGTGTTCGCTGTGTGTTTCTATGTTATAGACTGTCCAGACCTGGTTCTGGTGTGTTTCTTATATGTTATAGACTAACCCAGACCTGGTTCTGTGTGTTTCTATATGTTATAGGACTAGCCCAGACCTGTTCTGTGTGTTTCTATATGTTATAGACTAGTCCAGACCTGGCTTCTGTGTGTTTCTATATGTTATAGACTAGCCAGACCTGGTTCTGTGTGTTTCTATATGTTAGAGACTAAGCCCAGACCTGGTTCTGTGTGTTTCTATTGTTATAGCTAGTCAGACCTGGTTCTGTGTGTTTCTATATGTTATGACTAGTCCAGACCTGGTTCTGTGTGTTTCTATATGTTATAGACTAGCCCAGACCTGGTTCTGTGTGTGTCTATATGTTTAGACTAGCCAGAACCTAGTTATGTGTGTTTCTATATGTTATAGACTGTCCAGACTGTTCTGTGTGAGTGCTCTGGGTTCTTTACAAGCCCAGACCTGGTTCTGTGTGTTTCTATATATTCTAGACTAACCCAGACCTGGTTCTGTGTGGTTATATGTGTTCTAGTCGAACACTGTGCTGCTTCTGTGTGGATCTGTGGGTTCTAGACTAGCCCAGACGTGGTTCAGTGTTAGCGTACAGACACTCACTGGTTGAGGAAGGCGAACAGGTATCTCATCACGACCAGAGTCGCCCGTGGAACACCCAGTAGAATCTTACGAATACACTGAGCTCTGTCATACAGGCTCTCTATACCTGTGGGAACGAACACACACACACACACCACACACACAGTCAGTAATATTCCCAGGAACTCATGAGGTGTAATCCTGAAACATCCTGAAATATAAGCAGCCCAGAGAGAGAGGCAGCTAGCTCTCTGTGTGTGTGTTTCAGAAAGACAGAAAGAGACATGGCATTGGAGACGTGTGTGGGAGGGAGATAGAGAGAGAGAGATAGAGAGAGATAGAGAGAGATGCAGAGAGAGAGATGTATAGCGGGACCCATTTTGACAGTGCCAAAATTGAATGTATTACTCATAAGACATTTTATTGCTGCATTTCAAAACTGCTCTTTTTGTCAATGAACAGGCGCTGATCATTTATGGAGACCTAAAACTAACAGTGCATTTATGTGAAGCATGCAAAGCAATTGGAATCTGTTGCATTTTAAATACGTTTTGAATTAAGGGCCGTATCGACTGGTGAAAAGGTCATTTTTACAACACATTGAGTGTTAGAGCTGTCCAAATGTCACCTGCATTCATGGTAAATCACAAAACCTTCACAGCTGATACTTTTTACAAACACACACTAATTGCATACACACACAAAAACACCACTCCCCCCCTTTAAAACAGTGACCCCTGTCCTCCTGTCCAACCACCTCCCACACCATAGAGGAAGAAATTGCTACTCACGGACACAGGAAATGAGGTCGTTGAACCTTTCCTTGGGAAAGAGGGGGTTCTCCAGCCCCCGGAAGTAGAGCTTCAGCACACCGGCCACCGAGTTGATGTCATGGTTATTCTCCTCGTCAATCAGGGGGTCGTTACCTTGGCAACAGAGAGACGGACGTGGTTAGTTTCCTTTCCCCTGACCTGGAAGCACAAGTATGATGACCTCACGGTGACCTCTCACCTCTCTCAAATGAGTTCTTGATGTCATTGACCTCCACCTGCGACCCCGACACACGGAATATGCCCTGGTGCTGAAGACCTGAAGGAGACGRGAGGCGGTTATGAGAGTCTAATCATGTGTCAGTACACATCAGAGGAACTTGAAAAGGACTTGGCTCCTAACCCCCAGCCCCCAAATAGGCTAAGGGGAGGATCCACCATGTTGTTTTCAACAGAAGGACTCACCATGGAGGTTGATGTAACGGATGGAGCTCTCCACCANCAGCCCCCAAATAGGCTAAGGGGAGGATCCACCATGTTGTTTTCAACAGAAGGACTCACCATGGAGGTTGATGTAACGGATGGAGCTCTCCACCAGCAGAGGAATGGCTTTAGTCGAGTCCTAAAAAACACATCCAGGCAATTAAGCAGCCACCAGAGGCCAACCACACACAGACACACACAAGCAGCGGGAGGAACAGTGGAAACACTACCTGGTGATTGCTATGGGAGTTCTTTCGTCCACGGCTAGGGGAGAAACAGAGACAACAGTGAGTCAGTTTTAATTTGCAGAGCTCAAAGACGAGAGGTGAGACAATTTAAAATGTAGAAACGGATAAAACAGTGCTTCAGTCAATAACATGTTTAAGAGCTATACCTGGTGGTCAGCGTGTCTGCTATATACCCTGGAGAGACATGAAAGACACAGGCAGACAGAGAGAGGGCAGGTTTTTTTTTAATTGTCAGACAGGGAGGGCATTAGCACATAAGGTATATTTCTCAGCCATAAAAGAGGCAGTGAGAGAGATGGCAGTTACAAAAAGATAGCCTTGTTTGACCATCCTGATATCGCAAGCTCACATTCTGTTTCACTACACGGATTCAAGTGAAACAAAACGAGAGCCCAGCGTGGATCAGGCTAACAAAGAGAAAGAGAGAGACAGAGAAAGAAAGATAGAGCGCGAGGTCTCTTACCCTCGGCCATGGCTTTCTTCAGCAGGTCGTGCTTGGCCTGTAGTTTGGAGATCAGATTACTGCCCTCCAGATACTCACGGAACTTCTGTGGACCACAGACAGAAGAACATGCGGCGTTTATTAACTGTACATCTACCAAACTGTCTACATCAGCTAGCCTGTGTGTGTGTGTGTCTGTCTCTGAGTGCGTGTCTCACCATGAAGTAGAAGAGCTCAGTCTCCTGTTGGTTGGCACGGCGCTTGGCGAGGCTGGGTTTGTTTAGGTAGCCGTCCGACACGCTGGACTTAACCGACTCTGAAGAGGGGCTGTGGGTGAAACTCTGGGAAACGTCATAGTCATCCAGCACTGTCATGTCCTGAAGGGTGGTGAGAGTGGCCCCCGATGTCTTCTTCACCTGCGGGTAGGGGAAATAGAGTTAGACCAAAGTAATCCCTCACAGATTGTCTGTTCATGTATTTGTGGATATGAGGTTTGAGCGAGTGTTAACGCACATCTTAAATCTGTATGGTGCAGGTGGTGTTTATTTGTGTATGGTAATTACGGTGTGTGTGTGTGTGCATGTGCGGAGACCTGCAGATGCAGCTCATTACTCCAGTCTCCGTCAACACTTCTGTGCCGTTCAGGGTGAGACAACAGCTGCCCTCCCATTCCACAACAATCCATATACAATCTGCGCAACATTAATCCACACAATACATAACCCAAAAAAGCTATAGCTTCAGGGCACGAAAACGGTTTATTTGTAGGTCTACATCTGTTACAAAATCAACCCAACCTTCCTCTCCTTCTTCCCACAGCATGTAGTCTGAGAATCAACCAAACTACAGCAAAGCACACTGGGAGACTGAAGTACATATGACTGTGTGTGTGTCTCACCTCCTCGTTCTCTATCTTCAGGGTGGAGAGGCGTGACTGGAGCTGCTGCAGCCTAGATGTGAGCTCTGCCTGCACCTGTGGCTGGGCGGCTATCTGGGACACCTGACAGGAAACAGGAACAACACACAGCATGACNAGCTGCTGCAGCCTAGATGTGAGCTCTGCCTGCACCTGTGGCTGGGCGGCTATCTGGGACACCTGACAGGAAACAGGAACAACACACAGCATGACTGGGCGCTTACCTGGGGGTGTGTGTGTGTCACTGGGTGTGCGTATGTCTGTGTGAGTGTATGTATATGTGTGCATGCGTGCTTGTGTGTTTTTGCACTTTTGCGCACTCACCGGGTCCCCCATGTGGGGCTGGAAGCTGAAGCGTGGCGGGGGGCAGAARGCGGTAGGGTAGAGGCCCAGCAGGCGCTGTCTGTCTCGGGCAGGATCCAGGCCCTCTACGGCCCCCTCCAGTACTTCCAACCCTGTCCGCCTGGAGGCCTCCAGACTCAGCTCTGCAGACAGGTAGGTCTTCAACGCACGACTCAGACTGGAATGGTACCCCAGGTCACAACACTGAGGGAGGGAGGGAGGGAGGGAGGAGATAGTAATGTGTTAGAGAAAGAAAGACACACCTAACACTTTTTGTCAACACTGCTTAGGTAATAGTGAAATCTACTGAAATCGGCTTGTTTGTGTGTGTGTGTGTGTACTCACATCTATGATATCGGGCAGGTCGTGGATGTAGTATTTGAACACGGAGGAGTTGGTGGCCTCCATCGTCAGAAGGTACTCGTTCCTGGCCTTCAGAGACTTCAGCTTGTTCTCAGAGTACTTAGCCTTCCTCTGGAGAGAGAGTGACAGAGAGAGAGCAGAGAGAGGGAGGAGAGAGCGAGAGAGAAGGGTGAGGAGAAAATAAAAGTTAGAGACTTTAAAAAAAAATATATCTAAATGAATGCAGGAAAGGAGAGGTTGTCCCTCATGTGTATCTGTACCTTCTCCCTCATCTTCTCCATCTTGCGTGCGGCGTTGCGTCTCTGGTGGCGTTCCTCTATACGCATGCCGAATAGCGGCTCCACCCCCCCGCCAGGCCCCACTTTGCCAACCCCCACCTGACGTTCGGCATCCCTCAGCTTGGTCTCCGCGTTCAGCGTCTCCCCATGGTACATGTGGTATGTCTTCATCACCTAGCAACCACAGCCCACAATGCATCCATCTGTCAACAACTCTGCCCAGGGCAAATAGTTTGGGTCGTGTTCAGAAGGCACTAGTGGACGGAAAGGTTTTGACATGGAAGGGCAGAAAGAATGCTCCTCATTGAACGAGTTCAGGTAGTACCTCCTTCGTTTGAAAGTGTTTTCTCCTGTTTCGTGCCTACTGAACATGACCTTACTGCTCATACCACAGTCACCTATAGAAATGCACCTGACAAATGTTGCCCACCATTGGCAGAGTTGCACCCAACCTAAACCTCCCTTCACCCTGTGAGGGTAGGAACAGACCTGTCCCCTCTAAGTTCTTGCTAGCTCTTGTGTTTATTTATTTACACCAGAAGCTTTTTAGGCTGCCAAGCCTTCACTTAACTTAAACTTAATGCTCAGCAACTTTCCTTTGCAGTATATGGCTGAAATTACAAGTATTGGTAGAGCACAGAAAAAGTGACTCATTCCTCAAAGTTCATGTTGCAATGTTTAAAATGAAAGTGTGGCAGTTTTTGATGATGTATTGTTTAAGAACAGGAAAAGTGACAGTAAGAAAAAAGCCTTCAACTCCCTAAAGTGACATGTTTAATGGAGACTGTGTGTGTGGCAGTTATAGATGTCACTTACGGTGTAGAGTTCATTAAGGAGCTTCATCAAGTCCTCCTGCAGCTGAAAGGTGATCTCTTTACTCTGAGAGAGGAGGGAGGGGAGGGGAGGAGGGGAGCAGAGTGGGTAGACGAGAGAGGAGGTATGGCGGAAGAGATAGAGAAGGAGAGAGATATTTCATCAACACAGTGGAGAAGGGAGGTCATCACTGCAAATGAGAAACGTTTCATAATCCGATAAAGAGGGCATATGAATAAATAAATCCATCCATAAACAGATGAATCCATAAATAAAACATATAGTGGCAGGAGCCGGGCTGTAGCTCCTAGCTCCTGTGTGTGTGTCTGAGTCCTCATGTATTAAACAGCTCCTTCTAGTTTGGGAGTTTGAGTTATAGCATTCTGTACAGCATTAATATTGCATTAAGCCAAATGACTCTAAAATCCCAGAATGGATGAATCCCATTCCACTAGCCTTCTCACTGTGAGGCGGACCAGCTGAGCCGGTCACCATGGACACCAGGCTGTCAGAAACTCAGCGTTGTCATGGTCACCAGCCGGTGTCATCCTGGGCACACTCACAGTGACTGACAAGTGTCATCTGTGTGCTAGAGCTTCATACAGGGGCGCAACTTTCACTGGGGATGGGGACATGTCCCCCCCCACATTCTGAAATTGCATTTTTGTCCCCCCTCCAGTTTTATCATTGGAATGATATACAAAACGAGGCAACGATGTGCTTTAGGACCATGCGGATGCCTCCGAGCGGTCGGTTAGGCTGTTTGGAGTGTTTATCCAACTGTAAAAAATATATACAAAACATTCTAAAACCAAAGCTTCAATAAGCAGTTCTAACACAGTTACGAAGCTTCTATGTCTAGGCGTACTGTATGTATCTACTAGCTATCAGGTCTCTCAGCACTTTAGCTCTCATTAATAAAACAGGAGCCACAGAGAGATTAATAATGAACATGATGAGTTGAACTCGGAAGGGGTTTGTGTGGGTGTGTGTGTTTAA
>NC_036840.1:12520803-12522631 GCF_002910315.2 Salvelinus sp. IW2-2015 | reverse complement strand
CAGTTTTATCATTGGAATGATATACAAAACGAGATAATGATGTGCTTTAGGACCATGCGGACGCCTCTGAGCGGTTGGGTAGGCAGTTGAGTGTTTATCCGACTGTAAAAAATAAATATATATAAAAAATAAATAACTTTATGTCCCCCCACTTTTAAAATCAAAGTTGCGCCCCTGGCTTCATAAGCAGTTATAACACAGTTACGAAGCCTCTATGTCTAGGCGTACTATATGTAGCTACAAGCTAGCAGGTCTCTCAGCACTTTAGCTCTCATTAATAAAACAGGAGCCACAGAGAGATGAATAATGAACACGATGAGCTGAACTCGGAAAGGGTGTGTGTGTTTAACTTGTTCTACAGTACTCGGAGGCAGGCTTCTCTGAAAATACACGGGGTGAAATGTGGACCGCTTCTGTACTTTTGATTAAAACCCATCAGGTTAATTCTTTGTGGCTCCTTTTATAGCTCCCTCTCAAACCAAGAGGCTTCTGGGAAAATACACAGGGGGAAATATGAGCCTTTACTTTTCCTTAGAAAACATTAACTCTTCTAGTCCTCTTCTTGCTCCCCCTCATACTAACAGACTTGTCGTCAAAGCTATTAAACCCTCTATTCCCTTGGGAAAGTCATCTTTGACCACTGACCCCTGATGATCTGTGACACGTGCATGAGAAGAAGCTGTGATTGGCTCACTCTTTTGAGCAGGCGGGTGGAGTCGTCGCTGATGTGCGTGAGGCGGGTGATGACGTTGTTCAGGTAGAGGTCACTGAGTGTGGCGTGGTCCTTACTCTCCCTTCTCACCTGAAGAGCGAGATAGATCATGTGCTTACATTGCCTGAACACAGGCAACTTTTTAATGAATTTGTGCCTTCAGGATTGAGCACACATGCAAACAAACAGATTCATTACCTGGTTCAGCAGCAGGTACCAGCAGTTAACTGGAGACAGCAAGTTCTGGTCCTTTCTGTAGGAGAGAGAAAGATTGCAGAGGTTGTACTCAAATCAACACAAACATAAAGCCCCTGTTTACACTTAAACACATATGAGCTATGCACACACACACACACACACACACACACACACACACACACCAGATATATACGCATACACACAATCAGCGACAATAACACATACGATTATAGAAATACACACCACACACACACTCAGAACATACTGTAAACACAATCAGACATGTTTACACACTTCCCTGCACTGACATGGACACAGAAATACATGCACACACCCTAAACCAGACCTCCACAGACAATCACAATCATTCAGTTACACAGACACCTCTAGTAATACAACACTAACAGATGCAGACATAACACCTTTGCAGAGTACTGGCCCATATTCTAATGAATTGGATTCCTATTGTGTTTTTCACCAGGTCTCAAACCCTTACAGATGATGACACCGCTCTTCATCACCCACTAATGTGTAGCTAGGCACCCACCTGTGATGCACATGGCAGCCATTTTGCGTTAGAACACATGCTCACTAGATAATCACTATCAACAGTGGGGAACGTGCCTGTCTGCACACTTACGTGCATGCGTGTGCAAACACCACACACACACACACACACACACACACACACACACACACACACGAGAGCATGCGTGACTGGAAATCAGATCTTCAGGCTAAAGGCCATGACAATTCTATTGAGATCTTTATGAAGCATATCTGTGCATGCACACCAGTGTGTGTGTGTGTGTGTGTGTGTGTGTGTGTGTGTGTGTGTGTGTGTGTGTTGTGTCAATGTCGAATGCGGCAGATAGAGCTCTGTCTCACTTCTCGTCACCCCCCCCCCTCATGTCACAC
>NC_036840.1:12433441-12520495 GCF_002910315.2 Salvelinus sp. IW2-2015 | reverse complement strand
GTTCACACACAGTGTGTGGTTGCCAAGACAACAGGTAGTGGAGTGGAGAGGGTCCCCTGGAGATTGGTGTGTCTGCATGTCCATGTGTGTGTGAGAGAGGCCGTGTGGAAGGGATAGACCAAGATAAGGAGAGAGAAAGAAAATGAGGAAGGGAGAAATATAGAATGTGTGTATGTGTGAGAGAGAAGGGGAGTGGGAGAGGTGGGGGGGTTATCATTGTGTATTCTCTGCCAGTCCTCTCTTTCCTGTGTCAGATACAGTTGAAGTCGGAAGTTTACATACACCTTAGCCAAATACATTTAAACTCAGTTTTTCACAATTCCTGACATTTAATCTGAGTAAAAATTCCCTGTTTTAGGTCAGCTAGGATCACCACTTTATTTTAAGAATGTGAAATGTCAGAATAATGATTTATTTCAGCTTTTATTTCTTTCATCACATTCCCAGTGAGTCAGAAGTTTACATACACCCAGTTAGTATTTGGTAGCGTTGCCTTTAAATTGTTTAACTTGGATCAAATGTTTCGGGTAGCCTTCCACAAGCTTCCCACAATAAGTTGGGTGAACTTTGGCCCATTCCTCCTGACAGAGCTGGTGTAACTGAATCAGGTTTGTAGGCCTCCTTGGTCGCACACGCTTTATCAGTTCTGCCCAAAAATATTCTATAGGATTGAGGTCAGGGCTTTGTGATGGCCACTCCAATACCTTGACTTTGTTGTCCTTAAGCCATTTTGCCACAACTTTGGAAGTATGCTTGGGGTCATTGTCCATTTGGAAGACCCATTTGCAACCAAGCTTTAACTTCCTGACTGAGGTCTTGAGACTTTGCTTCAATATATCCACATAATTGTCCTCGCTCATGATGCCATCTGTTTTGTGAAGTGCACCAGTCCCTCCTGCAGCAAAGCAACCCCACAACATGCTGCCACCCCCGTGCTTCACGGTTGGGATGGTGTTCTTCGGCTTGCAACCCTCCCCCTTTTTCCTCCAAACATAAAGATGGTTATTATGGCCAAACAGTTCTATTTATGTTTCATCAGACCAAAGGACATTTCTCCAAAAAGTACGATATTTGTCCCCATGTGCAGTTGCAAACCCGTAGACTGGCTTTTTTATGGCGGTTTTGGAGCAGTGGCTTCTTCCTTGCCGAGCGGCCTTTCAGGTTATGTCGATATAGGACTCGTTTTACTGTGGATATAGATACTTTTGTACCCGTTTCCTCCAGCATCTTCACAAGGTCCTTTGCTGTTGTTCTGGGATTGATTTGCACTTTTTGCACCAAAGTTCGTTCATCTCTAGGAGACAGAGCGCGTCTCCTTCCTGAGCGGTATGACGACTGCGTGGTCCCATGGTGTTTATACTTGCATACTATTGTTTGTACAGATGAACGTGGTACCTTCAGGGGTTTGGACTTGTGGAGGTCTACAATGTTTTTTCCTGAGGTCTTGGCTGATTTCTTTTGATTTTCCCATGATGTCAAGCAAAGAGGCACTGAATTTGAAGGTAGGCCTTGAAATACATCCACAGGTATACCTCCAATTGACTCAAATGATGTCAATTGGCCTATCAGAAGGAGGAGGAAGGGAAGCGCTACTAAGGTACACAATAGTACATTTTGGTAGACAGAAGGTGCTCTTTGGTAAAAGGGGTAAATTGGTCATCAAAAAGAAAGGAGGACCAAGGCACTCTTCATATAATTCATTAAAATGCCTTTATGGCATGTTCAATAGAAACAAAGTTGTTTTTTTTTTTTTTTTAATCCGACGCGTTTCGGCTGCATGGCCTTCGTCAGGGAGTACAAAAAAATAATACAATGTCCTCTTTTGAACAGCTTTTCCATTTAGCCCTAATTAGAAGAGGGAGTGGTTACAAAATTGATTGGACACACCTAGTAAGCAATACTATACACATTAAAAAGTGAAATACTGAAGCTATGTTATCATAAAAATACAACTCCAAGCTAGAAGTATCAGAACGCCTAGAAAAGGTAGTTCTAACCTTAAATATGACTGGGAGAAGTGTCAAGAATAAGAAAGCAATATATTCCATAGTACACTAGAACACAGCAAAACATGAACAACAACAGTCTAAACATAGCTGAGGGCAATTGAGCAAAATGTCCACTACAGGGTGAGAAATCCATATCTTCATTTAAACCAGGGTATTTAGTGGCCTGTAGTTTGTAAATCCAAAAACTTTCCCTTTGGTTTAACTGTTTAAGACGGTCCCCTTTTCTAATAGAGGCCGGAATATGATCAATACCCATAGCTTGTAGGGAGGCAGGGTTGCCATGGTGTAGGGACTTGTAGTGCCTTGCCATGGGGTAGTCTTCATTGCCTCCCCGTATGGCGTCATTGTGTTCCGCTAAACGGTCTTGAAGGCGTCTCTTTGTCCGTCCAATGTAGAACACCTTGCACTGTGGACATTCCAATCTATAGATGACATGAGTGGTTTTGCAGTTAATGAAATGCTTGATGTAATACTCCATTTTGGAAGCAGTGTCAACAAAATACTTTTTCTGTGCAATATTTCTGCAATGGTTGCACTGGTTACATTTAAAAGAGCCCTTGGGGTTGTGGTCAAGCCAAGTTTTTTGAGAGTCACCTGGAAGACAACTGTGGACTAATTTGTCATTTAGGGTAGAACATCTCTTAAAGCTTACAACTGGTGGCTCAGGAAAGACTTGGCGTAGTAGTGTATCACTTTGGATGATTCCCCAATTATTTTTAATGATTCTTTTAATGTTCTCTGCTTCAGTGCTGTATTTTGTAACAAAATACACTCTCTCTGATGTATCACGAGGCACTCCCCTTCGCAACAAGTTCTCTCTGTCAAGTAATCCAGCCCTTATACCTGCATCTTTCAGGACCTGAACGCTGTAGCCCCGATTCAAGAAGCGATTCTCCAATTCAGCAGATTTGACACCGTAGTCTGTTTCCTGATCGCAAATTCTGCGGACTCTTTGGAATTGGCCATATGGAATATTCTCTTTTAGCCTTTTGGTGGGAAAGCTGACTGCCCTCAGAATGGTATTCCCATCTGTAGGCTTCCTAAAGATTGATGTGTGCAAACAACCTTTGTCATTTTTACTAATGCCGAGGTCCAAAAAATTAATGTTATCCTTGCTGTACTCCATAGTTAGTTCGATGTTAGGGTTAATACTGTTAAGGTATTGGTGGAAGGAAATAAGTTCATCTTCTGAGCCGGACCAAAACAGGCAAACATCATCAATATATAATAAATGGTTATTAGAAGGATCCAAAATGAAGTCATTTTCCCATTTACCCAAGTACAAACCAGCGTAGGAAGGGCTGTAGCAAGCTCCCATGGCACATCCTTTGACCTGTTTAAAAATACGGTCCTGAAAGATAAAGATGTTATGATTAAGAGTCCATTCAGTCAGTGAGACAATGAATTCTGTAGGAGGCATCTCAGTTTCAGGTCGGGTACTCAAGAAATGGTGCACAGCTGCCAAACCTTGTTCATGCTCTCAATGGTGGTTTATAGAGACTCCACATCCATGGTGACTAAAAAGGAAGCTGTACCTATATTGTTCAATTCCTTAATTTTGTTCAACATATCTGTGGTATCTTGAAGATAGGCTGGGAGTGACGTCAGAAAAGGCTTAATAAAGTAATCAACGTACTTAGAGATGGGTTCTGTCAGACTTTCATTACCACTAATGACTGGTCTTCCTGGGGGATTTTCAAGATTTTTGTGGACTTTTGGAAGGTAAAAAGAAGCCATACGCGGACTGCCATTGAAAATAAATTTGAACCCATTGTCTGAAATGTAGCCATTCTCCTTAGCTTCTGTGAGGATCCCTTTCAATTCAGTTTCTAGGTCCTCTGTAGGGTTGAAGGTAAGAGATTGGTAGAATTCATCATTGTCTAATTGACGGTAGGCTTCTGTCACATATTTGTCTTTACTCCACACTACTGTAGCGCCACCTTTGTCTGCTTCTTTAACCACAATCCGTTCATTTCTGGACAATGATTCAACTGCATCCCTCTCTGTCTTAGAAAGATTACGTTGTGTTTGGTTGGAGTCAATTTTACCCTTAAACAGATTCTCCACATCAAAATTCACTTTCTTGGCAAATGTATTTAGTGTGGCATTCTGGACAATTGGACAAAAAGTGGACTTGGGCTTAAAAGGTGTTTTTGAGGGAACAGAAACTGCCTGACCGGAGACACTGGCGTCTGTAGTTGGAGAGATGTTTTGCTTGTACCAGGCCTTCAGATGTAGATTCCAGTAGAAACTAAATAGGTCAATCCTTGTATTAAATGCATTAGTTGAATATGTGGGGGCAAAGGACAGTCCTTTAGACAATACCCTTATGCAATCATCAGAAAGGGGTTCTCCAGAAATGTTGATCAAAGTCTTGTTCTGGTCCTGCTCCGTGTGGTTGGATAGTCTTGATTTCCTCCTTCCCCTCCGTGTTGGCCTCTTCCGCGTCCTCTCCCTCTTGTTGAGGAACCTGCGTGACACCTCTTCCTGATCAAAAAAATCTTGGGAGGAGCTGGCCTCTGAGTGTCTGGGGTGATCCTCATCGTCACTGCTTGTAAAGTTGAAAGAAACAGATCTCGGCTTCCTTCTCTGCGGATGTGATTCTGAATTCTTGCGTGTTGGTTTTCTCCAGGCAAAGACTTTGTCTACTTTCTTTTAAATGTTGTTTCTATTGAACATGCCATACTAATGAAGGCATTTTAATTAATTATATGAATAGTGCCTTGGTCCTCCTTTCTTTTTGATGACCAATTTACCCCTTGTCATGACGTTGGCCTGTGGGTAAGGTTTATGACCCCCCCATAAATACCTTTCTCCCTTCCCTCTCTCTTGACTCTACTGAGGGACTCTTTAATAGCCTTTGCTAAACATAGAGAGTCTGGGAACATCAAACAAGTGGAGGGAAAGGAACCATATTTCGGTAATAGAACCAGTTGAAAATACTACCTTTCTGTTTGTGTGCGTGTTTGTATAATGTGTGTGTTCTTTAATGTTATTGTGGGCAAAGGATGCGGTCCAAGATGACTCCTTAGAGACAGCCGCGCTATGAGAGAGATGGAGGGAGGGAGAGAGAGAGGGATTTGTATTTCATTTTATTGAACCCTTATTTAACTAGGAAAGTCAGTTAAGAACAAATTCTTATTGACAATGACGACCTACCCCGGCCAAACCTGGACCAATTGTGCGCCACCCAATCACGGCTGGTTGTGATACAGCCTGGATTAAGAAAGGAAGGGAGAAATGGAGGGGTAGATACAGGGGAGGGAGAGAGAGACAGCGAGCCTGAGGAGTGAGTGAGATACATGACTTCTGTTGGATGCTGTAGAAATGTTTCCCTTCTCTTGTTCCTCCATCCATGTTGTTGCTCTTGTTTGTTGTCTAAGAGGAGTGGGGGGTGTCTTTGATATGAATGTATGACTGTGAATAATACAACTCCACACAAACCAAGAACAATTAATTTCACCAATCTGACACTACATTACCTTTAATGGCTTAGACACCTGGAGTGTGTGTGTGTGTGATGTCACAGCTGAACAGGAAGAGGAAGCTCATCCTGGCTCATTTCCATGACAAACAGGTCCAAGGACACGAGGGCAGAACACACACGTAAGTGTTGGCATTGGCCACCAATTTCTTCTTCCTTCAGTCTCACAACCACACACTTCTGTGAGTGCTCTCTCTCCATCTCTCCTTCTTTGCTTCCTCCATCTCTTCCCTCCTCCCTCTCTCGTTCCATTCCCTTCGTTCTCTCCCTCCTTCCCTCCCAGGCATGCAGATGTGGGGTCAGTAATCACACACATGCAGACGCAGGCAAAAGCAGAGCTGCTTGCAGAAGAGCTCACTTTCACAGGGCCCCCCTCTTTCCCTCTCTCTCTTCCACTCCCCTTCCATTCCTCTCTCCCCTTCCATTCCTCTCTCCCCTTCCCTCTTTTGCACTTATCATTCAGGCTTATATGATACAAGCTATCACTTGATGTTACCAAACATTTCAAAAATGCCTAATATCTTTGCACACAGAGACCGCCAGCCAGACATTAGCACTGTGAAATACATAGAGGTCAGAATACCTGGGTATACCTGGGCTTCAGATCAACACTCAACACTCACTGTGACATCATCACGTGAGTAGAACAGCCCCCCTCATAAACACAGTTGCTCCTGACCAATCACAGGATGGGGAGGGAAGGCAGACTGCAAATCCACATAGCGACAATTCAGATACATACATGTACCTCCGCTAAGACGGGAGAGAGCAGCAGCAAAGCAGTGCTGTATCTTTAAGTGGTCATTGTAATGCAGGGCATCCCCAAGTGTGTTTTGGCCAGCTGCCAGACTGGGATGGGCGCACACACACGCGCACACTCTCTCTCTGGTGCTCTCATTAAATCGAATCACTCAAATTCACTGTGTCGATGTCGATTCAGTGTGTGTGTGCCTCTGAACCAGGCGGTGTCAGAGGAAGGCCCTAAAAATTGTCAAAGACCCCAGCCACCCTAGTCATAGACTGCAAGCGGTACCGGAGTGCGAAGTCTAGGACAAAAAGACTTCTCAACAGCTTTGCCCCCAAGCCATAAGACTCCTGAACAGGTAATCAAATGGCTACCTGGACAATTTGCATTGTGTGCCCCCCCCCCAAACCGTCTTTTACGCTGCTGCAACTCTCTGTTTATCATCACATCAAATTGTATTGTCACATATACATGGTTAGAAGATGATAGTGTGAGTGTGAGTGTAGCGAAATGCTTGTGCTTCTAGTTCCGGCCATGCAGTAATAGCTAACACATAATCTAACAATTTCACAACAACTACCTTTTACACAGAAGTGTAAAGGATTGAATAAGAATATGTACATATAAATATATGGATGGCTGCCACAGAGCCTGGGCGCAAACCCAGAGTCTCTGGTGGCACAGCTAGCACTGCGATGCAGTGCCCTAGACCACTGCGCCACCCGGGTGGCCCTACATCACATTTTTAATTATTAAAGTGGCTAGCAGTCTGATGGCCTTGAGATAGAAGCTGTTTTTCAGTCTCTCGGTCCCAGCTTTGATGCACCTGTACTGACCTCGCCTTCTGGATGATAGTGGGGTGAACAGGCAGTGGCTCGGGTGGTTGTTGTCCTTGATGATCTTTTTGGCCTTCCTGTGACATCAGGTGGTGTAGGTGTCATGGAGGGAAGGTAGTTTGCCCACGGTGATGCGTTGTGCAGACCTCACTACCCTCTGGAGAGCCTTATGGTTGTGGGCGGAGCAGTTGCCGTACCAGGCGGTGATACAGCCCGACAGGATGCTCTCGATTGTGCATCTGTAAAAGTTTGTGAGTGTTTTTGGTGACAAGCCAAATTTCTTCAGCCTCCTGAGGTTGAAGAGGCGCTGTTGCGCCTTCTTCACCACGCTGTCTGTGTGGGTGGACCATTTCAGTTTGTCTGTGATGTGTACGCCCAGGAACTTAAAACTTCCCACCTTCTCCACTACTGTGCCGTCGATGTGGATAGGGGGGGTGCTCCCTCTGCTGTTTCCTGAAGTCCACGATCATCTCCTTTGTTTTGTTGACGTTGAGTGTGAGGTTATTTTCCTGACACCACACTCCGAGGTCCCTCACCTCCTCCCTGTAGGCCGTCTCGTCGTTGTTGGTAATCAAGCCTACCACTGTAGTGTCGTCTGCAAACTTGATGATTGAGTTGGAGGTGTGTGTGGCCACGCAGTCATGGGTGAACAGGAAGCACAGGAGTTGGCTAAGAACACACCTCAGTGTTGAGGATCAGCGGGGTGGAGATGTTTCCTACCCTCACCACCTGGGGGCGTCCCGTCAGAAAGTCCAGGACCCAGTTGCACAGGGCGGGGTCGAGACCATTAATGACGAGTTTGGAGGGTACTATGGTGTTACATGCTGAGCTGTAGTCGATGAACAGCATTCTTACATAGGTATTCCTCTTGTCCAGATGGTTAGGGCAGTGTGATTRCGATTGCGTCGTCTGTGGACCTATTGGGGCGGTAAGCAAATTGGAGTGGGTTTAGGGTGTCAGGTAGGGTGGAGGTGATTGACTAGTCTCTCAAAGCACTTCATGATGATGGAAGTGAGTGCTACGGGGCGATAGTCGTTTAGATAGATACCTTAGCTTTCTTGGGAACAGGAACAATGGTGGTCCTCTTGCATGTGGGAACAGCAGACTGGGATAGGAATTGATTGAATATGTCCGTAAACACACCAGCCAGCTGGTCTGCGCATGCTCTGAGGATGCAGCTGGGGATGCCGTCTGGGCCTGCAGCCTTGCGAGGGTTAACACGTTTAAATGTTTTACTCATGTTGGCTGCGGTGAAGGAGAGCGCAAAGGTTTTGGTAGCGGGCCGTGTCGGTGGCACTGTATTGTCCTCAAAGCGAGCAAATAAGTTGTTTAGTTTGTCTGGAAGCAAGACATCGGGGTCCGCGACGGCGCTGGTTTTATTTTTGTAGTCCGTGATTGACTGTAGACCCTGCCACATACCTCTCGTGTCTGAGCCGTTGAATTGCGACTCTACTTTGTCTCTATACTGACGCTTAGCTTGTTAGATTGCCTTGCGGAGGGAATAGCTACACTGTTTGTATTCGGTCATGTTCCCGGTCGCCTTGCCCTGATTAAAAGCAGTGGTTCACGCTTTCAGTTTTGTGCGAATGCTGCCATCAATCCAGGGTTTCTGGTTGGGGAAGGTTTTAATAGTCGCCGTGGGTACAACATCACCGATGCACTTGCTAATAATCTCGCTCACAGAATCAGCGTATACATAAATGTTGTTGTTCGACGCTATCCGGAACATATCCCAGTCCACGTGATCGAAGCAATCTTGAAGCGTGGAATCAGATTGGTCGGAACAGCGTTGAACAGACCTGAGCACGGGCGTTTCCTGTTTTAGTTTCTGTCGAAAAGCTGGGAGCAACAAAATGGAAGTCGTGGTCAGATTTGCCGACGGAATGGGCGAGGGGGGGCTTTGTATGCGTCGCAGAAGTTAGAGTAACAATGATCCAGAATTTTGCCAGCCCGGGTCGCGCATTCGATACGCTGATAAAATTTAGGGAGCCTTGTTTGCAGATTAGCCCTGTTAAAATCCCCAGCTACAATAAATGCAGCCTCAGGATATGTGGTTTCCAGTTTACATAGAGTCCAATGAAGTTCTTTCAGGGCAGTCGAGGTATCTGCTTGGTGGGGGGGATATACACGACTGTGATTTTAATCGAAGAGAATTCTCCTGGTAGATAATGCGGTCGGCATTTGATTGTAAGGAATTTAAGGTCAGGTGAACAAAAGGACTTGTGTTCCTGTATGTTGTTATGATCACACCACGACTCGTTAATCATAAGGCATACACCCCCGCCCTTCTTCTTACCAGAGAGATGTTTGTTTCTGTCTGCGCGATGCGTGAAGAAACCAGGTGGCTGTACCGATTCTGATAACGTATCCCGAATAAGCCATGTTTCCGTGAAACAGAATGTTACAATCTCGGATGTCTCTCTGGAAGGCAACCCTTGCTTGGATTTTGTCTACCTTGTTGTCAAGAGACTGGACATTGGCGAGTAGTATACTCGGGAGCAGTGGATGATGTGCCCGTCAACGGAGCCTGACCAGAAGACCGCTCCGTCTGCGGCGCCGTTGTTTTGGGTCGCCTGCTGGGATCCAATCCATTGTCCTGGGTGGTGGACCAAACAGAGGATCCGCTTCGGGAAAGTCGTATTCCTGGTCATAATGTTGGTTGACGTTGCTCTTATATCCAATAGTTCCTCCCGCCTGTATGTAATAAGACTTAATATTTCCTGGGGTAACAGTGTAGGAAATAATAAACAAAAAAACAAAATACTGCATAGTTTCCTAAGAAAGCGAAGCGGCCATTTCTTTTGGCGCCGGATACACTCATATATGCATAGTCACTTTAATTATATATTCATGTACATACTACCACAATTGGTCCGACCAACCAGTGCCACCGCACATTGGCTAACCGGGCTATCTGCATTGTGTCCCGCCACCCGCCAACGCCTCTTTTACACTACTCTCTGTTTATCATATATGCATAGTCACTTTAACCATATCTACATGTACATACTACCTCAAATCAGCCCGACTAATCGGTGCCTGTATGTAGCCTCGCTACTGTATATAGCCTCGCTTCTGTATATAGCCTCGCTACTGTTATTTTTCACTGTCTTTTTACTGTTGTTTATATTTCTTTACTTACCTATTGTTCACCTAATACCTTTTTTGCACTGTTGGTTAGAGCCTGTAAGTAAGCATTTCACTGTAACACCTGTTGTATTTGGCGCACGTGACAAATAAACTTTGATTTAATTTGATTTGTGTGCCCAGGGAAGAGCCTGTGCATTCAGAGTTCATCAGTGACAGAAAGAGGACAGCAGGAGGGAGAGAAAGAGATGAGTAAAGAAGCAAGGAGGAAATTATCTTCTATGAATTCTTGAGTTCCACTCAGCAATGTGTGTCTGTGTGTGCGTGGCTGAGCTGAGGATGTATTCGTGACCTTTCCTGATCAGAATACACACACACCAACACACACACACACACACACACACACACACACACACACACACACACACACACACACACACACACACACACACACATCATGCCATTTCAGTCCAAACTCTCCAACAGCGTCTCCATTTCCTCCTTTCTCTTTGATATCAACCTGCAGGGACATCAGGCCTTTTCACAACAATGTGGATTTCTTTCCTGTGAAAAGTGAAAGCCATTTCCTTTTCTGAGATAAGTGATCATGTGGGCATGAAGGCACTGCAGGTGATAAAGTCAGAATATGTTTTATGTGCTCTGTGGTGCTGTGAGAGAGCATGTGAGGGCGAGCGAGTAAGAGAGTTCATCCCACACACCCCTACAACATGCCCATGTAATTATGATGGGTGTAGAGCCATGTTCAGTGTATGTGGCCTGGCAACCATCTTGGTTGGAATATCCTACTGTTCTGTGTGCAGTCCTCAGTATAATAATAATAATAAATTACATTTGTATAGTGTTTTTCATAGAATTTCATCGGGGTCCGCGACGGCTTTTTTCTTTAACGATTCGGACGCGAATGATTTAATTCAGACACCCGACAAGGCCCACATCCCCGTCATTCGCAGGAGAAAGAGACATCGGGGACGTAGGTCGGGGTGCCTTGTAAGGATCCGACGGCAAGTGGGTGATCTGCCTCTACCATCAGTCCTATTAGCTAACGTACAATCATTGGATAACAAAATAGATAAGCTACGATCACGAATATCCTACCAACGGGACATTAAAAACTGTAATATCTTATGTTTTACAGAGTCATGGCTGAACAACGACATTGATAAAATACAGCTGGCGGGGTTTACGCTGCATCGGCAAGATAGAACAATTGCCTCCGGTAAGACAAGGGGTGGGGGTCTGTGTATATTTGTAAACAACAGCTGGTGCACGAAATCTAATATTAAGGAAGTCTCGAGGTTTTGCTCGTCTGAGGTAGAGTATCTCATGATAAGCTGTAGACCACACTATTTACCAAGAGAGTTGGTATATTTTTCATAGCTGTCCATTTACCACCACAAACCGATACTGGCACAAAGTCCACACTCAATGAGTTGTATAAGGCCATAAGCAAACAGGAAAATGCTCATCCAGAGGCAGTGCTCCAAGTAGCCGGGGACTTTAATGCAGGGAAAATTAAATTAGTTTTACCTAATTTCTACCAGCATGTTAAATGTGCAACCAGAGAAAAAAAAAAAACTCTAGGCCACCTTCACTCCACACACAGAGACACGCACAAAGCTCTCCCTCACCCTCCATTTGGCAAATCTGAACATAATTCTGTCCTCCTGATTCCTGCTTACAAGCAAAAACTAAAGCAGGAAGCACCAGTGACTCGGTCAATAAAGAAGTGGTCAGATGATGCAGATGCTAAGCTACAGGACTGTTTTGCTAGCACAGACTGGAATATGTTCCGGGATTCTTCCGATGGCAGTGACCACATCAGTCACTGGCTTCATCAATAAGTGTATCGATCACGTTGTCCTCACAGTGACCGTACGTACATACCCCAACCAGAAGCCATGGATTACAGGCAACAGTTTAAGGGTAGAGCTGACACTTTTAAGGAGCAGGACTCTAACCCGACCGCTTATAAGAAATCCCGCTATGCCATGAGACAAACCATCAAACAGGCAAAGCGTCAATACAGCACTAAGATTGAATCATACTACATCGGCTCCAACGCTCGTCGGATGTGGCAGGGCTTGCAAACAACTGTATTACAGACTACAAAGGGAAGCACAGCCGCAAGCTGCCCAGTGATACATGCCTATCAGACAAGCTAAAATACTTCTATGCTCGCTTCGAGGCAAGCAACACTGAAGTATGCATGAGAGCATCAGCTGTTCCGGACGACTGTGTGATCACGCTCTCCATAGCCGATATGAATAAGACCTTTAAAAACATTCACAAGGCCGCAGGGCTAGACGGATTACCAGGATGTGTACTCCGAGCATGCGCTGACCAACTGGCAAGTGTCTTCACTGACATTTTCAACCTGTCCCTGACTGAGTCTGTACTACCAACATGTTTCAAGCAGACCACCATAGTCCCTGTGTTCAAGAACACTAAGGTAACCTGCCTAAATGACGACCGACCCGTAGCATTCACATCTGTAGCCATGAAGTGCTTTGAAAGGCTGGTCATGGCTCACATCAACACCCTTATCCCAGAAACCCTAGACCCACTCCAATTTGAATACCGGCCCAACAGATCCACAGATGATGCAATCTCTACTGCACTCCACACTGCCCTTTCCCACCTGGACAAAAGGAACACCTACGTGAGAATGCTATTCATTGACTACAGCTCAGCGTTCAACACCATAGTTCCTTCAAAGCTCATCACTAAGCGAAAGACCCTGGGACTAAACACCTCCCTCTGCAACTGGATCCTGGACTTCCTGACGGGCCGCCCCCAGGTGGTAAGGGTAGGTATCAACACATCTGCCATGCTGATCCTCAACACGTGGGCCCCTCAGGGGTGTCCGTGCTCAGTCCCCTCCCGCTTTGAGGATAATACAGTGCCACCATCGCAGCCAGCTTACAAGGACTGTGCCACCCCCCCTCTCCTTCTCCATGGCCGACGTGAGTAAGACACTTAAAATGTGTTAATCCTTGCAAGGCTGCTAGCCCAGATGGCATCCCTAGTCGCGTCCTCAGCATGCGCAGACAAGCTGGCTGGTGTGTTTATGGACATATTCAATCGCTCCCTATCCTAGTCTGCTGTCTCCACATGTTTCAAGATGGCCACCATTTTTCTAGTACCCAAGAAGGCAAAGATAACTGAACTAAATGTCTACCGCCCTGTAGCACTCACTTCTGTCATCATGAAGTGCTTTGAGAGACTGGGCAAGGATCATATCACCACCTTACCGGCCACCCTAGACCCACTTCAGTTTGCATACCGCCCCAACAGGTCCACAGACGATGCATTCGCCATCTCACTGCCCTATCCCATCTGGACAAGAGGAATACTTTTGTAAGAATGCTGTTCATTGACTAGAGCTCAGCATTCAACACCATAGTACCCTCCAAGCTGGAGGCCCTGGGTCTCAACCTCGCCCTGTGCATTTGGGTCCTGGACTTTGACGGGCCGCCCCCGGTGGTGAAGGTAGGAAACAACATCTACTTCTCTGACCCTCAACACTGGGGCCCCACAAGGGTGCGTGCTCAGCCCCCTCCTGTACTCCCTGTACACCCACGACAGCGTGGCCATGCACGCCTCCAACTCAGTCATCAAGTTTGCAGATGACACAACAGTAGTGGGCTTGATTACCAACAACGATGAGACAGCCAACAGGAAAGAGGTGATGGCACTCGGAGTGTGGTGTCAGGAAAACAACCTCTCACTCAATGTCAACAAAACAAAGGAGATGATCGTGCACTTCAGGAAACAGCAGAGGGAGCACCCCCCTATCCACATCGAAGGGACAGCAGTGGAGAAGGTGGAAAGCTTTAAGTTCCACGGCATACACATCACAGACAAACTGAAATGGTCCACCCACACAGACAGTGTGGTGAAGGCGCAACAGCGCCTCTTCAACCTCAAGAGGCTGAAGAAATTTGGCTTGTCATCCAAAACCCTGACAAACATTTACAGATGCACAATCGAGAGCATCCTGTCGAGCTGTATCACAGCCTGGTACGGGAACTGCACTGCCCTCAACTGCAAGGCTCTCCAGAGGGTGGTGCGGTCTGCACAACGCATCACCGGGGGCAAACTACCTGCCCTACAGCACCCGATGTCACAGGAAGGTCAAAAATATCATCAAGGACAACCACCACCCGAGCCACTGCCTGTTCACCCCACTACCATCCAGAAGGAGAGGTCAGTACAGGTGCATCAAAGCTGGGACCGAGAGACTGAAAAACAGCTTCTATCTCAAGGCCATCAGACTGCTAAACAGCAATCACTAACTCAGAGGCTGCTGCCTACATTGAGACCCAAATCACTGGCCACTTTAATAAATGGATCACTAGTCACTTTAAATAATGCCACTTTAATAATGTTTTCATATTTAACATTACTCATATCATATGTAAACATCCTCTCACTGTCAACTGCGTTTATTTTCAGCAAACTTAACATGTGTAAATATTTGTATGAACATAACAAAACTCCACAACTGAGAGATAAACTGAACAAAGACACAAACTGAACAAGTTCCACAGACGTGGGTCAAAATCAAAAGTAACAGCCAGTATCTGGTGTGGCCACCAGCTGCATTAAGTACTGCAGTGCATCTCCTCCTGAGATGTTACCCCACTCTTCCACCAAAGCACCTGCAAGTTCCTGGACATTTCTGGGGGGAATGGCCCTAGCCCTCACCGTCCGATCCAACAGGTCCCAGACGTGCTCAATGGGATTGAGATCCGGCCTCTTCGCTGGACATGGCAGAAACTGACATTCCTGTTTTGCAGGAAATCATGCACAGAACGAGCAGTACGGCTGGTGGCATTGTCATGCTGAAGGGTCATGTCAGGATCAGCCTGCAGGAAGGGTACCACATGAGGGAGGAGGATGTCTTCCCTGTAACGCACAGCGTTGAGGTTGCCTGCAATGACATCAAGCTCAGTTCGATGATGCTGTGACACACCGCCCCAGACCATGACGGACCCTCCACCTCCAAATTGATCCCACTCCAGAGTACAGGCCTCGGTGTAATGCTCATTCCTTCGACGATTAACGCAAATCCAACCATCACCCCTGGTGAGACAAAACCGCGACTCGTCAGTGAAGAGCACTTTTTGCCAGTCCTGTCTGGCCCAGCGACGGTGAGCTTGTGCCCATAGGCGACGTTGTTGCCGGTGATGTCTGGTGCCTTACAACAGGCCTACAAGCCCTCAGTCCAGCCTTTCTCAGCCTATTGGGGACAGTCTGTGTACTGATGGAGGGATTGTGCGTTCCTGGTGTAACTCGGGCAGTTGTTGTTGCCATCCTGTACCTGTCCCGCAGGTGTGATGTTCGGATGTACCGATCCTGTGCAGGTGTTTTTACACGTGGTCTCAAATCAAATCAAAGTTTATTTGTCACGTGCACCGAATACAACAGGTGTAGTAGACCTTACAGTGAAATGCTTACTTACAAGCTCTAACCAATAGTGCAAAAAAGGTATTAGGTGAACAATAGGTAAGTTAAGAAATAAAAACAGTAAAAATACAGTAGCGAGGCTATAAACAATAGCGAGGCTATAAAAGTGGTGAGGCTACATACAGACACCGGTTAGTCAGGCTGATTGAGGTAGTATGTACATGTAGATATGGTTAAAGTGACTATGCATATATGATGAACAGAGAGTAGCAGTAGCATAAAGAGGGGTTGGCGTAAACCGGTAGCGTAAACCGGACACAAAGCAGATAGCCCGGTTAGCCAATGTGCGGGAGCGCTGGTTGGTTGGGCCAATTGAGGTAGTATGTACATATGTACATGAATGTATAGTTAAAGTGACTGTGCATATATGATAAACAGAGAGTAGCAGCAGCGTAAAAGAGGGGTTGGGGGAGGCACACAATGCAAATATTCCAGGTATCCATTTGATTACCTGTTCAGGAGTCTTATGGCTTGGGGATAAAAACTGTTCAGAAGCCTTTTTGTCCTAGACTTGGCACTCCGGTACCGCTTGCCATGCGGTAGTAGAGAGAACAGCCTATGATTGGGGTGGCTGGGGTCTTTGACAATTTTTAGGGCCTTCCTCTGACACCGCCTGGTGTAGAGGTCCTGGATGGCAGGCAGCTTAGTGATGTACTGGGCCGTACGTACTATCCTCTGTAGTGCCTTGTGGTCGGAGGCCGAGCAATTGCCGTACCAGGCAGTGATGCAACCAGTCAGGATGCTCTCGATGTTGCAGCTGTAGGTCTGTGGTCTGCCACTGCGAGGACGATCAGCTGTCCGTCCTGTCTCCCTGTAGCGCTGTCTTAGGCGTCTCACAGTACAGACATTGCAATTTAATGCCCTGGCCACATCTGCAGTCCTCATGCCTCCTTGCAGCATGCCTAAGGCACGTTCACGCAGATGAGCAGGGACCCGTGGCATATTTCTTTTGGTGTTTTTCAGAGTTAGTAGAAAGGCCTCTTTAGTGTCCTAAGTTTTCATAACTGTGACTTTAATGTTCATTAATTGTTTATGGTTCATTGAACAAGCATGGGAAACTGTGTTTAAACCCTTTACAATGAAGATCTGTGAAGTTATTTGGATTTTTACAAATTATCTTTGATAGACAGGGTCTTGAAAAAGGGACGTTTCTTTTTTTGCTGAGTTTATATACTGTATTTTATACCATCTATTGCACCTTGCCTATGCCGCTCGGCCATCGCTAATCCATATATTTATATGTACATATTCTTATTTCGATTTGTGTGTATTAGGTAGTTGTTGGGGAATTGTTAGATTACGTGTTAGTTATTACGGCACTGTCAGAACTAGAAGCACAAGCATTTCGCTACACTCGCATTAACATCTGCTAAACATGTGTATGTGACCAATAACATTTGATTTGATTTACTCCCTGTTCACCCATGACTGCATTGCCAGGCACGACTCCAACACCATCATTAAGTTTTTCCCGACGACACAACAGTGGTAGGCCTGATCACTGACAACGATGAAACAGCCTATAGAGAGGTCAGAGATCTGGCTGTGTGGTGCCAGGATAACAACCTCTCCCTCAATGTGATCAAGACAAAGGAGATGATTGCGGACAACAGGAAAAGGAGGACCGAGCACACCCCCATTCTCATCGACGGGACTGTAGTGGTGCAGGTTAAGAGCTTCAAGTTCCTTGGTGTCCACATCACCATCAAACTATCATGGTCCAAACACACCAAGACAGTCGTGAAGAGGTCACGACAAAGCCTATTCCCCCTCAGGAGACTGACACTGCCTGGTATAGAGGTCCTGGATGGCAGGAAGCTTGTCTTGGTGTGTTTGAACCATGATAGTTTGATGGTGATGTGGACACCAACTCCACTTACATGTACATATTACCCCAATTACCTCGACTAACCTGTGCCCCCCCCACACATTGACTCTGTACCGGTACCTCCTGTATAAAGCCGCGCTACGGTTATTTTACTGCTGCTCTTTAACTGTTATTTTTACTTAACACTTATTTTCTTATAACTGCATTGTTGGTAAGGGCTTGTAAGTAAGCATTTCACTGTAAGGTCTACACCTGTTGTACTCAGCGTATGTGACAAATAACATTTGATTTGATTATAGCCACTGCCCTTCTCCTCTTCCACTCTGTGTAACACAGTGTAGGATGCTGATGCCTCAGCAGCTCTGGGCGCCAGAACGCGCACCACACAAAGTAGTCAGCCAGGTCACCCGTGATACAAGTCTGTATTCAACATCCATCCATGACTGAGGATGTATTTAGTTCAGTGCTATTGTAAGATGTGACATTTAACAGAATCGGTCTCACGTGGAACACCTGTACAGCCAGTCAGTGCTCTCCCCAGATGCTTCCCTCATCTCATACCGTACCACAGGACGTCATGGTGGGGAGGGGGGGCAGTTCCATAGCTATAGCACTGTGCAGAGGTCCAACTGTCACAGTAACCATAACACGCCTCTCTCCTTGGGGACATCAGTGGGGTTGACAAGACGATGAAACGTACGCCATGTCCCACTCCCACCATACGCAGAGTGCTCATTATATACAGTTTGTCAGACACACCGGGGGGAGCCCGCTGCAGTCACGGCCTCTGAAGTGAACCAATACATGCAAACCAACAGTGGAACAGAACCAACACAGACAGAAAAAGACAGACAGAGCTCCCAGCTATGACAAATACCCACTACTACTCCACTCTATACCCACTGACTGTAGTGTAGCCTACTACTGGCAAACACCCTCACTTCCACATGGCTGAGAATGCTCAAGGGCGCTGCAGAATCCCCCCCCTCATCCTCTCCCCCTCAGGCACCTTACAGCACTCAGGATGAACCCAGAAATACTGACTTCTCATACTGAGGTGTCATCCCCACTACACATTTTCCAAACAATCCATGTGTGAGAGGCGGTTGATCAGACATACTAGGCAGGTGTAGTGTATATGGACAGGTGTGTGTGTATATGAATGTGCCTATGAGAGAGGGGGGTGTATACACATGAGGGTGTGTATGAGGGGTGTATATGTGCGCGTAGTACATATCGGTGTGTGCATGTGCGCGGGTTCGCGTGGGTGTGGATGTGTGACGCGTTAGTGATAATTGCTTTTTAGAAAAACATACCTTTCACCTGGCTCTCATACTCTGCAATTATCTCCTTGTCCTTCTTGCTCCTGACCAGGTTCGACATGTCGGCGCACTAACGATGGTCAATCAGATAACGGTCCAAATATTGATTATTCCGTTCCACCGCGCGTCCACGATGCCCGAGGCACTATCGCAAACCACCGGTTACATACTAGGGAATAGATCCACTCACTGCCGCAACAACAGAATGTATTATTCCTACTCAAGGGATGGCGGATACAACGCTCAATCATCCAGAATCACCCTTTCCATAGAGCCGCCCGTGACCGCCTGAGCCATGCTACGGGTTATCTGTCAACTGGGAAGCAGGTAGTAACAATTTCCCATTAGCGAGCTCAATGAGCGCGGCAGAAGCCTACACACACTGGGCTGCGGTAAGAGAGGGGTGCACGCCCACTAGGTAATCCAGCGGAACACTGGTCTGTCTCGTTCGCCGGAGTTCCTCCCGGGGTGTTTGCGTACTATGTACAATATGTATCTGTGACCTAACCCTGTAGTAACCTTTCACACAAACTATGAGCTACGCTACACTGCATGCTGCTCAATGCCATGGGAAAGGGTGGGACTCGGGGGCGTGTACCCAGAGATGATTGACAGTTAAGCCTACGGTGACCACTTAAGCCTTGTTCACATTGGCAGTTTGAAGTGACTCAAATCTTTTTCGATTCGAGTCTGTTCTTTTTCCTGCAGTCTGAACAGGCAAAAAGCACATGGAATCAGATGTTTTATTTAACCAGGCAAGTCAGTTATTTAGAACAAATTCTTATTTACAATGACAGCCTACCAAAAGCCCTCCTGAGGGGAAGGGGGCTGGGGATTAAAAATAAATATAGGACAAAAACACATGACAAGAGACAACACGACAAAGAGACCTTGTACAACAGCATGGAAGCAACACAACATGGTAGCAGCACAAAACAGGGTACAAATATTATTGATCACAGACAACAGCAAGAAGGTAGAGACAACAATACATAACGCAAAGCAGCCACAACTGTCACTAAGTGTGTCCATGATTGAGTCTTTGAATGAAGAGATTGAGATAACTGTCCACTTTGAATGTTTGTTGCAGCTCGTTCCAGTCGCTAGCTGGAACGAGATGCCTACTGGACTCCCGACGTCGTGGGTGTCGGCTCCAATACCTTGTGGACTGGGAGGGGTACGGCCCAGAGGAACAGTGTTGCGTTCCTGTGGATGACATTCTGGATCCCAACATCATCCGTAATTTCCATCTTCGCAGACCGGCCTGCTCCTCGGGGCCGTTACTCTGGCTGGCATCGTCCTGTGGCTACTCCCCTCCGGCGTTCGACGTCGCTGGTTTACTAACCACCGGTCCTGGCAACCATCATTACACACACCTGGCATCATCATGAGGCACACCTGGACTCCATTACCTCCCCTTTATCTGGCACTCCCTTAGGTTCATTGCCCAGGCAGTATTGTTTCTGTGTTTCATGTCAAGAAACATGTTGTATCGTTCCATGTTCTTCCTTTTATTACATTTACCACGTGCACCTACTTCTCGACTCTCTGCGTCACAGTGGCCAAATTTTGTCATCAAAATCTGGCATTCTCTGGATTTATGGTGCTTTCAAGACAACTGGGAACTCGGGGAGGCCAATCAAAGCTACTGTAGACATAACGTGATTTGATGTCATTTTATCTGTGGCCAATCACCTTGAGCCTTCTTGGATGGGCACATTAATGTAAGTCAATGGCAGCACCCAAGGGGCTAGAATTTTAGAGCTCTACCCTTAGACTTGGCGGTGACGTACTGTAGAGTCCCCATGAGTGACAACACTGAGCCAATCACTGCACAACGCTCTGTATTTTCTGTTGGCTTGCCCCACCGCCACAGAAAGCACTGACCTAGGCTGAAACACCTGCATTTTGGAGCTGCCTTACTCAAAAAAACAAAAAAGAGACCATGTTTGTATGTGGCTTTGTTAATCCCAATTATATTTTTTACAGTGTTTGCAAACTGATACGTGACAGGTATTAATGCCAAAATAACATGCAAAACAGGCAAGTCCAACATTTTTTTGCTAGAAATGTGGGGCTCAAAACAGGTGGGGCTCAAAAGGCCCTGAATGACGGGTTGCCACTGACTAATAGGTAATTTATTAAAATCCTAATTAGGTCATTTGTGAGATTCATTTAGAGGGGGTTTGGGTCAGCAGTGCAACACAGGTGCGTGCCTGCAAGTAGCMTAAAATAACTTGTTTTCTACAGTATAGAGGAGACACATTTCAACTCTTTGAGGTAAGTGCTAACAGAGAAAGACTGGATATAGTTGAAAGGGGCTCTAGAGGCTTGCATGAAATAGAGAAAATTACAAGCCATAATAGCTGCGTTTACACAGGCAGCCCAATTCTGCTCTTTTATTGGCAAAAGATCTGATTGGACTAAAGACCAATTTGTGGCAAAAGAACACAATTGGGCTGCGTGTAAATGCAGCCAATGTTGCTTATTGAATTCTTATTCTGAGGACACAGTACTGGATTTCACTCTAGCCAAGCATTAATTAGAAATGCAACCAATTAACTGAAATCTACCAATAATTATTCTATGGAATATTGTCATAAATATAGCTAGTTATATCTGGAGTACCTCAAATAGGCCTAGTTGGCCATTTAACTTACCCTACCTTCATAACCAAGTGGGAAGGTGGTATTTACCAGTTGGATGCATTCACGTGCTTTGAACTCGTTGGGAAACGCAGATTGTTTCAATATACCCCTGCCTACATGCACAGAGCCTTCAGAAAGTATTCACGCCCCTTGACCTAGGAACATAGACTAGATCTCTGTATTTTTCTAGTCCTTGACTTTTTCCACATTGTCGTGTTACAGCCCGAATTTCAAATGGATTAAATTGAGATTTTGTGTCACTGGCCTACACACAATACCCCATAGTGTCAAAGTGGAATTCTGTTTTTAGAAATGTTTACAAATTAATAAAAAATGAAAAGCTGAAATGTCTTGAGTCAAAAATTAAACCCCTTTGCTATGGCAAGCCTAAATAAGTAAATGAGTAAACGTTCTTAACAGGTCACATAAGTTGTATGGACTCACTCTGTGTGTAATAGCGATTTTTTTTTAATGACTACCTTATCTCTGTATCTAACACATACAATTATCTGAAAGGTACCTCAGGTGAACAGTGAATTTCAAACACAGATTAAACCACAAAGACCAAGGAGGTTTCCCAATGTCTCGCAAAGAAGGGCACGCTACAGTTTTTGAGCATGGTGAAGTTATTATTTACACTTTCGATGGTATATCAATACAACCAGTCACTACAAAGATACAAGTGTCCTTCCTAACTCGTTGCCTGACAGGAAGGAAACACATCAGGGATTTCACCATGAGACTAATGGTGACTTTAAAACAGTTACATAGTTTAATGGCTGTGATAGGAGAAAACTGAGAATGGATCAACAACATTATAGTTACTCCACAATACTAACCTAAAAGAAGGAAGCCTGTACAGAATCCAAATATTTCAAAACATGCATCCTGTTTGCCCTAAAGTAAAACTGCAAAAAATGTAGCAAAGAAATTAACTTCATGTCCTGAATACAAAGCGTTAAGTTTTGGGCAAATTAAAGACTTACCCAGAAAGACTCACGGCTGTAATCACTGCTAAAGGTGATTCTAACATGTATTGACTCAGGGGGTTGAATACTTATGTAAATGAGATATTTCTGTATTTCTTTTTCAATAAATGTGCAAACATGACTAAAAACATGTTTTCACATTTTTCAAAATGTGTACATATATATTTTGAATTCAGGCTGTAACACAACATGTGGAATAAGTGAAGGGGTATGAATACTTTGAAGGCACTGTACATATGTACATACAACTGTCATATCCCTGCACATTGATATGACACAGGTACTCCCTGTATATACTGTAGATTCATTCTTGTGTATTTTATTCCTCGTGTTTTTATTTTCTTAATTTGATCTCGGCATCGTTGGGAAAGAGCTCATATGTAAGCATTTCACGGTGAAGTCTACACCTGTTGCATTCACGGCATGTTACAAATAAAATTGTATTTGATTTGATTGGCTAATGGCAACAAGCTATGCCAACCATAAACTAAAAGTACAGCTATCATGCTTGTAAACAAATTATAGTGTTAAAAAACCATATTAATAGATTGCTTTTTATAAATAAATTATAAATAAATTGTTGTTGCATTCAGCTACCAAAAATGCTGTTATCGAGGTAATTGCTGAAGTCAGAGGTTAGCATGTGGATTTTTCCCAGTCGTATGTGGTAAAAACCATCTTCTCACTTGGTTATGAACGCAGGGTTAGTTTTGAAATGGGAGTTATTTGTTCAGGGCAGGTGGGGCAGACTGCCTGTTTTGAGCCCCTCCTGTTTAGCTAAATATATATACACACAGTACCACAATCAAAAGTTTGGACACACCTACTCATTCATGGGTTTTTCATTATTTTTACAATTTTCTACATTGTAGAATAATAGTGAAGACACAAATTGTGAAATAAAACATATGGAATCATGTAGTAACCAAAAAAGTGTTAAACAAATCAAAAATATATTTATATTTGAGATTCTTCAAAGTAGCCACCCTTTGCCTCGATGACAGCTTTGCACACTCTTGGCATTCTCTCAATCAGCTTCATGAGGTAGTCAACTGGAATGCATTTCAATTAACAGGTGTGCCTTGTTAAAAGTGAATTTGTGGAATTTCTTTCCTTCTTAATGCATTTGAGACAAACAGTTGTGTTGTGACAAGGTAGGTGCATCAAAGCAGGGACCGAGAGACTGAAAAACAGCTATCTCAAGGCCATCAGACTGTTAAACAGCCACCACTAACATTTAGTGGCCGCTGCCAACATACTGACTCAACTCCAGCCACTTTAATAATGGGAATTGATGGAAATTTATGTAAAAATGTATCACTAGCCACTTTAAACAATGCCACTTAATATAATGTTTACATACCCTACATTACTCATCTCATATGTATATGTATATACTGTACTCTATATCATCTACTGCATCTTGCCATCTTTATGTAATACATGTATCACTAGCCACTTTAAACTATGCCACTTTATGTTTATATACCCTACATTACTCATATCATATGTATATACTGTACTCAATACCATCTACTGCATCTTGCCTATGCCATTCTGTACCATCACTCATTCATATATCTTTATGTACATATTCTTTATCCCTTTACACTTGTGTGTATAAGGTAGTAGTTGTGGAATTGTTAGGTTAGATTACTCGTTGGTTATTACTGCATTGTCGGAACTAGAAGCACAAGCATTTCGCTACACTCGCATTAACATCTGCTAACCATGTGTATGTGACAAATAAAATTTGATTTGATTTGACTGCATCTAGTGTACTGCGCAAGGTTAAATTGAGTTCCTCAGTTAGGTGGTTAACTGATTTGTGTACTCTGACGTGGGTAGGTGGAGGGTGTCTGGAAGGGCATCTAGGAATCTTTGGGTTGGCCGAGAATTTATAGCACGGTGTAACGGCTTTCTTCCTGGGATGAAGGAGTGGACCAAAATGCAGCGCAGTTAGTGTTCAACATGTTTAATATAACGAACTGTGAACACTTACAACAATACAAAACAACAAACGTGAAAACCGAGACAGTCCTATCTGGTGCAGAACACAAACACAGAGACAGGAAACAACCACCCACAATCCCCAACACAAAACAAGCCACCTATATATGATTCTCAATCAGGGACAACGATTGACAGCTGCCTCTGATTGAGAACCATATTAGGCTGGACACAGAAACAGACGAACTAGACACACAACATAGAATTCCCACCCAGCTCACGTCCTGACCAACACTAAACAAGCAAAACACATAAGAACTCTGGTCAGGACGTTACACACGGCTTTTGATGATCCTTGGTTGGGACCTGAGCAGTTTATTTGTTGCGATTGCAAACGTAATAAAATGGTGGTCCGATAGTCCAGAATTATGAGGAAAAAAATTAAGATCCGCAACATTTATTTCACGGGACAAAACTAGGTCCAGAGTATGACTGTGGCAGTGAGTAGGTCCAGAGACATGTTGGACAAAACCCACTGAGTCGATGATGGCTCCGAAAGCCTTTTGGAGTGGGTCTGTGGACTTTTCCATGTGAATATTAAAGTCACCAAAAATGTGAATATTATCTGCCATGACTACAGGGAACTCGGTGAGGAACTCGGGGAACTCGGTGAGGAACGCTATATATTGCCCAGGAGGCCTGTAAACAGTAGCTATAAAAATTGAGTAGGCTGAATAGATTTCATGACTAGACGCTCAAAAGACGAAAACGTTATAATTTTTGTAAATTGAAATTTGCTATCGTAAATGTTAGCAACACGGAGCATTTGCGGGATGCGCGGGTGATATGGTCACGATCGCTCTCCTGTATATTATGAGTACAGCGACTGCAATTAGAAGGCATCATGTTAATGTTACTACCTAGCTTCGGCTGGTGGAGGTCCTGACGAACCACGTCCAGATAAAGCGTCCGGGGTGAAAAAGTTGAATGAAAAAAGTTGAGCGAGGGATAAATATAAACGGTAATTAAAAAGTAAAAACCGTGAAGTTGGCAGGTAGCAAAGTAAGGTTAGCAACAAACCACACAGCAGCACGTAAACCAGTTTTTCCGAGTTCCCAGTTGTCTTGAAAGCAACATAAATCCAGAGAATGCCAGACTTTGATGACAAAGTTTGCCCACAAGGACTGCCGCTCCACCTTCCTGTTCAAGTGAGCACAGCACATCAAGGTGAGTCCAAAAATGTATTTTATGCTGTAGCTAAGAAAGCAATACTAAGTGTATGTGCCTCACCCTAATAATTTGGTCCCTTTCCCCCTCATAACTTAGCCTACTGTTCTGACTAGGTGGTGCACATGTAGCCTGTTTTAGAGAAATTTAATTATCGAATATTGTAAGAGCTTTCATTGTCTGCGTATATGCCCGCTTTATTATTCCTATGATTCTGACTTGGTGTACAGGGAGAATAGTGTAAGAACGGCCCATGTTCTGAATTATGTCGCTGCTCATTTCAAAAGTGCTGAACAAATAGTGATATCGCCTACATCCGTCTTAGCTCGCTCATTAATGTCTTCATTGAAATTACGGATTGCATCTGATCCACTCATCGTTCCCTTATGCCATAGTTTGTACATCTCAATTGTCAGTAGAAACCACAATTGTTTAAGCAAGTCAGCCATATCAGCTATGTTTTTTTTTAAGGCAGGAAATTAGGCTGAATGAACTGTTTCGCTACCAGACAAGGCTCTGCTGATAGCCAGGTGTAGCGGTGGTAAGGATTCACTCCATGGTTCTGAAAAGAAAGCTCTGCTGTTGGGACAGCTTTATGTAGACCCTATAAGTTTGTGGGCACTGTTTGTCACCATTATAGTGCAATGAATGTATTGTTTAGTGTTGTGTAGTGGCTTTGCTGGCATGCATCAACATTTTTGTGGGGAGTTTGCCCCACCAAGATTTACATCGCCACTGCCCCCAGGACCTGCTCATTCCGCTGTGTGTTGATGCAGACTGGTCTGCCATCTAGTGACACTATGCATGTCTACAGACAAGACTGCATCCTGAAGAGGGTTCTATGGCCCTGCAGCCTGCTGCCACCAGATGGCTGTAGAGTCCTGCTAGTCACTCCACTGTGCCTAGCTCTTTATGGAATATTATTTTATTTCTTATATATAGACAATAATACATGGTTTCTTGGTGGAGATAATGAATATGAGGTTGAAAAGTGGTAGAATTACCCTTTAAATAATATGTCAGAACACCACTGGCAGGCATGCTGTTGTGTTGGCCCTAGTGGTCTCCCATATCTAGCTTGATAAATTAGGGATAGAGGATGTAGGATATGATACTGTGGGAGGGGTCTACATGATCAGGTTCAAAGTCCTTCAGACTCGTCATGCTACTGGGGTTGAATAAAAGCTTGCAACCACACAGGCCCTTTACGGACAGAGAACAATCAATCATGTTGGGCCTGGTTAAGAGCATATGCTCATCTGCAGAAATCAGTGCATAGTCAGTCATATAGGCTACGAGTAATGTTACTGTATGCTGTTACCATGGTTTTCATGCAAACAAACCTGCACTGATGACATCGGCAGACATCTCATCCAATCAGAGAGTTTCCGCTTCTCACTCACTATCATTTATTTACATGAATTGGATTACCTCATGGAGCAATTAA
The DNA here is from genome assembly GCF_002910315.2 of Salvelinus sp. IW2-2015. Taxonomy (NCBI): domain Eukaryota; kingdom Metazoa; phylum Chordata; class Actinopteri; order Salmoniformes; family Salmonidae; genus Salvelinus; species Salvelinus sp. IW2-2015. The sequence continues at coordinate 12,493,433 of NC_036840.1, read as the reverse complement.
AAAATATTTAATTTATTAAGATCATTTTCAAAATTCTTACGTTCCACATGTAACTATCGATGGGAGATGAAGACACCGGTAACTTCCAGGTTGAGAGGAAGTAATGTTATCGCCAGGTAAAGGTTAGTTGAAAAATTGCTGCCCAGGCTTTATGCTAGCTAAGCTGTAGGGGAGAGGGGGTTAAGTTGAGCCAAAGGGTTCGTTGAACCACCACTTGTTTCGAGGAAACCATACACAAAATGAATCATGTGACCAAATATTTAGGAAGAGGTCATAATTTCTTGGGGTCTCTATAAGCTACAATATGAGGTCCTAAACCTAGCATGAAAGTGCATCCTTGTAGCTGGGTGGGCTAATCTAGTCAAAATGTTTGCCTTGGGGTAACCTTGAGCCAATGTCCATGGGGTAAGTTGTCCGTTTTATGCATAATGGAGTCGATTTAGACTTAGGAAATGTACGCTTTTCCAACGCATGCCATTACTATGCACTTCTCAGTAGTTGGTATTCAGATTTACCTTATGCAGGCTCGTAACTGGCTTTGCAGGCAAGGTTCCCTTCCACAGTCTGAATACATTTTATTCAACCACTGAAAACCCTCTGGCCAACAGATTTTCCAACAGATTTTCTTGTGGAGTTTTCAGTTTTCAGTAGATTTATCTTAAGCCATCCCTTTAAATACGGTGTACCTTTCTAATTTTGGCGACAGACTCACTAGAATACATCGAAATAAATATTGGAAGGTGAAAAAAAGTGTACAATAGGGGTTGAACAATAGGCTAGTCCTATAAATCTATCCTAATCCTCACTAATCATGGAACTGTAATGACAAAGGTCAGTCATCGTGAGCCGTGCTCCAGGCGCCAGGTTTAAACGGCTACGTATGGTCCGCGTTCCATAATGATTCAAATAGGCTATATATCCCAAATTATTGCACAACGTTAGCCTAATTTGATCTACTATTTCTAACAACCCTCAGGAACAACTACACGGACATGACAGGGAAAGGTAAACAGAATGGAAGGATGCAAAATGTAGGCTACAAATTGAAGGAAACTAACACTAAAGTTACAAGTATGTGGGTATTACATATAGTGGCTAATATTTAACATGGTAGAAATGGTCAAATAAATGGAGGAAAGCCAGGGAATGTAATTAAAACATTATAAAGCGCATAAATCAACTTGATAGGTTCGGTGCTACAAAAGCATATAGCTTGGGATAGCTGGCTGCCTAGCGTTTAAGAGCATTGGGCCAGTAGCCGAAAGGTCGCTAGTTCAAATCCCTGAGCCGGCAAGGTGGAAAAATCTGCTGTTCTGCCCTTGAGCAAGGCAGTTAACCCCCAACAACAACTGCTTCCAGGGCGCTGATAAAGGCAGCCCTGCACCTCTCTGATTCAGAGGGGTTGGGTTAAATGCAGATACCTTTTGGTTGAATGCATTTTGCTGTGCAACTGACTAGGTATCCTCTTTCCCTTCCCTTCTCTTCTCTTGGGTCTCCAAATTTCATCCCTGCAAATTATGAGGGCATACAATAAAAATGTGGAATTATAGCACAGCTATTCATAGCCGAAATACATGTCATGTTGATATGATTTTCAGTTTGCTTCCATATGACTGGTTTCACATTATTCTCCAGGGAAAAAATCTAAAACAATTGCTCTTTGTATTTACAATTCCGTTCTCCAAACGGATTCCTCATTTACCTAGCTCTTATCAATAGCTCTATATCAATTTCTACATTACATTGCATAGAAATAACAGCATTCTACATCAGAAAAAAAATGAAGTAGATGGCTTTTCCACTTGGAACCTGGTTCGCTCAACCTTTTTCATGGTTTTCTCGTGTGTAAAGGTGGTGGAATTATGAGGGAATTAAGTCAAGGTCAGAATATGGAGTATCTATAGACACCCCTCCACCACAACTTCATTTGATCTCCACCTCAAAGGAATAGCTGGTGAATAGCGTGATATTCTCATGCTTAAAGCCAAGGCCAGAACACGCATAGTGAATGAAAAGGGAATTAAGTACCATTTACGCATGCATAACTCGGGTCGGAATTCCCTCCATATGCATAGTATTTTTGCAATGTATCATGCATATGAACTCAATATAGTGAATTTTTATTGTTACAAAGCAGATATCTTCATGCCCCCGTATACAAATGTAACATGCCTTGGACTGAGACGTGGTCAGCAGATGAGAAACCTGAATTAACAGGGTGAAATGACGGAGAGAAACGTTAGTAGTGTTTAGTAGTAAGCACTCTCCAAGATTTATTAAAATATTGTTCTCTTTTGTTCATCTTTTTTGTTCTCAAAATCAATTAAACAGTACATTACAACTGTATTGTATTATTACATTTTCCCATTCCATATTCCAGTATCAAAAATAAAAGATCTCAGGTTTAAAAAAATCTACATAGTACATTGTGTTATATATAATGTGACTATCAGTGGCAATTTTGAAAAATATATAAATTACTGGAGGCCTGTGCTAAACAATGCTACAACTATTACATTATAAACCATTAACATGTAAGCTAACATTAACTGAAATCAACTAGCTTAGACTAGAGGTAGTTAGTGCTTAGCCAAGCTAAATTTCGTTAGCATAAAGCTAGCAAACTGTAACTCTCTAGGGTGTGTGGGACGCTAACGTCCCACTTGGCCAAAAGCCAGTAAAAATGCAGCGCGCCAAATTCAAATATATTACTATAAAAATCTATCTTACATGAAATCACACATGAAAGACACCAAATTAAAGCTACACATGTTGTGAATCTAGCCAACATGTCTGATTTCAAAAAGGATTTACGGCGAAAGCACACCAAACGATTATGTTAGGTCAGCACAGAAAAACACAGCCATTTTCCCAGCCAAAGATAGGAGTCACAAAAAGCAGAAATAGAGATAAAATGTATCACTAACCTTTGATGATTTTCATCAGATGACACTCATAGGACATCATGTTACACAATACATGTATGTTTTGTTCGATAATGTGCATATTTATATCCACAAATCTCAGTTTACATTGGCGCCATGTTCAGAAATGCCTCCAAAATATCCAGAGGAATTGCAGCGAGCCACATCAAATAACAGAAATACTCATCATAAACTTTGATGAAAGATACATGTTTTACATAGAATTAAAGATACACTTGTTCTTAATGCAACCGCTGTGTCAGATTTTAAAAAAAACTTTACGGAAAAAGCAAACCATGCAATAATCTGAGACGATCAGATAAATCTGAGAGATCAGATATAAACAAAATTTCTCCGCCATGTTGGAGTCAACAGAAATACGAAATTACATCATAAATATTCCCTTACCTTTGATGATCTTCATCAGAATGCACTCCCAGGAATCCTAGTTCCACAATAAATTGTTGTTTTGTTCGATAATGTCCATTAATTATGTCCAAGTAGCTACTTTGCTAGCACGTTTAGTACACATGTCCTAACGCACGCGCATAACGTCGGATGAAAACTTCCAAAAATTATATTACAGGTCGAATAAACTTGTCAAACTAAGTAGAGAATCAATCTTCAGGATGTTGTTATCATAAATATTCAATAACGTTCCAACCGGAGAATTCCTTTGTGTCTACAGAAGTAATGGAACGCAAGGCGATATCATGTGGAATGCGCGTGACCAGGAACTGGCTCTCTGCCAGACCACTGACTGAAACACCTCCCATCCGGCTCAACATCACAGTAGAGGCTTCATTCAACGTTCTACAGACTGTTGACATCTAGTGGAAGGCGTAGGAAGTGCAAACAGATCCATATCTTACTGGGATTTGAATAGGCGATGAGTTGAAAATCGACCAGCCTCAGAATTCTCACTTCCTGTTTGGATTTTTTTCTCAGGTTTTTGCCTGCCATATGAGTTCTGTTATACTCACAGACATCATTCAAACAGTTTTAGAAACTTCAGAGTTTTTTCTATCCAATAGTAATAATACTATGCATATATTAGCATCTGGGACAGAGTAGAAGGCAGTTCACTCTGGGCACGCTATTCATCCAAAAGTGAAAATGCTGCCCCCTATCCTATAGAAGTTAAACACCATTCATTAACATGTACTGTATTACCTGAACTAAACTGAGCCTTCGTTCATAGAAAATAAAACAGGATATAAAACATTGTTGAAAAAAAGTACAAAAAAGTTCGAACGCCATCTTAATCCCTTATTTTACACGTACCATTAGCAACCTAGCCAACATCCATTACTTACAATGGGAAAATACCATCCAGCTTTTCACTCGGTTTAAACTCCTTTCAATTGCCTTCAAACTCATGGACTAAGTAGTTAACCATGTTATCGCACTATTTTAAGTCTCATATTGCACTTTACATACCTGAATTAACAGGGTGAAACGATAAGACGGAGATACTTTAATAGTGTTCAGTAGGAGGCGTTCCCAAGATTGAAGAAGAAATTCAATACCTCATCTCACTAACGTTCCCCATTGACGTCACAGCTCTCCCTAGCGGCGGTAAACGTTACTTTAAATGTAAATACCTGGGAGGCCTAGAAAATTATAAAAGGGATGGCTCCATAAAATAACAAACAAAATAAACCATATACAGTACCAGTCAAATGTTTGGACACAGCTACTCATTCAAGGGTTTTATTTTTACTATTTTCTCCATTGTATAATAGTGAAGACATCAAAACTATGAAATAACACATATGGAATCATGTAGTAACCAAAAAAGTGTTAAATCAGAATATATATATTTTATATTTGAGCTTTGCACACTTATTATATACACACACACAGTGCTGCTTGAAAGTATGAACCCTATAGGGCTGGTTATTATTTTGCTATAAATTAAAATAAATATAAAATCCTAAACCCCAATTTGTAATAAAGACATTCCAATTAAATGACAGAAACAAAAAATGTTCATTGTTTATTTAACAGAAACTCAGATTTGTTGTGTGCAAAAATATGTGACCCTCTTCAGTCAATAGCTTGTGGCACCTCCATTAGCAGCGTTAACTTGGAGTAAATGTCACCTATAGCCAGTAATCAGTCTCTGACATCTGTTTTGAGGGATTTTTGTCCACTCCTCCTTATAGAACTCAGCCAATTGAGTGAGGTTTGAGGGGTGTCTGGCATGAACTGCCCACTTCAGGTCCTCCCACAGCATCTTGATTGGATTTAGGTCAGTACTTTGACCAATCAAAAACACAAATCTTCTTTCTCCTGAGCCATTCTTTGGTAGATGTGCATGAATGCTTTGGGTCGCTGTCTTGTTGGAACAACCATTTTCAGCCAACTTTAGCTCCTTGACTGATGCCCTTACGTTCTGTTCAAGAATCTCCTGGTAATACCTCAGAATTCATGGTTCCCTTAATGATGTGGAGTCGTCCAGGTCCAGAGGAGGAAATGCAGCTCCAGATCTTGACATTCCCACCACCATGCTTGATTGTCGGTTTAAGGTTATTTTGGGAGTAGGCAGTGTTGGGTTTTCATCAAAACATAGCGGTGTTGATTGTGACCAAAAACATCAATTTTGGACTCATCGGTCAAGAGCATTGACTTCTAGAAACCTTCAGATTTCTCCAGGTGGTCTCTGGCAAAGTTAAGATGGGAAGTCTTTTTTGACAGCAGAGGCTTCTTCCTAGCAACTCTCCCATGAATGGCATTTCGATTCAGTGTTCTTATTGAAGCATGCACAGTTACCTGAGATGCAGCAAGGGAAGTCTGCAAATCTCTAGATGTTATGTTTGGGTTGGATTTTACCTGATTTATTATTGTTCTTGTGGCTCTTCGGGATATTTTTGAAGGGTGTCCACTTCTAGGCCGAGTTGCTGTCATGCTCTCCATTGGTAAATTATTTGCCTCACAGTGGACTGATGGAGCTTAAATCTTTTTTAAAATGATTTTATAGCCTTCCACAGACTGATGTGCTCTCACTACCCTCATCCTGATATCCTCTGACATCTCCTTTCCTCCCAGCATGGCGTGCTTTGCATTCACGTGGAAGGGTAACACCATACTGACCAGGTTTCTTATCTCTATTTATCAGAGTCCCGCCCAAACGATCTCTCATTTGATTGGTTCATTTGGTACACAATTATTTACCCACCTGATTCTACTTACCTACTTGATTTAACCAATGCAACTTGGGGTTCACTTATTTTTGCACCTGCACTAAATTCCTTTTTAATTTCTTTTTTTTTTCTCCACGCATGATATGGTATTGGTAAAAATAAACCTGTTATGTCAGAACAAAAAGACTGGTTCTGATTTCATGGTAAAAACAACAAACAAAAAATCTGTAATTGCACAAATGGTTCACATACTTTCAAGTAGCACTATACATTTGTGTGCGTCACACAAACATAAAACAAGCAGGGGTCTGGCCCCACTTGAGGTTCTTGAGACAGCAGCCAAGGAAGTAAGATGAGGGAAGTCCATTAGAGCAGCAGCAAGAGATGAAATAATAGACTGAATGACACTGAAGAGGTACATTGACAAAAATAAAATGTATCTGGAGTCTGGACATAGAGTCGAGTTTCATGGGCTTCAAAATGCAGAGAAATTTCCTACAAACTGACACTTCTAAACAACTTCCCAGTCCCAGATAACTGGTCAAGCATTGGAAGGGTAAGTGATATTGAACAGAAAGATCTATATCTGAATTAGTGGAGGCTCCTCAGAGGAGGAAGGGGAGGACCATTCTCCTGAGTGAATTTCATAAAAATAGTGGAACATTTTACAAAGTTATCCTTTTTAGATAGAAATATATTAAAATGTCACTAAATAATTGATTAAAACACACTGTTTTGCATTGAAGGTCTACAGTAGCCTCAACAGCACTCTGTAGGGTAGCACCATGGTGTAGCCGGAGGACAGCTAGCTTCCGCCCTCTGGGTACTTTGACTTGAATACAAAACCTAGGAGGCTCATGGTTCTCACCCCCTTCCAAAGACTTACACAGTAATTATGGCAAATTCCGGAGGACATCCTGCAGAGCTCTTCCAGCATGAACTGACATGTTGCCCACCCAATCAAAGGATCAGATAATTAATCTAGTACTGAACTACAGCTAGCTAGCAGTGCAGTGCAAAGAGCGAGAAAGACAATTGTCGGAGGAGCGAGAGAGCTAGCTATATTTCATCATTTTCTTTTCACTTTCACTTACATAGCTAGCAAATGCAGCTAGCTCGTTTTGCCTACTCAAACACCTTGCTCAAACAGAGGGATGCAATGTTAGCTAGCTGGCTATGACTATCCAACACTGGAACTTTTCCAAGTCAAGGTAAGCTTTTGGTTTTACTAATTTATTGCCAACGGGGCCCGCCGATTAAACTACTTACTGACTGTACTGCATGATTGTAGCGGGTTTAATAATGCGTTAGTTCTATTAGCTATGTTGACTATGACGGTACTTTAGCTAATATGGTGACAATGATGTAGGCTGTGTGTAGCGGCCTGGTCAAAAACAGCTGATGTGTTTTGTATTTGGTATTTTATTAGGATCCCTATTAGCTGTTGCAAAAGCAGCAGTTACTCTTCCTTGGATCCACACAAAACATGAAACATGACATAATACAGAACATTAATAGACAAGAACAGCTCAAGGACAACGCCTCTCCCCTAGGTCAAATAGGGGGGAGGAGTTATGCCGTGAGGTATTGCTTTATCTGTTTTTTGAAACCAGCTTTGCTGTTTATTTGTCAATATGAGATGGAACAGAGTTCCATGCAATTATGGCTCCATATAATACTGTACGCATTCTTGAATTTGTTCTGGATTTGGGGACTGTGAAAACACCCCTGGTGGCATGTCTGGTGGGATAAGTGTGTGTCAGAGCTGTGTGTAAGTTGACTATGCAAACAATTTGGGATTTTCAACACATTAATGTTTCTTATAAAAAGAAGAAGTGATGCAGTCAGTCTCACCTCAACTCTTAGCCAAGAGAGACTGGCATGCGTGGTATTTATATATCAGCCCTCTGGTTACTTTTTATTTTATTTAACCTTTATTTAACTAGGCAAGTCAGTTAAGAACAAATTCTTATTTACAATGACGGCCTACCCTGGCCAAACCCTAACCCAGACGACGCTGGGCCAATTGTGGGCCGCCCTATGGGACTCCCAATCACGGCCTGGAATCGAACCAGGGTCTGTAGTGACGCCTCTAGCACTGGGATGCAGTGCCTTAGACCACTGCGCCACTCAGGAGCAAGACATGCTGCTTTGTTCTGGGCCAGTAGCAGCTTAACTAGGTATTTTCTTGCAGCACTGGACCACACGACTGGACAATAATCAAGATTAGGCTAAACTAGAGCCTGCAGAACATGCTTTTTGGAGTGTGGTGTCAAAAAAGCAGAACATTTCTTTATTACGGACAGACCTCTCCCCATCTTTACAACCATTGAATCTTCATGTTTTGACCATGACAGTTTACAATCTAAGGTAAGCCAAGTAATTTAGTCTCCTAGACTTGTTCAACAGCCACACCATTCATTACCAGATTCAGCTGAGGTCTAGAACTTAGGGAGTGATTTGTACCAAATACAATGCTCTTAGTTTTAGAGATGTTCAGGACCAATTTATTACTGGCCACCCACTCTTTGTTAAGAATTTCAGTGACTTCTTTAGCTGTGGTTGCTGATGCATATATGGTTGACTCATCAGCATACATGCTTTGTTTAATGCCAGTGGCAAGTCAATGGTAAAAATAGAAAAGAGTAGAGGGCCTAGAGAGCTGCGGTACACCACACTTTCATGTTTGACATTAGAGAATCTTCCATTAAAGAAGTGTTTGTATACACCCTGGTCGGTTGATTAATAACCTGAACCAGATTACAGGCACTGGTTACAGTTGTGCATTGAAGTCCACAAAAGAAGAGAAAAGGTGAGAGGAAAAGAGTCCATAGATGCGAGAAGGAATTCAACAAGCTGTTTGTATGTAGCTATGAAAGTGAGCTGTTTACATGTGATCAAGTGTGTATTCATTCTGCCGATTATGTTAGGTTACCGACTGCCAATAATCTGAATGTAGTGCATTTGGAAAGTATTCAGACCCCTTGACTTTATCCACATTTTGTTACATTACAGTTTTATTCTAAAATGTATTAAATTATTTTCTTTCCTCATCAATCTACACACAATACCCCATAATGACAAAGTGAAAACAGGTTTTTAGAAATGTTTACTAAAAAACAGAAATACCTTATTTACATAAGTATTCAGACCCTTTGCTATGAGACTCGAAATTGAGTTCAGGTGCATCCTGTTATCATTGATCATCCTTGAGATGTTTCTACAACTTGATTGAAGTCCACCTGTGGTAAATTCAATTGACTGGACATGATTTGGAAAGGCACACACCTGTCTATATAAGGTCTTACAGTTGACAGTGCATGTCAGAGCAAAACAGCCTGCTTGGAGTTTGCCAAAAGGCACCTAAAGGACTTAGACAACGACCCTAAACACACAGCCAAGACAATGCAGGAGTGGCTTCGGAACAAGATGTCCTTGAGTGGCCCAGTCAGAGCCCGGACTTGAATCCGATCGAACTTCTCTGGAGAGACCTGAAAATAGCTGTGCAGCGACGCGCCACATCCAACCTGACAGAGCTTGAGAGGATCTGCAGAGAATAGTGGGAGAAACTCCCCAAATACAGGTGTGCCAAGCTTGTAGCGTCATACCCAAAAAGACTTGAGGCTGTAATCACTGCCAAAGATGCTTCAACAAAGTACTGCGTAATGGGTCTGAATACTTTATGTAAATGTGTTTCAATGCTTCAATTTTTATATTTTTTTAATTGAACAGGGAAAAAACTATTGAAGATTGAAGAGGGAAAAAACTTTTTAATACATTTTAGAATAAAGCTGTAAAATATGAGCTCGCGAGATCATGATGGTTCGTACGAGGCTAGGTAAGTTTTGCTTAGAGAACACTTTTTTTTGGACAAGCAATGTTTTCAAAACTTTTATTTGTACATTAATTCTGATTATTTCCAGGGATACAGAACATCCTGAAATATATGTGGATATCTTTGTTAGAAAGAATATTATATTTCCCTTGACGTAGTGATGTTGATTATAACAAATGGCTCAACTTACCCAACTCTCCCCTAACGGGTATGGAGCATTCACATATCACCTTACAATTCTGTAGCTAAGGAGGAAGATGGCTAGGTAACTGCTGTTTGACTTAACAGGAAACTAAACTAGAGTTTTTAATCCTGCTACTGAGCTAGTGTGTTATGTACAGTTATTGGCATCCTTGCACTTTTCATAAATAATTCCCTATTTCTTCAAAAATATGTTGAAATTACTAAAACTTTTGGTCTTCACACCTAGTTCTTGGATTTTCAACATTACAGAACCAATCTTATTTTAAATGTTATTTAGAAAATAAAGACAAAAAAAATGATTGCCAACCCAAAACTACTATTTGGGTCTTTGGCCAAGATAACTGCCAACAGATGCTTCTTGTAGCCATCAATGAGCTTGCTGCACCTTTCTACTGGCAATTTGGCCCACTATTGAGCAGCAAACTGCTTTCATTCTTTAAAATGTATTTTTCGGAAATAACAATTGTAAACGTTGGTTTAGAAAAAATCTAATTGGTTCTGCAAGGTTGAAAATCCAATAAAATGTTTAACAGGAAGCCTAGCAGTTAAGAGGCAGACACAAATAAAGAGTTGAAACAGTTACTCAATATTGTGCATCATTGTTTAAGCCAATTTTCAACGCTATTTGTGATATAATTTGCTGATTTCCCATGGCCACCCATGACTGGTTCTTGGTCCCTCCCTTGGCCACCCCATTAAACAAATCCTAGAAACGCCCTGTATCTCTCCCCATGAGGCTAGTCGAAGCCCCTGAGGACCGTTCAGACTAACCAGGCAGTAAGTGCCCTCATCACATCACTTAAGCCAGCCACAGGCCCAGCTCTATTAGGTTAGCCAGGGACAGAGAGAGGAGAGGACCATGTCCATGTTATACAACCCTCATTTACCAGACTGTGGTTCAGTCCCAAATAGCACCCTACTCCCTATATGGTGCACTTGGGCCCTGGCCAAAAGTAGTGCACTGTATAGGGAATAGTGTAACCGTTTTTGGATCACAACCTGTGTTTCTGGTGTGCTTAGCTTAAAGCAGTGTGTCTGTCACCGTCTGTAGATATGAGTATAGAGTAGCATATTAGTGGATGTATGTATTTGACTAACATATGGAGTTGTGGATGATTAGAAGCATTTTGAGCTTTGATGGTCTGTTTTTGATCTATAGTTTCCTGCCCAAGCTTATCTGTGCGTGAAGCTTATCTGTGCATGTGTACATAAGAAAAGTACATAAACAGCCTTCTTTCTCTCTCTCTCTCTCTCTGAGGAAATCCCATTCCAGTATAACTACTAGACAGACATTACTCTGGATCCACAGGGGTAGAAAAGGGTTGGCCATCCAATAAATATGTAGATAAGGAGGGCCAAAGGGGATGATTTGATTAAAGGAGACAAGCATAGAGCTACCTGAAATGAACTGAGAGAAACCCACTCACCGGAGTCCGGGGTTAGATTCCGAAAGGGAAACATAAAAGGGGAATGAGATTCCATTCTGCCTTTAAAAAGACATGGTTCAGTGAGGAGCTATTGTCAGGGAACCATTTTTTTCACCTGGTGCTAACAGCAGTCCTAACAGAATTAAAAGGAGTTGGTCTGTTCGTTTCCTGTTTCCAGTGTGTAACCTCATTAATGGTCCCCCTCCTTCCCGTCAATGTCCTCCACAGCGGCAGTCCTGATCTCTCTCTCTCTCTCTCTCATCTTTTCCTATCCTTCTTTTGTCAATCTCCCTCTCTCATTCACTTCTTTCCGCTCTCCTGAGTTCATACAGCCTATAGATGCACTTTTGCATGCCTTGGAAAACCGGTTGTTCTGTGGCAGAGAGCCTTAAAAAATAAACAGACACACGCACACGCACACAACACACACAGAAGCTGATTCCCAAGACTTACAGAGGTGAGAAAATAAATCTGTCTGAGCTCCAGTGAGTACATCAACATTAGATTAAGGAAACATAAATGAGTACAGTCAATTACAGGAGACAAGCCCCACAGTAAATTAACCCATTTAATCCCAAATTTTTCCCAGACATGAAAATATCCAAACCATGTGTCATTAGTAACCCTTTGAAATAATCAATCATTATTTGTTTTACATTTTCATGGAAAAGTAGGTGAAAAAGTGTGTTTTATGTTCGATGACAATTGTGACCGGTGGGATAATGTGATGTACACTGAATTAACATATTTCTCCTATGCAGTCATCAAAATTCTTATATATCCCAGCCCAGTTATCAACACATTTAGAACTCTGTCACTGGCAGTCCCCAGCATTGCTACTAGAATGCCCCATCACATTCTAGTGTGACTATTTTACATATCAAAAACCCTTATACAACACCGATATGAACACTGAGAGCAAAGACAAAAAAACAACAACCATCAATGTATTTGTTACTTTACTGCAACATGTATTGAAACATTAATATTGTAACATTTGAACTTATTCAAATATTCATTGTAACATTGTCATTGTGACATTTTAGTGCAACATTCACTAAGAACTGTATAGCAGTCGTGTGATTCATTCACATTGAACAGAAAGGTAACATTTAGGATAGAGGTAGCCTGTAGAATATGCATTCAAATAGAGGCCTACACTGAACATAGCATAGAGGTAGGCTTCAGAACCAAGTGCACGATTAGTTTGTGCATCACAATTTTGAACTACGATCAGTCAGACCTACTGTAATACAGTTGCTTGTCCTTGGTTTGGGTGGAGTAGAGGTTGGACATTTCAATGGTGATCTCTCTTAGGGTGGGTGGATACATTAGTAGGAAAACATCCATTGGGTTGGGGCAGCTTTGTTTGACACATTCTGCAGTATTTGGGCTGTATACTATGTGTTTTGGAATCACAGCGGTGGCAGGCCTCTTCAATCATTTGAACACTCCATCTTTATTTTTGACCACCTGCAGCTTTTCCCTTGGCTCTTCTGACTGGACCCTCTAGCGGGTAGAGGCCCTTGGCTCTTCATTATCAACAGTGGAGGCCGGTGGTGGGTGGGAGAGGGGGGGTGGTGAGGGTTTGGTCATCATCACTGATAACGTTGTCCCTGTCATGATCTGTTTGCATAGGTTCAGCATATGCATTCAACAGCCTGGCTGGCAAATGGCCTGTCTCCCCCTCATAGTCCATATCTGACCCAGCGCTATCACAATCACTGAGGACAGCATCTTTCTCATTTTGAGGGATAACTGCAATGTTTGCATGCCTTGTCTGGGCGGTCACCTAGATCCAACATATCCAGAACTTGACTCAAAGTCAAACTAAAAGAAAGAACAGAGTAGAAAGTTAGGTAGAACAATAACTATGTATGTGTATCAGTATGTGTATACCTAGATGCACTGCGTTATCCCGCCGGTCACTATTGTTGCCGTCAACATGTTTACTCATTCTATGACCACACTGAACAAAGTTGAGTAATTGCAAATGCATATATCAACACCAGACACCTTAAAGAGGCTGTGTGCCAAAAAGCTTTGTCCTATCTTTATGTTAACATACTTTACTAACCTTTTGTTTGGGAGCTTTGATGCCGCCATCCGCTTCTCATGGTGCAACCAGGAAGTGAACAGCTCTGGTCATGAGACAATTTACACTAAACCTGTGACACTGCACATCTTTCATTGAGACCCTTTTATTATTTCAATATTTTTGGAAATGCAATGATACATCATTCAGTAAACATTTTTGAGGCTTATAACTGATAACCGGTCACTATTTTGTGACTGACGGGATTAAATAGGTTAAAGAGGAAGAGAATGAATGATGGAGGGAGATCAGCGAGAGATGGACAGATGGATGCAGGGAGTTCAGAAAGGGAAAGGGATGAGCAATCTGTCTTCATAGGGAGTTCCCCATTGCCCTACCACTGATAATGTTTAGACTCTCTTTGATGTACTGTAGAGGACCCAATGAGAGGGCTTTCCCATGTCCACTAACTCACGCTATCCCTGCCCTGTCCTAGTAAACTCTGATATAAGGGGGTCAGATACAAAGAGGTCAGCCTGAACCCCCTCACCATTCACGGTCATGGGTCATCACTGGCTCTCAGGTCACCAGTGGCATTGAGGGATTCTCTGTAAGCACACTCTTATATCAGAGTCACACCAGACCCTTTTCAAAAGGTTGAGAGGGAAGCTGGACCACACAGACACATGTAGAGCTTGGCTGCACAGCTATTTTCAGGCCTCTCCAGAGATGTTCGATCGGGTTCAAGTCCGGGCTCTAGCTGGGCCACTCAAGGACATTCAGAGACTTGTCCCGAAGCCACTCCTGCGTTGTCTTGGTTGTGTGCTTAGGGATGTTGTCCTATTGGAAGGTAAACATTGGCCCCAGTCTGAGGTCCTAAGCACTCTGGAGCAGGTTTTCATCAAGGATCACTCTGCTTTGCTCTCTTCATCTGAAAAGATCACCACAGCATGAGGCTGCCACCACCAGGCTTCACTGTAGCTGGTTTCCTCCAGATGTGACACTTGGCATTCAGACCAAAGAGTTCAATCTTGGTTTCATCAGACCAGAGAATCTTCTTGCCCATTGTCTGAGAGTCTTTATGTGCCTTTTGGCAAACTCCGAGCGGGCTGTCATGTGGCTTTTACTGAGGTGTGGCTTCCATCTGGCCACCCTATCATAAAGGCCTGATTGGTGGAGTGCTGCAGAGATGGTTGTCCTTCTGGAAGGTTCTCCGACCTCCACAGAGGAACCCTAGAGCTCTATCAGAGTGACCATCGGGTTCTTAGTCACCTCACCGACCAAGGCCCTTCTCTCCCAATTGCTCAGTTTGGCCGGGTTGCCGGTTCTAGGAAGAGTCTTGGTGGTTCCAAACTTCTTGCATTTAAGAATGATTGAGGCCACTGTGTTTTTGGGGACCTTCAATGCTGCAGAAATGTTTTGGTACCCTTCCCCAGATTTGTGCCTCAACACAATCCTGCCTCGGAGCTCTACGGACAATTCCTTCGACCTCATGGCTTGGTTTTTGCTCTGACATGCACTGTCAACTGTGGGACCTTATATAGACAGGTATGTGCCTTTCCAAATCATGTCCAATCAATTGAATTTACCACAGGTGGACTCCAATCAAGTTGTAGAAACATCTCTAGGATGATCAATGGAAACAGCATGAACCTGAGCTTAATTTTGAGTCTCATAGCAAAGGTTCTGAATACTTATGTAAAGGTATTTCTGTTTTTTATTTTTAATAGATGTGTAAACATTTCTTAAAACCTATTTTCACTTTGTCATTATGGGGTATTGTGTGTAGACTGCTGAGGTTTTATTATTTATTTAATCCATTTTAGTATAAGGCTGTAACGTAAGAAAATGTGGAAAAAGTCAACGGGTCTGAATACTTTCCGAAGGCACTGTATATCTAAAACATTCCATTACTACACATCTACATAACCATATTCCATTCACACACACACACACACACACACACACACACACACACACACACACACACACACACACACACACACACACACACACACACACACACACACAACACACATTTCGCACACACACCAAACACATAAACACAACATGTCCCCACTGGATTCCAGTGTTCGATTCCGAAAGGGAAATACAAAAGGGAAATGGGAGTCCATTCTGCCTTTAAAAAGTTCAGTGAAGAGCCATTGTCTGGAACCATTTTCTTCACCTGGAGCTAACAGCAGTCCTAACAGAATTAAAGGGAGTCGGTCTCATCAAAGACGGCCTATCTACCCCTCATTCGCCCATTCTGCTCGTTTCCTGTTTCCAGTGTGTAACCTCATTAACTTTCCCCCTCCTTCCATTCCAAGCCTCAGTCTTGTGTTTATGTTCCCAAGCTGCTTCACCAAATCTCTCACTCTATCCATCATTCTCTTTCTACACTCTCTCGCTCCCTCTCACTCTCTCTCTCTCTCTCTCTCTTTCTCTCACGCCTGGTGTCCGTTCCTCTCTCTGTTTGACATTCACTATCGCTCTATCACACCTTTTTCTCTCCTTTTATCAGTGTATGTCAACCTCCCTCTCTCATTCTCTTTCTTTCATTCACTCCTTTCCGCTCTCCTGAGTCCATACAGACTATAGATTGCACTCTTGCGTGCCTTGGAAAACAGGTTGTTCTATGGCAGAGAGCCTTAAAACACATAGTACACAGATGCACACGCACACATGCACACATGCACACATGCACTACACACACACAAACAGAAGCCTTACAGGGGTGAGAAAATAAATGAGTACAGTGAGTACATCAACATCAGATTAAGGAAACATAAACGAGTACAGCCCATTACAGGAGACAAGCCCACAGGAAACTAAAGAGGAAGAGAATGAAAGATGGAGGGAGATCAGCGAGAGATGGATGGATGGATGGATGCAGGGAGTTCAGAGAGGGAAAGAGGTGAGTAATCTGTCTGTCTTCATAGGGAGTTCCCCATTGACAATGTTTAGACTCTCTTTGAGGTGGATGACCCAATAAGAGGCCTTTCCCATGTCCACTAACTCACGCTCTCCCAGCCCTGTCTTAGTAAACTCTGATATGAGGGGGTCAGATACAGAGGGCTCAGGCTGAACCCCCTCACCATTCACGGTCATGGGTCATCACTGGCTCTCAGGTCACCAGGGGCATTGAGGGATTCTCTGTAAGCACACTCGTATATCAGAGTCCCACCAGACCCTTTTCACAAGGTTGAGAGGGAAGCTGGACCACACAGACATGTGCAAACACACACACATGTTGTCTCTTGTCCGCCTATATTGCCTATATGTAGTTAGATTACCATGCATTTCCTTACCTCACGCCACTCCCCAACTGTTCCATATGAGGAAGGGAGAGTGAGGAAGGGATGGGGAGAGAGTGAGCGAAAGAGAGAGAGCGAATGAGTCCGTCTCGAAACAATGAAATGTAATGACTGATTAATTCCCAGCCATCACATTATCGTTGATTTATATCTAAAACATTCCATTACTGCACATCTCCATAACCACATTCCATTCACACACACACACACATTTCGAACAAACTCGTATATCAACGTCACACCAGAGCTTTGTCTTATCCACTTTGTCTCGTCTGACCCTTTCACAAGGGTGCCTATATCAAATCAAATGTTATTTGTCACATGGGCCAAATACAACAGACATGCACCAAATACAACAGACCAATAGACCTTACAGTGAAATGCTTACTTACAAGCCCTTAACCAACAATGCAGTTTTAAGAAAAATAAGTGATAAGAAAGTATTTTCCAAAATAAACTGAAGTAAAAAATAAATAAATAAAAAATACAAAATAATTAGAGCAACAATAAAATAACAGTAACGAGGCAATACAAGGGGTACCGATACAGAGTCAATGTGCAGGGGCACAGGTTAGTCGAGGTAATAGAGGTAATATGTACATGTAGGTAAAGTGACTATGCTACCGCTTGCCGTGCGGTAGCAGAGAGAACAGTTTATGACTAGAGTGCCTGGAGTCTTAGGCAATTTTTATGGCCTTCCTCTGACACCGACTGGTATAGAGGTCCTGGATGGCAGGAAGCTTGGCCCTGGTGATATACTGGGCTGTATGCACTACCCTCTGTAGTGCCTTGCGGTCAGAGGCCAAGCAGTTGCCATACCAGGCAGTGATGCAACCAGGATGCTCTCGATGGTGCAGCTGTAGAACTTTTTGAGGATCTGAGGACCCATGCCAAATCTTTTCAGTCTCCTGAGGGGGAATAGGTGTTGTCGTGGCCTCTTCACGACTGTCTTGGTGTGTTTGGGCCATGATAGTTCATTGGTGATGTGGACACCAAGGAACTTGAAGCTCTCAACGTGCTCCACTACAGCCATGTAGATAAGAATGTGTTGAGGATCAGCGTGGCAGATGTGTTGTTACCTACCCTTACCACCTGGGGGCGTCCCATCAGGAAATCTAGGATCCAGTTGCAGAGGGAGGTGTTTAGTCCCATGGTCCTTAGCTTAGTGATGAGTTTTGAGGGAACTATGGTGTTGAACACTGAGCTGTAGTCAATGATTAGCATTCTCTTGTAGGTGTTCCTTTTGTCCAGGTGTGAAAGGGCAGTGTGGAGTGCAATAGAGATTGCGTCATCTGTAGATCTGTTGGGGCGGTATGCAAATTGGACTGGGTCTAAGGTTTCTGGGATAGTGGTGTTGATGTGAACCATTACCAGCCTTTCAAAGCACTTCATGGCTACAGACGTGAGTGCTACTATATTGCCTAAGAGAGAGTTGGGTAAGTTGAGCCAAAGGGGTAAGTTGAGCCACCTTGTTTCTAGGAAACCATACACAAAATGTATAATTTTACAAAATATTTAGGAAGAGGTTATCATTTCAGGGAGTCTTTGAAGGAAGAAACCACATGCAAAAAGTGGTAAGCAAGTGACGTCCCCAAAAACAGATTTTCACCAAATTAATTTATTATGTTAGAGGTTTCATGATGCTTGTATCTTAACCAAATTAAATAATTGCAAGATTGTTCTATACATCATTTGGGGTCTCTATAAGCTTCAATATGAGGTATTAAACCTAGCATGAAAGTATATCTGTGTAGCTATGTGGGCTAATATAGTCAAAATGTTTGCCTTGTGGTAAGTTGAGCCAATGGTAAGTTGAGTAAATTGAAGTGTTTTCTTCCCAGGTGTAATTGAAGGCATTGTCGCTGGGATATGAGGTAACAACAGGGTCTGTCCTATGTTCAAAGTGTTTTAAAAAGAACAAAGTGTTATGTTTTAAGCCTGTGTTTGAAAGATGCTTAAAATTATAAAAGACAAAAAAGCGATTGTGGTTGTGTTGAATTGTGTTTTGGAAATAAAGATAGACATGGTTTTAGGTAATGGTGATAGTTCGTTCAGTACAGCAATTTGTAGGCGAATTAACTTACCTTGTACCGTGGCTCAACTTACCCCATATCCGGGGTAAGTTGTAGCCTCGTACGAACCATCCTGATCTCGCAAGGTCACATTCTGTTTCGCTACAAAGTGAATGTGAGCACGCAACATCATGATGGTTCGTACGAGGCTAGGTAAGTTTTGCCAAGACACCAGCTTTTTTGGACGAGCAATGTTTTCAAAAGTGTAACGTTTACATGAATTATTTGAATTATTATCTTTGTTAGAAAAAATACTATATTACCTTGACAGAGTAATGCCGAATGTAAAAAAAATTATTACAAAAATTGCTAAACTTACCTCACTCTCATCTATATGTAGTTAGATTACCATACATTCCTTTACCACACACAACTCCAACTGTTCCATATAAGGGAGGAAGGGATGGAAAGAGACAGATCTAGAGCTAGAGAAAGAGAATGAGTCCATCTCCAAACAGTAAAATGTATCAACTGATTAATCCCCAGCCATCACATTACTGTTGATTTATATTTTAAAAATTCCATTAGTGCATAATAAAACACATTCCATTCACACCCTAATAGTTGTGCAAAGTTGGTAGAATATTATTAAAAATGATTCACAGCTGTAATGACTGCCAAAGGTGCTTCCACTAAGTCTTAACTCTGGGGTGTGAAGACATACACAATTATTTTAGAAAAATATTAGGAATATTTTAGGAACATTTTCTAGAACTTTGTTTCACTTTGAAGATGTGGAGCCGGTTGTGTACATCTGCCGGAAGACAAAACTAATGTAATCTCTTTTTTTTATATAATTTGAATGCAGCAAAATGGAAAGACGTCTTGAAGGGGTGTGTCGACTTTTACTAGGCGCTGTAGCGCATACACACAAACACACATCGCACACTGAACTCACACTGCTCTGGTATAGATTAGGAAGCGTTATGCAGATGCAGGTTTCACACTTAGGCTGCGAGTGTGGGAGTGCTGACAGTGTCATATTGTGGCCTGAGGGGGAGAGAGAGGGGGGGGGGCAGCAAGAGAGAGGGAGCAAGAGATGGAGAGCAGAGGGAGAGCAGGGGGATAGAGGGGGGGTGGAGTCGAGGGAGAGAGAAATATGGAAATCAGGGGGTTAGAATGGGTAGACCATACATTAGATCAAACCTTCCCATGACCATTACCTGAGCGAAAACAGTGACGAAGATGAAATTTTCCTACCATGTGAATGCCTAAGTTATATACTCACCAGTCTGTTTATTAGGTACACCAACCTAGTACCGGATCGGACCCCGCTCTCCATAACACCCTGAATTATTCGGGGCATGGATTCTACAAGGTGCCAGAGACGTTCCACAGGGATGTTGGTCCATGCTGACATGATGACATCACGCAGTTGCTGCAGATTAGACGGTGGTACATTCATGCTGCAAACAGCCCAAAGATTCTCAATTGGGTTTGGTCAGCAACAATGTTTAGATATGCTGTGGTGTTCAATCGTTGCTCAATTGGTATCAATGGACTTAACGTGTGCCAGGAATACATTCCCCACAGAAGTGGAACCCGGTGTGGTCGTCTGCTGCAATAGCCCATCCGTGACAAGGATCGACGAATTGTGCGTTCCGAGATGTCGTTCTGCACACCACTCTTGTACTTCGCCATTATTTGTCTGTTTGTGGCTTGCATGTTAGCTTGCATGATTCTTGCCATTCTCCTTCGATCTTTCTCATCAACGAGGTGTTTTTGTCCTCAGATCCTCAAAAAGTTCTACAGCTGCACCATCGAGAGCAACCTGACTGGTTGCATCACCGCCTGGTATGGCAACTGCTTGGCCTCCGACCACAATGCACTACAGAGGGTAATGCGTACGGCCCAGTACATCACTGGGGCCAAGCTTCCTGCCATCCAGGACCTCTATACCAGGCGGTGTCAGAGGAAGGCCCTAAAAATTGCCTAAGACTCCAGCCACCCTAGTCATAGACTGTTCTCTCTGCTATCTCACGGTAAGAGGTACCGGAGTGCCAAGTCTCGATCCAAAAGGCTTCTTAACAGCTTCTATTCCCAAGTAATAAGACTCCTGAACAGCTAATCAAATGGCTACCCGGCCTATTTGCATTGTCCTCCCCCACCCACTTTTATGCTGCATTTCACTGTTGTATTCGGCGCATGTGACAAATAACATTTGATTTGATTTTGATTGGAAAAGTCAAACTCTTAAACTCTCACATAGAACATCACACTAAAAACACACACACACACACACACACACACACACACACACACACACACACACACACACACAACACACACACACACACACACACACACACACACACACACACACACACACAAACACATCCTGCACTTTGATGACACTGTGCCATTATCCAAATGGAACTCTCTGAGCCATCAAAATGTATCTTCGCTGCTAAGGAGAGAACCACCACATCCTCACCTTGGGCTGGTGAGGAGGACTGATTTACCCAGCTGTATTTTGTCAGATATGATTACTTCATATGACCACCACGAGCCACGTCCCCCAAGCGACCAGTTAGGAGATGACAGACCATTTGACAATGAGATTACTTATTTAAGATGAGCATCAAACATTATCTGAAGCTGTTCAATCAGAAGGACTCATCTACGCGAATGTACTGTACATGTCTAAGATGGTATATGAATAATATATAGAGGAGAGGGGTTCATTATCTTTATGGATGAATCTGTGTGTCACCCATAGAGATGTGTTCTATTTAATTCTGTGGTTTCACTTCTCAAAGGATAGTGAGGGAGTGTGTGTGCATTAGCGTGTGTCTATGAGAGAGTGTGTGAGTTCTATTGTAGCAATCGTTACAATTCTCACCAAGTGGGTTAAACCTACTGGCACAATGCGAATGGAGTCTGCCTTTCACACCAGTGAACCTTGTTCGCTTCCCTGCTACACTGCTGTCAGAAGTGGGATGGCGGCCATCGAAATGCGGAGTTGGACGTGTGAGGTGGCTTGAAAGAAAGTCGAAGCACGGGGATATACCTTCCTGTTCTGAGGGAGCACTGTAGCGAGAGGGGTTCATTATCTTTATGGATGAATCTTTGTGTCACTTACAGAGATACGTGTTCTATTTAATTCAGTGTTTTCACTTCTCAAAGAACAAAGAACAACGAAAACAGAGATATGTGATTGAGGGATTGGGTGTGGGTGTGTGTGTGTGTATGTTATATTATGGTCACAACCATAGAGTACATAGCGTTCTGACTTCTGAGTTGAGGTTTTTCTGGCTGAACAATCAGTACACACACAGAGCAGCATGGTTGGTGGGGCCCGAGCTCTGTTATCTCTCTCTCAAGCCCCTGCCTTTGTCTCCGTGATGAATGCCGCTGTAATAAAACACGGATGAAGCATGGATCATGTCAGAACTGGGAATCAGGAACCATGGAAAAGGATTGTGGGAATTAACGTCTATCCGCCCAAAATCCCAGAATTCCTCGAGTGGCCGTTAGCGATTTAACCATCAGAGCCCAGGATGAATCCATAGAGAGTGTGTGTGTGTGTGTGTGTGTGTGTGTGTGTGTGTGTGTGTGAGAGAGGGAGTGAAATGACAGTTCTCAAACATGAGGATAATGGATTTTAAAAAGTAAAGAAAGACTCCAGAGGAGCGAGGGGAAAAAGATAGAGGGAGAGTGAGGGGGACAGGAGCAGGGTAAAGGCATAAGCCTATTGGTAATAAGAGATATTATGGTAGAGGAATGGTGGAACAGACAGAGGACCAACAGCGACCTGATACAACACACACACACAGTACACAAACACTACATGACCAAAAGTATGTGGACACTGCCGCATTATTACGGAGTTGGTCCCCCCTTTGCTGCTATAACAGCCTCCACTCTTCTGGGAAGACTTTCCAATAGATGTTGGAACATTGCTGCGGGGACTTGCTTCCATTCAGCCACAAGCATTAGTGAGGTCGGGCACGTTGGCCGATTAGGCCTGGCTCGCAGTCAGCGTTCCAATTCATCCCAAAGGTGTTCGATGGGGTTGAGGTCAGGGCTCTGTGTAGGAGAGTCAAGTTCTTCCACACCGATCTCGACAAACCATTTCTGTATGGACCTCAGTTTATGCATGGGGTTATTGTCATGCTGAAACAGGAAATGGCATTCCCCAAACTGTTGCCACAAAGTTGGAAGCACTGAATCATTTAGAATGTCATTGTATGCTGTAGCGTTAAGATTTCCCTTCACTGGAACTAAGGGGCATAGCCCGAACCATGAAAAACAGCCCCAGACCATTATTCCTCCTCCACCCAACTTTACAGTTGGCACTATGCATTGGGGCAGGTAGTGTTCTCCTGGCATCCACCAAACCCAGATTCGTCTGTCGGACTGCCAGATGGTGAAGCTTGAGTCATCACTCCAGAGAATGAGTTTCCACTGCTCCAGAGTCCAATGGCGGTGAGCTTTACACCACTCCAGCCGACACTTGGCATTGCGCATTCTGATTTTAGGCTTGTGTGCAGCTGCTCGGCCATGGAAACCCCTTTCATGAAGCTCCCAATGAACAGTTCTTGTGCTGACTTTGCTCCCAATGAGGCAGTTTGGAACTCGGTAGTGAGTGTTGCAACTGAGGAGAGACGATTTTTACACGCTACGCGTTTCAGCACTCGGCAATCCCGTTCTGTGAGCTTGTGTGGCCTACCACTTCGCGGCTGAGACGTTGTTGCTCCTAGACATTTACACTTCACAAGAACAACACTTACAGTTGACCGGGGCAGCTTTAGCAGGGTAGAAATTTGACGAACTGACTTGTTGGAAAGGTGGCATCCTATGACGGTGCCAAGTTGAAAGTCACTGAGCTCTTCAGTAAGGCTATTCTACTGCCAATGCTTGCCAATTGAGATTGCATGGCTGTGTGCTCGATTTTATACACCTGTCAGCAATGGTTTGGCTGAAATAGCCTAATTCACTAATTTGAAGGGGTGTCCACATACTTTTGTATATATAGTGTACCTTACGCATATACAAATCATAAACTCCCATAATTGAGGGAGTGTAACATGTCCAGAGTGTGGGAGCTAATGTCTTATATACATTTCTGTGTGTCCAGTTTCCCTTGAGGTCAATTGCTAGATGCAGATTCAGACCCAGTTATCAATAACACTATATTGCACTGAAACATGACTTATGTGTTTTTTGCTGTGGTCCGTGCCGCTAACAAATAAACCTTAGGAGGTGCACAGTGTTCCCTCTCCCTGACTGCTGCTCCTCCGGTACACTGACCAGGGAGAGACTGACTGACTGATTCAATCTGGAAAGAATCATGGATTTGATCAAAATCACAGTTGAACAGAATCACTCAGCCACATCGTCACTGACATGTCAGACACACGCACACACACACAAATGCATGCACGCACACGCAGACACACACAAACACACAGTAATAACAGAATAACTGTCTCTGAACTGTATTTCTAAGGCTTTGATTTACTCCCTCAGCCGTGGAACAAAGAAGACGATGTGCAACAATTAAAGACTCCAAAAAGATTTAGAGCCCTGACTTCATAAGACCGGAATAGATTGGAATTCTGCCTGGTATCACCAATAACAGAGGGACAGAGTTCCCATCTTTGGGGAAACATTGGCTTAAGAACACAAAATGTAAAATACAGACACACGGTCAAATGGAGGACACATCGGAGAACATCAGAGAAGACCATAACTGTTTCTCATATGGAGTGACCTGACCTTGTTCCTCCCAATGAACTGGAAGTTAGTGCTTGGGTCAGCACAGCAAGTGCTTAATTTAAGGATGCTGTTTACTTTGTAAATAGCTCATAGGTTACTGTTTTTTTTTCTTCAACCTTTATTTAACTAGGCAAGCAAAGTTTCTCAACTTTACATTTATAATTGTATTTGTTTCTTTGACAGGGACCATGTACAGCTAGTGATCTACAGTGGCTTGTTTGCACCTGTGATTGATGGACACAACACATAATCAGTGTTCTCTTCTGTGGAGTCCCCCAAAGCTCAACATCACACACTAGATACACAGGACCAGATATGCCAGGTGTATCCCTTCCAGATCGTTATCACTGAGTGTACGTGTGTGTGTGTATACGTGTGTGTGCGCATGAATACGAACGTATGCATGTGTGTGTATCAGAGCAGAGTGCGCGGCCTGTAGGTGTCGGTCTCAGTGTTCTCTCTCATCTATCCGCTGATTTGTGTCAAGATGAAATGATACAGTCAAAGTCATTGTTGGCTGTGTGTTTGTGTTTATGTTCATTGCTCTACTCAAGCCATCTGGGAGCCGTTTGGCAAATGTTTAACCTAGAGCTTTAGTGCACTTAATCTATTTGTTTGAACGTGTGTGTCAGAGATGGAGAGATGGAAAAAGGGAGAGAGAAAGACAGAGGTCAAGAGAGTGAGAGAGACAGAGAGGTGAAAAGAAAGAGCGAAGAAGCAAGGCCTGGTCTGAATTAGTCCCAAGAGGCATGACTGTAGTATTTTAGGTCACAACTCTCAATGCATGCGAAACTGAGATAAAAACATGTCCCTCTCCAAAAAGTCCATCTGCTCTACATAAACCCTTGGGTGAATGGTCATCATTGACCGTAAACCTGTCTCATGGTTCTGGTTCTGAGCGGTTCAACCTGCCCACAGTTGGCATAGCAACGGATGCACATCCCCAGAGAGGGAGGGGCTCGTTCAGCTTAGTCATCTGATATGGCCCAATCAACACCTAGCACCAAGAAACTTTGTTTCTGGGTTTCTACAACAGACTGTTACTGACCCTTCACCACACCACTACAATAAAACTACACTGACCTAATCTGCATAGTCCGAACACATACGCAAACACTCAAGCATGCACGGATGCTCTTTCACTAACAGGCAGAGGTAATTAAGTGTCTATGGAGTAGGATAATTAAAGTTTGTCTGAGCATGAAGAAGTGAGACATAGAGAGCGAGAAGGAGGGAGGGAGAGAGGGAAAGAGGGTGAGAGACAGAGAGAGCAGGTCTGAGGCATAGAAAAACACAGGGAGATAAAAGAAGAAAGATTTGAAGGGTGTGAGAGGAACGGAGACAAATTACACAACATCCAACATCCACAGGACCAGGGTTGCCAGGTGTGGTTAATGGGTATAATATATCACCTCCAGATGAGCTGGGTTGCTAGCACCATGCGCATGCATGCATGTTGCAACTAATAAACAGGAAGACAGTTTTTACAGTAGGACTGGGTAGTTACTTATGGGTGAGCTGTTTGACATTTGTAGAACAGGAAATCAGTGCACACACACTCTCTTCCTGTCCCCTCGCTCTCTTCCTGTCCCACAGTCTGTCCTCGCTCCCTGCTGACCCTAGTCCTTAACATCCCAACATCGCACTCCCTCACCCAACACCCCTTTCATACCACGCATAAACATAGACACACACAGGCAGAAGCAGGTTCACACAGGCATACGCACACACACGCACGCACGCACACACATATACGTGCACACACACACACACACACATAACGCCATAGCTCCATCCAACCCAGTTCCCATCATATGATATTGTTAGTGTAAGTCAGTTGGGCCCCTCTCTCTGAAGCTCAGACACAGAGATTAAGCAGGCCGCCACTACTGTAACCCTACTGTTAAACATCAATGGCTTCTGTAATGTTGGATAAAGAAAGTGTTGCTCCAAATATCCCGCTCATTTCACACTCACAAGGCTCTCCCAGAACATCTGTGTATGCGTGCTGTGTGCTATGTTTACTAACCATATGGGACCCAGTGTTTGTGGGATTGTGTGTGTCTGTGTGTGTGTGTGTGCAATATTTACAAAATCAAAAGAAGCCCAGTTTTAGGGGTCCAGAGAGAGTCCTGAGCTACAGTATATAGCTATCAATTATTCTTTACCCAATTACAATCTCCCTCTCCCATCCCAGCTAACAATTCTATGGAGAGAGAACGTTTTTGTAATGTTACCCATAATGTTCACCTGATGTTTGACTGTCCAGTTTTCCATTAGTTACGGGAACATATGTTTGTTGTAAAAAAAAATATGAGAACATATTTAGCATGTTTTGGCGTTAGAGTTAGGAGAACATTCCCTTAATGCCAAACAGAACTTACCCAGAATGTGGTTACCATGTTTTCAGAAGAGAAGGCTGGTGAGAGGAGCTATAGGAGGTCAGGCTCATTGTAATGGATGGAATAGCTCCTCCCACCAGACAAGTTTCAAGAGACGTTGCAAAAACATTACGTTTTCTGGTGGTTAGTAGAATATTCCATGTTCTCAGAATATAAGATATTAATGTTATAGACATTTTGTTTCATTTTTGTATCATTTTTACTCCTGAACTTATTTAGGCTTGCCTACATTTTTAACTAATTTGTAAAAATGTCTAAAAACATAATTCCACTTTGACATTATTGGGCATTGTGGGTCGGCCAGTTACACAAATTTTCAATTTAATTAATTTTATATTCAGGCTGTAACACAACAAAATGTGAAAAAGTAAAGGGGTGTAAATACTTTCTGAAGGCAGGAAGATCGGAATGCCATGAAGTTCAAATCACGTTTGAATAATGTTGAATAATATTTACTGTACAAATGAAGAAAAAAATAATCACCTTTTCTTTAACCAGGTAGGCAAGTTGAGAACAAGTTCTCATTTACAATTTGTGACCTGGCCAAGATAAAGCAAAGCAGTTTGACACATACAACAACACAGAGTTACACATGGAGTAAAACAAACATACAGTCAATAATACAGTAGAAAAATAAGTCTATATACAATGTGAGCAAATGAGGAGAGATAAGGGAGGTAAAGGCAAAAAAGGCCATGGTGGCGAAGTAAATACAATATAGCAAGTAAAACACTTGCAGTGGAAGAATGTGCAAAGTAGAAATATAAATAATGGGGTGCAAAGGAGCAAAATAAATAAATACAGTAGGGGAAGAGGTAGTTGTTTGGGCTAAATAATAGATGGGCTATGTACAGGTGCATAATCTGTGAGCTGCTCTGACAGCTGGTGCTTAAAGCTAGTGAGGGAGATAAGTGTTTCCAGTTTCAGAGATTTTTGTAGTTCGTTCCAGTCATTGGCAGCAGAGAACTGGAAGGAGAGGCAGCCAAAGGAGGAATTGGTTAAAACTTTGGGGTGACCAGAGAGATATACCTGCTGGAGCGCATGCTACAGGTGGGTGCTGCTATGGTGACCAGCGAGCAGAGATAAGGGGGACTTTACCTAGCAGGGTCTTGTAGATGACCTGGAGCCAGTGGGTTTGGCGACGAGTATGAAGCGAGGGCCAGCCAACGAGAGCGTACAGGTCGCAGTGGTGGGTAGTATATGGGGCTTTGGTGACAAAACGGATGGCACTGTGATAGACTGCATCCAATTTATTGAGTAGGGTATTGGAGGCTATTTTGTAAATGATAATGACAATGTAATCATGCATGTCAAATATGTGAGATGACAAGATTGTATGTTAAAAGCTTGTGTGTGTGGGTATCCCTAACTGTGCCAACACACAAAGAGCTATACATTTACAGAGTGCACAAAACATTTTGAACACCTGCTCTTTCCATGACATAGACTGAAAGCTATAATCCCTTATGAGGAAATATATAAAGTTGAAGTCGGAAGTTTACATACATCTTGTCAAAATACATATAAACTCAGTTTTTCACAATTCCTGACATTTAATCAGAGTAAAAATTCCCTGTCTTAGGTCAGTTAGGATCACCACTTTATTTTAAGAATGTGAAATGTCAGAATAATAGTATTTATTTCAGCTTTTATTTCTTTCACCACATTCCCAGTGGGTCAGAAGTTTATATACACTCAATTAGTATTTGGTAGCATTATCTTTAAATTGTTTAACTTGGGTAATACGTTTTGGGTAGCCTTCCACAAGCTTCCCACAATAAGTTGGGTGAATTTTGGCCCATTCCTCCTGACAGAGCTGGAGTAACTGATTCAGGTTTGTAGACCTCCTTGCTCGTACACGCTTTTTCAGTTCTGCCCAAAATGTTTCTATAGGATTGACGTCAGTGCTTTGTGATGGCCACTCCAAAACCTTGACTTTGTTGTCCTTAAGCCATTTTGCCACAACTTTGGAAGTATGCATGGGGTCATTGTCCATTTGAAGACGCATTTGCGACCAACCTTTAACTTCCTGACTGATGTCTTGAGATGTTGCTTCAATATATCCACATAATTTTCCTTCTCATGATGTCATCTATTTTGTGAAGTGCCCCAGTCCCTCCTGCAGCAAAGCACCCCCACAACATGAGGTTGCCACCCCTGTGCTTCATGGTTGGGATGGTGTTCTTCGGCTTGCAAGCCTCCCCATTTTTCCTCCAAACATAACGATGGTCATTATGGCCAAACAGTTCTATTTTTGTTTCATCAGACCAGAGGACAATCTGCAGTTGCAAACCGTAGTCTGGCTTTTTTTATGGCGATTTTGGAGCAGTGGCTTCTTCCTTGCTGAGCGGCCTTTCAGGTTATGTCCATATAGGACTTGTTTACTGTGGATATAGATACTTTTATACCTGTTTCATCAAGCATCTTCACATGGTTCTTTGCTGTTGTTCTGAGATTGATTTGCACTTTTCGCACCAAAGTACGTTCATCTCTAGGAGACAGAACACGTCTCCTTCCTGAGCAGTATGACGGTTGCGTGTCTCATTGTCACGTTCCTGACCTGTTTTCTGTTGTTTTGTATGTGTGTGATGGTCAAGGCGTGAGTTTTGGGTGGGCATTCTATGTTGTGTGTTTCTATGTTGGTTTAGGGTTGCCTGGTATGGCTCTTAATTAGAGGCAGGTGTTTTGCGTTCCTCTAATTAAGAGTCATATTTAGGTAGGTTGTTTCACTGTGTTCGTTGTGGGTGGTTGTTACCTGTCTCTGTGTTTGTGTTCTGCACCAGATAGGTCTGTATCGGTTTTCACGTTTGTTGTTTTGTTTGTTGTTTGTAGTGTTCACTTGTCGTCAAATTAAACATGTTGAACACTAACCGTGCTGCACTTTGGTCCTCTCCTTCACCCTGGAAGAAAGCCGTTACAGAACCACCCACCAAACCCGGACCAAGCAGCGTGGCAACAGGCAACGGCAGCAGCAGCAGCAGCAGCGGGAGCTAGCAAGGCAGAGTGGCTGGAAGCCCGAGAGGCTCCCCAAAAAAATTCTTGGGGGGGGCACACGGGGCGTATGGCTGGGTCAAGTGGGAGATTTGAGCCAGTTCCCCGTGCTTACCAGAGGAGCAGTGGGCTAAATTGAGGTACGAGTCGGAGAATGTGGAGGAGTTATTGGACAGATTGGAGGAAAGTGAAAGGATGGGAGATTATGAGACATTTGATGAGTTGTTGGTGATATTGGGGAGAGCGAAGAGAGAGAGATGTTGGTTTGGCGTAGCATACACGGTACTCGCCCTGAGGTGTGTGATTACCGTGGAGAGCGGGAGTACGGGCAGACACCGTGTTATGCGGAAGAACGCACGGTGTCCCCAGTACGCGTGCTTAGCCCAGTGCGGGCTATTCCACCTTGCCGCACTGGGAGGCTAGGTTGGGCATCGAGCGCCAGTGCCATGAAGCCGGCCCAACGTATCTGGTCTCCAGTACGTCTCCTCGGGCCGGCGTACATGGCACCAGCCTTACAGGTGGTGTCCCCGGTTCGCCTGCATAGCCCAGTGCGGGCTATTCCACCTCGCCGCACTGGCAGGGCTACGGGACCATTCAACCTGGTAAGGTTGGGGAGGCTCGGTGCTCAAGAGCACGTGTCCTCCTTCACGGTCCGGTATATCCGGCGCCACCTTCCCACCCCAGCTCAGTACCACCAGTGCCTACACACGCACCAGGCTTCCAGTGCATCTCCAGAGCCCTGTTCCTCCTCCACGCACTCTCCCTATGGTGCGTGTCTCCAGCCCAGTGCCTCCAGTTCCGGCACCACGCACCAAGCCTCCTGTGCGTCTCCAGAGCCCTGTACGCACTGTTCCTTCTCCCCGCACTCGCCCTGAGGTGCGTGCCCTCAGCCCGGTACCTCCAGTTCCGGTACCACGCACCAGGCCTAGAGTGCGCCACGAGAGTCCAGTGTGCCCTGTTGTTGTTCCCCGCACTAGCCTGAAGGTGCGTGTCCTTAGCCCGGTACCTCCAGTTCCGGTACCACGCACCAGGCCTACAGTGCGTCTCAGCCGGCCAGAGTCTGCCGTCTGCCCAGCGGCGCCTGAACTGCCCGTCTGCCCAGCGGCGCCTGAACTGCCCGTCTGCCCAGCGGCGCCTGAACTGCCCGTCTGCCCAGCGGCGCCTGAACTGCCCGTCTGCCCAGCGGCGTCTGAACTGCCCGTCTGCCCTACGCCGTCTGAACTGTCCGTCTGCCATGAGCCTGCAAAGCCGCCCGTCTGCCATGAGCCTGCAAAGCCGCCCGTCTGCCATGAGCCTGCAGAGCCGTCCGCCAGACAGGAGCCGCTAGAGCCGTCCGCAGACAGGAGCCGCTAGAGCCTTCCGCCAGACCGGATCAGCCAGAGCCTTCCGCCAGACCGGATCAGCCAGAGCCTTCCGCCAGACCGGATCAGCCAGAGCCTTCCGCCAGACCGGATCAGCCAGAGCCTTCCGCCAGACCGGATCAGCCAGAGCCTTCCGCCAGACCGGATCAGCCAGAGCCTCCGCCAGACCGGATCAGCCAGAGCCTTCCGTCAGCCCGGACCTGCCAGAGTCCCTCAGCCCGGACCTGCCAGAGTCCCTCAGCCCGGACCTGCCAGAGTCCCTCAGCCCGGACCTGCCAGAGTCCTCAGCCAGGACCTGCCAGAGTCCCTCAGCCAGACCTGCCAGAGTCCCTCAGCCAGGACCTGCCAGAGTTCCTCAGCCAGGACCTGCCGCCCCTTATCCCGGTGCTCCCCTTATCCCGGTGCTGCCCTTATCCCGTGCTGCCCCTTCATTTAGGTGGTTTTAGTTGGAGGTGGTCATTGGGAGGGGATACAGAAGCGGGGAGTGACTATGGTGGTGTGGGGACAGCGTCCGGGGCCTGAGCCACCACCGTGTGTCAGATGCCCACCCAGACCCTCCCCTGGACTTGTGGCTGGTGCGCCGCGCGTTCGCACCTTGAGGGGGGGTTCTGTCACGTTCCTGACCTGTTTTCTGTTGTTTTGTATGTGTGTGATGGTCAGGGCGTGAGTTTTGGGTGGGCATTCTATGGTGTGTGTTTCTATGTTGGTTTAGGGTTGCCTGGTATGGCTCTTAATTAGAGGCAGGTGTTTTGCGTTCCTCTAATTAAGAGTCATATTTAGGTAGGTTGTTTCACTGTGTTCGTTGTGGTGGTTGTTACCTGTCTCTGTTTGTGTTCTGCACCAGATAGGTCTGTATCGGTTTTCACGTTTGTTGTTTTGTTTGTTGTTTGTAGTGTTCACTTGTCGTCAAATTAAACATGTTGAACACTAACCGCGCTGCACTTTGGTCCTCTCCTTCACCCCTGGAAGAAAGCCGTTACACTCATTGTGTTTATACTTGCGTACATTGTTTGTACAGATGAACGTGGTACCTTCAGGTGTTTGGAAATTGCTCCCAAGGATGAACCAGACTTGTGGAGGTCTACAATTTTTTCTGAGGTCTTGGCTGTTTTCTTTTGATTTTCCCATGATGTCAAGCAGATGCACTAAGTTTGAAGGTAGGCCTTGAAATACATCCACAGGTACACCTCCAATTGACTCAAATTATGTCAATTAGCCTATCAGAAGCTTCTAAAGTCATGACATAATTTTCTGGAATTTTCCAAGCTCTTTAAAGCCACAGTCAACTTAGTGTATGTAAACTTCTGTGATACAGTGAATTATAAGTGAAATAATCTGTCTGTAAGCAATTGTTGGAAAAATTACTTGTGTCATGCACAAAGTAGCTGTCCTAACGACTTGCCAAAACTATAGTTTGTTAACAAGAAATTTGTGGAGTGGTTGAAAACAAGTTTTAATGACTCCAACCTAAGTGTATGTAAACTTCCGACTTCAACTGTATGCCATTTAGCAGACGATTTTATCCATAGCAACTTACAGTCATACATTGTATGTATGGGTGGTCCCGGGAATCAAACCCACTACCCTGGCACTAGAAGTACCATGCTCTACCCACTGAGCTGCAAATGGCCACTAATGTCAATTGTTAAATCCAGTTCAATCAGTGTAGATGGAGTGTAGATGGAGACAGTTTAAATAAGGATTTTTAAGCCTTAAGACAATTGAGACATGGATTCAGAGGGTGAATTGTGTAATTTGGCATGATAGAAGATTTAAATGCCTTTGAACGGGGTATGGTAGTAGATTCAAGGCACACCGGTGTATCAAGAATGGTCCACCACCCAAAGGACATCCAGCCAACTTGACACAACTCTGGGAAGCATTTGGACCAGCATCTCTGTGGAAAGCTTTCGACACCTTGTAGAGTCCATGCAGTGGCGGTCTGTGCCGTTTAAGATGAGGGAGGCCAATTATTTTTT
Organism: Salvelinus sp. IW2-2015; assembly: GCF_002910315.2. Classification (NCBI taxonomy): domain Eukaryota; kingdom Metazoa; phylum Chordata; class Actinopteri; order Salmoniformes; family Salmonidae; genus Salvelinus; species Salvelinus sp. IW2-2015. Next base: position 12,460,019 of record NC_036840.1, on the reverse strand, counting down.
TTAATGAGCATGGCCTTATTTCTGTTACATCATATTGGATGACTGTCATTCATTTTACTACTTGATACTAAAAATGTCCCTATACCCATCATGAGGTTGCTACAACCTAGCCTATGAATGAAAGTTTACAACGTAGGTGCACACAGGTCGAGAGAAAGACTCGACGTGACAGACAGTGACACATTCAATAGCGCCTTGCACACTCTTGCCTGCATCTAACTGATCTAGGGTGTAATCATTATTCCATCTGTAACGGCTTTCATCGGTGGAAGGAGAGGAGGACCAATGCGCAGCGTGGTACGTATTCATATTTATTTGAATACTTTTCAATGTTGAACAAAACAATAAACAGACGAAAACCAACGAAGCTACAGTCCGGAACTAGTGAACACAGACAAAACAGGAACACACGAACAGGAACAATCACCCACAAAACACACTACAAAACAGGCTACCTAAATATGGTTCCCAATCAGAGACAATGACTAACACCTGCCTCTGATTGAGAACCATATCAGGCCAAACAAGAAACCCCACATAGAAACAGAAAACATAGACTGCCCACCCCAACTCACGCCCTGACCATACTAAAACAAAGAAAAACCAAAAGAACTATGGTCAGAACGTGACACCATCAGTTGCAAACAACAGTTTCTATTGGACAAATTCAGGTATGTTAATGCCCGTTTTGTTCCGTTTGCTACAGTTTAGGAAACAGAATCGGCGGAATGAATACACCCCTGATTACAAGCAAACAGTTCACTTTCATAGCCACATTCCAACAGCTCGTTGTATTCAGTGGTTGACTTTGACTGAAAAAGATTCCGTACTCATTTGGGTGCCGGTACTGTTTATATTTAGGTGTAGGAGCTACACTACTTTTGAACATATACTACTCTATAAGAGGAACAGGAGCTCAAGCAGTAGAAAAGTTTAATTGCCGGTACTCAGCTCCGGTGAGCTTCTGCCCAAGTATTGTATTCCTTCTCGCATCTATGTTCTCTCCTCCTCTCACTTTTTCCCTTCGCTTGTGGACTGTCAACTTAGTGTACACAACACATCAGCTGTCTTTACCAGGTGAAAAAAACTTTCCAAGTCAAATCTTCATATTATAACCGCTACACACAGCCTACATCGTGGTCACCATATTAGCTAAGGTAATGTCAACATAGCTAATAGAACTAACGCATTAGTAAACTCACTACAATCATGCAGTACCGTGTACTGTCAGTAAGCAGTTTAGCAGTTACACCGACGGACCCCAGTGGCAATACATTTGTAAAAACCAAAAGCTTACCTTGACTTGGAAGAGTTAGAGTTTTGGATAGTCATAGCCAGCTAGCTAACATAGCATTCCTCTGTTTTAGCCAGGTGTTTAAGTAGGCCAAACTAGCTAGCTGCATTCGCTACCTAAGTAAGTGAAACTTTAAAAAAAGAGACAAAATATAACTCTCTCTCTCTTTCTCTCTCTTGCTCCTCCTTCATTCTTGAAGAAATACATTTGTTCAAAACTGTTCAACTATTGTCTTTCTCTCTCTTTGAATCAACTACTCACTACCCTTTATGCACTGCAGTGCTAGCTACCTGTAGCTTACAGTTCATTCGGAAAGTATTCAGACCCCTTGACTTTTTCCACATTACAATTACAGCCTTATTAAAAAATGTATTACATTGTTTTTTCCCTCATCAATCTACACTCAAAACCCTATAACGACAAAGAAAAAACGTATTTGTTTTTAGCATTCTTTGCTAATTTATAAAAAAATTAATAATGATATTACATTTACATAAGTATTCAGACCCTTTACTCAGTACTTTGTTGATTACAGCCTCAAATCTTCTTGGTTATGGTGCTAAAAGCTTGGCACACCTGTACTTGGGAGTTTCTCCCATTCTTCTCTGCATATCCTCTTAAGCTCTGACAGGCTGGATGGGGAGCGTCACTGCACAGCTATTTTCAGGTCTCTCCAGAGATGTTCGATCGGGTTCAGGTCCAGGCTCTGGCTGGGCCACTCAAGGACATTCAGAGACTTGTCCCAAATCCACTCCTGTGTTGTCTTGGCTGTTTGCTTAGGATTGTTTGCCTGTTGGAAGGGGAACCTTCACCGCAGTCTGAAGTCCTGAGCGATTTGGAGCAGGTTTTCATCAAGGATCTCTCTGTAATTTGCTCCGTTCGTCTTTCCCTCGATTCTGACTAGTCTCCCAGTCCCTGCCGCTGAAAAACATCCCCTCAGCATGATGCCACCACTACGCTTCACAGTAGGGATGGTGCCAGGTTTCCTCCAGATGTGACGCTTGGCATTCAGGCCAAAGAATTCAATCTTGGTTTCATCAGATCAGAGAATCTTGTTTCTCATGGTCTGAAAGTCCCTTAGGTACCTTTTGGGAAACTCCAAGCGGTCTGTCATGTGCCTTTTACTGGCTTCCGTCTGGCCATAAAGGCCAGATTGGTGGAGTGCTGGAGAGATGGTTGTCCTGGAAGGTTCTCCCATCTCCACAGAGGAACTCTGGAGCTCTGTCAGAGTGACCATCAAGTTCTTGTTCACCTCCCTGACCAAGGCCCTTCTCCCCTGAATGCTCAGTTTGGCAGGGCGGCCAAACTTCTTCAATTGAAGAATAATGAAGGCCACTGTGTTCTTGGGGACATTCAATGCTGCAGAGATGTTTTGGTACCCTTTTCCAGATCTATGCCTCAACACAATCCTGTCTCGGAGCTCTACGGGCAATTCCTTCAACCTCATGTTTTGGGTTTTGCTCTGACATGCTCTGTCAACTGTGAGACCTTATATAGACAGGTGTGTGCCTTTCCAAATCATGTCCAGTCAATTGAATTTACCACAGGTGGACTCCAAGTTGTAGAAACATCTTAAGGATGATCAATGGAAACAGGATGCACCTGACCTCAATTTCGAGTCTCATAGCAAAGGGTCTGAATACTTATGCAAATAAGGTATTTCTGTGTTTTATTTTTTATAGATTTGTAAATATTTTGTGTAGATTGAACTTTTTATTTATTTAATCCATTTTAGAATAAGGCTGTAACATAACTAAATGTGAAGAAAGTCAAGGGGTCTGAATACTTTCTGAATGCACTGTCTGCTTTCAGTACTAGATTCATTCTCTGATCCTTTGATTGGGTGGACAACATGTCAGTTTATGCTGCATGAGCTCTAGGTTGAAGAATGTAATCTGGAAGTTGTCATAAATCTATTGAAGGGTGTGAGAACCATGAGCCTTCTAGACTTTGTATTGAAGTCCATGTACCCAGAGGAGTACGGAACCCAGCTGTTCTCCAGCTATACTATGGTGCTACGCGACAGAGTGCTGTTGAGGTTACTGTAGACCTTCATTACAAAACAGTGTGTTTTAATCACTTATTTGGTGATGTGAATATATTTTGTATAGTTTTATCTGAAAAGGATGACTATTTAAATGTTTATTTTTATGAAATTCACTGAGGAAGATGGTCCTCCCCTTCCTCCTCTGAGGAGCCTCCACTGAGTCTATGCCTCGATGAATTGAGGCTGTTCTTAGAGAAAAAGGGGGGAAGGCAGTCTTAATGTTTTGTACACTCAGTGTATATCAGTGGTTCACCAATCAGGGCCTAGATGGGCTCTGTAATAGTAACAAGGGATGGTGTGTAAAGAAACTTGTTGTTTTTATGGAGAGTGTTTTTTGGGACCATCAGGTGACGTCTTAAAAAAAAAAATTTAAGACGAACTACACAAACATTTCCAAGGGATAAAATATTCTCCTAACCCTCAGAAAACTGGACACTAGAATATTCTTGCAATGTTCCAACATTAATATTGAATATTCCGAGAACATGGTAACCACATTCTGGGTAAGTTCTGTTTGACACGAAGGGAATGGTCTCTTGAAAGAGTCCTTGCAATGGAACATAACTATGAAAATATTAGGTAATGACCTAATGAGACTCTTAAGGGAACATTCTCTAAAGTTATGGTAACTTTTGTTGTTAGCTGGGATACTACTCTCCTAAATCTCCACATACATCAGTCTCTCCAGTTTGTCAATCACAAACAGCTACGAGTAACTGCATGTCTCTTTACAACTAGATAGTTTCTCTCTGTAACCTTGTTGTGTTAATTTTAGCACTTTACCGCTCTCATTTTCTCTCTATCCCTTTCTCTGTCACTTATTGTGTCAACCAATGTTGGGATAGAACACTGAGTTGAGATATGAGGCTTCTCCCTAATTTCGATCTTGTCTCATCGCTGCAACTCCCCAACGGGCTCGGGAGGCAAATGTTGACAAATATCCTCGCTCTTATCCATAATAATCAATTAATGTAGACTAGCCTACCCGCACAGCCTACCCGCACTGTATCTGCGAGCTGTTGGACCAGAGTAGGCACATTTACTCAACAGTTTCTGTGACAAATCGATCAGTAGAGTTGAAAATGCGATATAAACACATTGAACTTTAGATTTTTATTCAGTACATGAAAACTTACGCAAAAAAGTACATTTTTGTGTGCACAATATCATCACGCAATGTTTTTTATTCGTTTGGTGGAAACACACCACTGGAAAATGCCCATATTTTCTTTATGCGGATTTTAGAATATTTGCATGAAAATCTATCGCCAATTGGATGGAAATATATAGCTACAATAAAAAATAAAGTACTATCTAGGACCTAAAGGGGTTATTCAAAAGGGTTCTGCCTGGAACCAAAAAGGGTTCTCCTACAGGGAAAGCTGAATAACCTTTTTTAATGCTTTTTTCTACGGGTGTTTCCTGATAGTTGCTGGTTGAAAATATAATCTACACAGGACCTTTATTCAGCAGGTTTGCATGGGTGGGAGTTTCCACTTTCCATAGTGGTATCACAATGCCAATAAACCAATAACAAAGAGTTCCAACCCTTTCTGTCAAAATGACTATATTGGGCCTTTAATTGGATTTGCAGCCCTCTGCATTGAATATGTATTATTTTTATAATTCATAATTTCCAATATATTAAAGCTTGTTTGAATTTGATTGCATTGAGAGACAGAGACCCACGTTTGGCCCTGTAGGCAACAGGGACAGTTTGCACAATGTCGTCTCCCTGATTGATTTGCAGCCATTTGAGATTCACAGGAGTGTGTACAAATTAGCACAGCTACTGAAGTCTGCCAAGTCAACTTATATCCCTCCATACAACGATGATAGAATTTCCACGAGGACGGGGATATTGTAAATTGAACCAGGGTTTATTGACTGACAGTACTTTCTTAATACTGTAACGACCCTGGGTTTATAAGCGCGGAAATCGACTCTGCCGCACGAGCATGCTTTTGCGGCACAGTCGATAGCGCGCCGGACCTCGGGCTAGGAGGTCGAGGGTTCGAGACCTGCTCCCTGCCTGTTTCATTACAATACAAACGAAGGAATTCATAAAAACACATTTTCTTGCAAAATACATGTTCAGCAGACCCAGTATCCTATGGGATGCCTTTAAATGTGCCTTTAAAGGCCATTCTGTCACAGATTCCCCCAGTACTGCTGCTCATTCCGTTCACCAGCTCCGGAGGTCTACGTCACCGGCCTTCTAGGCGTCACTGAACTGGATCATTACCACCAACCCCGGACTGTCTTGTCTCATTACGCACACCTGGTTCCCATTCCCCCTGATTAGTATGTGTATATATGTGCCCTCTGTTCCCCATTGTTCTTGTTGATTATTGTTCCATGTCTGTTGGTCTTGTGAGTACCTGTGCTCTGTTGTATCGGCTTGCTTGTTACCGTGGTCTCGTCCCGTCTATTGTTATTACGTGTCTCGTCCTGTGTATTTATTAGAGGTTTACACCTCGCTCTTTGTTTGGGTTACAGCCCTGTGTTTTATATATATATGTATATATATACATATACATATATATGTATATATACACACATATATATACATATATATGTATATATATACATATATGTATATAAGTGTGTGTATATATATATGTATATAAGTGTGTGTATATATATATACATATATATGTATATATGTGTGTGTATATATACATATATATGTGTATATATATACACATGTATATGTATATGTGTGTATATATATATGTGTATACGTATACGTATATATGTGTATATATATATATATATATACACATATATACATATATATATATATGTTACCATTACATACATATATATACATATATGTATATATATATATATGTATGTATACATATATATACATATATATACATGTATGTATATATATATATACACATATATATATACATATATATATATATATATATATGTCACGCCCTGGCCTTAGTTATCTTTGTTCTCTTTAGTATTTTGGTTAGGTCAGGGTGTGACGAGGGTGGTTTGTGTTTTTGTACTGTCTAGGGTGTTTGTACTGTCTAGGTTTTTTTTGTAGAGTTATGGGGTTGTGTTCATTGTAGGTGTTTATGTAAGTCTATGGTTGCCTAGATTGGTTCTCAATTAGAGGCAGGTGTTCAACGTTGTCTCTGATTGGGAACCATATTTAGGCAGCCATGTTCTTTGGGTATTTTGTGGGTGATTGTTTCCTGTGTCAGTGTTTGTGCCACACGGGACTGTTACGGTTTGTTCACGTTTATTGTTTTTGTATTGGTGTTCATAGTTCAGTTTTCTATATTAAAACATGGATACCTACCACGCTGCGTATTGGTCCGATCCTTGTTACACCTCTTCAGAGGAAGAAGAGGAAGACTTGCCCTGACAATATATATATACATATATACATATGTATATATACACACACGTGTTCGTGTTGGGTTTCGTCCCTGTCATGTTCATGACGTACACTATTTTGGGTAGTGAAAAAACCCCCCCCCCCCCCCCATTTCATATTCCTGCGCCTGTCTCCTACCATTATACAATGCGACACATTCAATACAATAATATCGATCAACGGAGAAGACTTACAACAGAAATTGAAAATCTAACAGTACACATCAATAGTGTTAAACGTACTACAGAAGCACTGAATAATCTATATGCAAAACAAAAGGATTTTGAGGAACTTATTCAGAAAAGATTGGGTTTCACTTATCTAAAACAGAGCAAATTGGAAAGAGAAGTTTTTCCTAAACCTTCAATAACAAAAAGAAACTACAGAAAATATTTACAAATGATGGCGAAAGCCTTATCTCACCAAAGGAAGTATGAGGGAGTAAAATATTTAAAACAAATGTTCTCGTCAAGTTCCTCCAACCTCACTTGACGATGAGTTTTGTGATATCCTTCTCTCCAAAAATCATGTTAAACTATCTACAACACTGTTACGTTCCCCAGCAAGAAAACCAAATTTTTTCGCTCAGACAGAAAGGGGAGGCAAACGAAAGAAAAACCCACACCAAACTTAAAGACAGGAGGCAAACCAAAAAGCGGAACAAAACAGGGAAGATCTGATAAAGTATTGTTTGTCTAGCCAACAAAAGGTGTTAACCCTCCACGTTGTCAAGACAACTGGAGCACTGGGCAAACAACTCTAAAATAGCACCTGGGCCAGCACAAGAGAAACACCTTCCCACTAACAAGATGACCAACCAGCACAGATGTAATACATTCTGACTAACGAGGTGACACCAATCGGTGCACTCCACGTGCTAATATCCAACCTCGAAACATAAATGGAAAACCAAAGCCTGTAGCAGACGCAAATTTTTTTTGTAAAGGCCTAATTACACAGGACAAACTATGGTTGGCAATTGATTATTTCAATCCCTCCTAAGTCTCTGTCTTTCTCTTCTTCTCTCCCTCTACCTCTCTCTGCCTCCCTCAGTCTTCTTCACGTTCTCTCTTTCTCCTATGGTGATCAGTCTGTTGTGATTAGCCTGGGGCGCGTTATCAGTCACCAACACCAATGTATTGATTTTATCAAATGTTTCCAGATGTATTAGTTTACCTCTACATTTAGTTTGCAATGATTGACAGTCATTAACACAGAGGACTGGGATCAGAGGAGCACAGCAGATTGTGCTACTGAGTTCAAAGCCACAAAGCCGCTGAGCTGCATGGTAAATGTGACACACGTCCATGTGCACCCAATGAAATTAGGTTAGTAAATGTGTAATAATGAGCCTGCGGACTATCACGTATTTGCGGCTGTGGACTATTGAGCATAAGACAGTAGACAGCCTGAAGGGTTCATAGTTACACAGGCTCTCTGACACATTTGCACACATTGACCCACACATCTTATCTAGGTCATAAAGGTTAAACCAGAGAAATCAAATCAGATGAAATTTGATTTGTCACATGCGCCGAATACAACAAGTGTAGACTTTACCGTGAAATGCTTACTTACAAGCCCTTAACCAACGGTGCAGTTCAAGAAGAAGAAAATATTTACCAAGTAGACTAAAATAAAAAGTAATAATACAAGTAACACAATAACAATAATGAGGTTTTATACAGGGGCACCGGTACCGAGTCAGTGTGCGGGGAAACAGGCTAGTTGAGGTAATCTGTACATGTAGGTGGTGGCGAAGTGACTATGCATAGGTAACAAACAAACAGTGAGTGTACAAAAGGGAGGGGGGGTCAATGTAAATCGTCCAGAGGCGATTTTATGAATTGTTCAACACTCTTATGGTTTGGGGGTAGAAGCTGTTGAGGAGCTGTTTGGTCCTATACTTGGCGCTCCGGTACCGCTTGCTGTGTGGTAGTAGGGAAAACAGTCTATGACTTGGGTGACGAGTCTCTGACAGTTTTATGGGCTTTCCTCTGACACCGCCTATTATATAGGTCCTGGATGACAGGAAGCTTGGCCCCAGTGATGTTTTGGGCCGTTCGCACTACCCTCTGTAGCTCCATCCGATCAGATGCCGAGCAGCTGCCAAACCAGGCAGTGATGCAACCGGTCAAGATGCTCTCGATGGTGCAGCTGTATAACCTTTTGAGGATCTGGGGACCCATGAGGGGAAAAGGTTTTGTCGTGCCCTATTCACGACTGTCTTGGTATGTTTGGACCATAAAGGTTCATTGGTGATGTGGACACCAAGGAACTTGACACTCTCGACCCGCTCCACTACAGCCCGTTGATGTTAATGGGGGCCTGTTCGGCCCGCCTTTTCCTGTAGTCCACGATCAGCTCCTTAGTCTTGCTCACATTAAGGGAAAGGTTGTTGTCCTGGTACCACACTGCCAGGTCTCTGACCTCCTCCCTATAGGTTGTCTCATCATTGTCGGAAATTAGGCCTACCACTGTTGTGTCGTCAACAAACTTAATGATGGTGTTGGAGTCATGTTTGGTCACGCAGTCGTGGGTGAACAGAGAATACAGGAGGGGACTAAGTACACACCCCTGAGGGGCCCCAGTGTTAAGGATCAGCGTGGCAGACGTGTTGTTGCCTACTTTTACCACCTGGAGGCGGGCCGTCAGGATGTCCAGGATCCAATTGCAGAGGAAGGTGTTTAGTCGCAGAGTCCTTAGCTTAGTGATGAGCTTCATGGGCACTATGGTATTGAACGCTGAGCTGTAGTCAATGAACAGCATTCTCACATAGGTGTTCCTTTTGTCCAGGTGTGAAAGGGCAGTGTGGAGTGCGATAGAGATTGCATCATCTGTGGATCTGTTGGGGCGGTATGCGAATTGGAGTGGGTCTAGAGTGTCCGGGAAGATGCTGTTGATGTGAGCCATGACCAGCCTTTCAAAGCACTTCATGGCTACAGACGTGAGTGCCACGGGTCGGTAATCATTTAGGCAGGTTACCTTCGCTTCCTTGGGCACAGGGACTATGGTGGTCTGCTTGATAACATGTAGGTATTAGACTTACAGAAATGATCCCGTAACGCTGTAACATCGTTCTAGTATCATTATCACAAAGTGTCTGACATCTTTATGACATTAAGAGGGCCCGTGCTGGTCAGTGTGTCGGGGGGCGGAGAGAGGGAGAGATTGAAAAACAGAGGAGACATGAGAAGAGATAGAAGAGAAGCAGTAGAGACAGATGAGACGAAGAACAGAAGAAAAGGGCAGTGGTAAATCCAGGAGGTTTAAGTGCCTCTTGGCAGTAATTTGCAGATTTATGGAAGGGTCTCAAAGCCCCCCTAAAACCATATGGAAGAGTGAGAAAGGTGAAAACGGATGGATACGTGTGAATCATAAGAGGATGGCGGGAGAAGAGCTCTGACCACCTGTAACATTAAAACAAATACTGTGCATAGGGCCAAGAGGTAATGACAAACTACAGTAGGGTGAAAGGATGAGAATGGGGTAGCAAACACACACACAGATGTACCACCATCTACATTCCACTCTGGAACAGAACACTAATAAATCATTTCTTCTAGAATTATCGAGCTTAGCAGAGCCACCACACTTTCCATACAAGTCGTAACGTTATATCACAGACCAGGACAGCGTGATGAGGGAAATATAGCAATGACTCAGTTGGAATCAAGCATCTCTTGACTCATATTCCTTTTGACTTTTTCCAAACTAGGCAGTTTTCCCTTACCACCATTTCCTCAGCTGGTTCTTGTGGGGTTTAGGACTGGGGTGCTATTCAGAACTTTGTGAAAATGTATTGTACATCTATATAAGTATTCATGGGTTGCACTTCTGTCACTCAGTCACGTTGTTGCCATTGTTATCAACGTTCTACAGACGCCATAACCATATTGATGCTCAAAACTAGGATGGGGAGTGATGACTTTAAACCAGGGCTATTGACTGTTTTGTCTAAATTACACTATAGAGGCTTGGGAATACAATGACATTGTTAAAGCAGGCACATATTTAGTAGGAAACAACTTTGCCATTATCATCATGTTGTCAAATGTATTTATTGTCATAATTATTGTCATTAGCTAGCAAAGTTCGTCACAAATAGCTAACCAAATGCTAACATTAGCTAGCTAAAATCTGGAGGTCTCCCCTTAATCTTAGCTAGCTAGCTAACGTTATACTGTAACTAAAGTCAATCTGGAAACATAAGGTTTTCCTACTAATTATATTCTTTAGAAATGTCATCGTGTTTTCAAGCTACAGTAATAGACTTTAGACCAAATTTTCATCGGCGCCCAATGTGAGGATGCATTGAGTAGAATGCTCTGTTGAGCATCAAACCTAGAACAAAACAATATTGTGACGCAACCTGCAATCCATGAATATGTGTTTGCTATATAAATCCAATTTGATTCCATTTAATCAACCCCACTTAGGGACTGTTATATTACTGGGTTATATTACTGGGTTATATTACCGCACAAGACTCATCTTCACAATATGAAGGGAGGCAGGAGTAGGGATGGAAGGAGAGAGGGATAGGGTGAAGGGTTTGTTTATCATCTGTGGAATGTTTAGCTCTTCACTGCTCAACCCTTTGACCCGTCCGTTTCTACAGTAACTCTGATTCAGGATCAAAGGGTTAGACACCAAGGGGGAATAGGAAATAGGGAAGTTCAATGCTGACCTCAGACCTATATTCCCTTCACTGTGAATCAATTTAAAATCATAATGACTTATGTGGTAATATTACAGAGGGTTACTACTGTGTGTGTGTATGTGTGTGCGTGCGTGCGTGCGTGTGTGCGCGTGCGTGCGTGCCAGTCCATAAAGATGCTTTGGCTGAGAGCAGCGCCAATCTGTTTGCACAGATTTAGTGCTTAACAGCTCAACTGACTAACAGCTACCAGTTCCTTTCCATGAGCTAATGCAATCTCGATCTAATTTCAAAAGTCACTGTGAAATACCATGCAGTAAAGCACACATGCACGCATACACACACACAAGCACACATACACACACACACAAGCACACAGACGGTGACATCATTACGATGATAAACTTAATTGGGGCCATACTTGCGAACATTAGAAACAGTTGAAACCGTTTTTCTGTCTCAAAATGTGAATCAGCCAATTCAAATCTTTGATTTACTTGCACATGATAGAACGCTACATTGTATCTGGTCCCATCAGATAACCTGGCACACGTTAGCCCTATGCTAACCCCTTGAACAAAATTCCACATCTGCCTATCACAGATCTTAAACTTCATATCCACCAACCAATCGCAGTCCTTAAAATAGGTCAACCCTGGCCACCGGAGGGATATTTTAGGGATATTTTAAAAGGGGCCAATAGAGCCGTTTTTATCTCAATATCAAATCATTTCTACGTAACATTTAAGTACCTTACTGTGATTTGTTTTCAACTAAAATTGTAATAGAGAAACAAAAATAGATTCTTAGCAAAGGGCAATTTTTCTTGAGCAAGAACTTTGTGAGGACTGTCTGGGAGTGGTCTGATTGGGAAGGGGGAAACTTTCTTATTGTCATGGTTCCACCTGTCACCAGAGGGCGACAGAGACCGTCCTAGAGACATTAACGACACTCAGGTGTGTCCTATTTACTCATTATGATTTCCCTGTTAAATAGGTGTGTTTTCTGTTCTCCTTTGCTGAATCTCGATTTATGTGTGTGTTTGTCTCCTGAGTGAGTTTTTGAGATTTTGTGTTTGTGTTACTGTGATCCTTCCGTTACCATTTCTCAGTAAAGTATTATCCTTAACTGCGGATTCCTCGTCTCTTCTCTGCACCTGGATCCAACCTCACCATGTCGCACTTATTGGTCTATTAACTAATTTACCACATGGTGTTGTCACCATGGAAGGCCAAAACTCCATCCCACCAAAACATTTCAGGCGGTCTTTTCGAACAGCTCTTACAATAAAAGGGTATTATCATAATTTTCACAGTTTTATTTCAACCTCATAGTGTGTAAATATACAGTACCAATCAAATATTTGGACACACCTACTCATTCCAGGGGCTTTCTTTATTTTTACTATTTTCTACATTGCAGAACAATAGAGAAGACATCAAAAATATGAAATAACACATATGGAATCATGTATTAGCCAGGAAAGTGATAAACAAATCCAAAATATATTTGAGATTATTCAAAGTAGCCACCCTTTGCCGTGACATCACCATGTCATGCCCTGATCTGTTTCACCTTTCCTTGTGCTTGTCTCCATCCCCTCCAAGAGCCTCCGGAGACTGCCGACTCACCTCTTCCCGAGCCGATGCAGCTCGGCCGGGCTAGGCTGTCTCCAGCCGACTGCGTAAGCAGACTTGAGACCCAGAGTTGTCTGTATTGCGGTACTGCCGGTCATTTTGTGTCTACCAGTCCATTCAAGAGACCTAGCTCATTCGTTGGAGTGAGTACACTGGTGGGTCTTAAAGATAATTGTTCTTCTCCCCTTACTCACACCCCTCCCCATGTTACCCTGCTGTGGGGCGACCAGTCCAAGTCTCTCCAGGTACTCATCAACTCGGGGGCCGATGTGAGTCTCATGGACGTTACCCTGGTGTCCGAGCTGGGCATCCCCCACTCAACCCCTCTCCATTCCCATGGGTGTTAGAGCACTGGACGGGCACTCTATAGGCCGGGTTACCCACCAGACCACCCCCGTCAACCTACGATTGTCGGGGAACCACAGCAAGATGATCCAATTCCTGCTGGTTGAGACTCCACAGGTTCCTGTGGTATTGGGGTTCTCTTGGCTCCAGCGACACAATCTCTTCATTGACTGTTGTCATCATGGGCGGGAGCCCATCCTGCCACACTGATTGCCTGAAGTCAGCTCTGCCTGCCCCGGGACATCTTCCTGGGGGCTTGGAAATTGTCCCGGACCGCTCCACAGAGTACCATGACCTCCGGGAGGGGTTCAGTAAGGCCTGGGCCAGCACCGACCGGTATCCAAGAAGGCCCCCCACTCCAAGATCATTTGCCCCTCTGCTGTTTGTCCTCTGTTGGCCCGTACCCTCCTTATTTTTTCTACCTTTTCCGTGTCTAGAGTCAAAACCATGTCTGACTGCCCCTTGTCTTCTGTTTCTAGGCCCATCCCTCCCCCCCATGTCATTGATGGCCAGCCAGCGTACACGGTGAGATGCCTCCTGGTGGTTTGACCACAGGGCAGGAGTTTTCAGTACCTGGTTGACTGGTTGACGCCAGGTGGCGTCCCTAGAGTGTGGGGGGGGGGGGGTCGTCGTCTTGTTTGTCAAGCTTACCAGCGGTTGTCCTGTCAGCTCCTGTCTTTTCCCAGCCTCACTTTTTCTCGTCCTCCTGGTTTTTGACCCTTGCCTGTCCTGACCCTGTACCCGCCCGCCTGACCACTCTGCCTGTCTCTGACCCTGAGTCTGCCTGCTGTCCTGTACCTTTGCTCCTGCTCTGGATTATCGATCCCTGCTTGCCTTGACCTATCGTTTTCCTGCCCCTCTAACAATAAACATTCTTACTTCACACAGTCTGCACTTGGGTCTTACCTTGATACCTGATACACCATTAGTTATTATACCAATAAGTTTGACATGGTGAGGTTGGACACAGGTGCAGATAACTCCTTTAAGACTGTGGGAAGACCTGGTTGAGAAAATGTCAAGAGTGTACAAAGCTGTCATCAAGGCAAAGAGTGGCTACTTTGAAAAATATAAAATATATTTAGATTTTCTTCGGCACTGTTTTTGGTTACTACATGATTCCATATGTGTTATTTCATAGTTTTGATGTCTTCGCTTGTTTCATGAGGTGATATAAAAGCTCCCAGAAATGTTCCATACACACAAAAATATTTGTTGCATACAAATTTGTTTACATCCATGTCAGTGAGCATTTCTGCTTTGCCAAGATAATCCATCCACCTGACAGGCGTGGCATATCAAGAAACTGATCACCAGCATGATCATTACACAGGTGCACCTTGTGCTGGAGACAAAAGGCCACTCTAAACTAAACTGTGCAGATTTGTCACAACACAATGCCACAGATATCTCAAGTTGAGGGAGCGTGCAATTGGTCTGCGTGCAGGATTGTCCGCCAGAGAATTGAATATTCATTTTTTTTTGTTACCATAAACTGCCTCCAACATCGTTTTAGAGAATTTGGCAGTATGTCCAACCAGCCTCACAATCCCAGACCATGTGTAACCACGCCTGCCCAGGACCTCCACATGCAGCTTATTCAACTGCGCGATCGTCTGAGACCAGCCACCCTGACAGCTGATGAAACTGGAGTATTTCTATCTGTAATAAAGCCCTTTTGTGGGGAAAGACTCATTCTGATTGGCTGGGCCTGGCTCCCCAGTTGGTGGTCCTTGCTCCTAAGTGGGTGAGCCTATGCCCACCCATGGCTGCGCCCCTGCACAGTCATGTGAAATTGATAGATTTCACACGACTGTGGAGGACTGCTTTGCTAGCACAGACTGGAATATGTTCCGGGATTCTTCCGATGGCATTGAGGAGTACACCATATCAGTCACTGGCTTTATCAACAAGTGCATTGAGGACGTCGTCCTCACAGTGACTGTACGTAATACCCCAACCAGAAGCCATGGATTACAGGCAACATTCGCTCTGAGCTAAAGGGTAGAGCTGTCGCTTTCAAGGAGCGGGACTCTAACCCAGAAGCTTATAAGAAATCCCGCTATGCACTCTGACGAACCATCAAACAGGCAAAGCGTCAATACAGGACTGAGATCGAATCGTACTACACCGGCTCAGATGCTTGTTGGATGTGGCAAGGCTTGCAAACTATTACAGACTACAAAGGGAAGCACAGCCGAGAGCTGCCCAGTGACACGAGCCAACCAGACGAGCTAAATGACTTCTATGCTCGCTTCGAGGCAAGTAACACTGAAACATGCATGAGAGCATCAGCTGTTCTGTACAACTGTGTGTTCACGCTCTCCGCAGCCGATGTGAGTAAGACTTTCAAACAGGTCAACATTCACAAGGCCCCAGGGCCAGATGGATTACCAGGACGTGTACTCCGAGCATGCGCTGACCAACTGGCAAGTGTCTTCACTGACATTTTCAACCTCTTCCTGTCTGAGTCTGTAATACCAACATGTTTCAAGCAGACCACTATAGTCTCTGTGCCCTTGAACACTAAGTTAACCTGCCTAAATGACTACCGACCTGTAGCACCCACATCTGTAGCCATGAAGTGCTTTGAAAGGCTGGTCATGGCTCACATCTACACCATTATCCCAGAAACCTTAGACCCACTCCAATTTGTATACCACACCAACAGATCCACAGATGATGCAATCTCTATTACACTCCATACTAACCTTTCACACCTGGACAAAAGGAACACCTATGTGAAAATGCTATTCATTGACTACAGCTTAGCGTTAAACACTATCGTGCCCTCAAAGCTCATCAATAAGCTAAGGACCCTGGGACTGAACACCTCCCTCTGCAACTGGATCCTGGACTTCCTGATGGGCTGCCCCCAGGTGGTAAGGGTAGGTAACAACACATCTGCCACACTGATCCTCAACACAGGGGCCCCTCGGGTGCATGCTCATCCCCCTCCTGTACTCCCTGTTCACTCATGACTGCACAGCTAAGCACGACTCCAACACCATCATTAAGTTTGCTGATGACACAACAGTGGTAGGCCTGATCACCGACAACGATGTTACAGCCTATAGGGAGGAGGTCAGAGACCTGATCGTGTGGTGCAAGGACAACAACCTCTCCCTCAACGTGATCAAGACAAAGGAGAGGATTGTGGACTACAGGAAAAGGAGGACCGAGCACACCCCTATTCTCATCGAAAGGGCTGTAGTGGAGCAGGTTGAGAGCTTCAAGTTCCTTGGTGTCCACATCACCAATGAACTAACATGGTCCAAGCACACCAAGACAGTCATGAAGAGGGCACGACAAAACCTATTCCCCTCAGGAGACTGAAAAGATTTGGCATGGGTCCTCAGATCCTCAAAAGGTTTTACAGCTGCACCATCGAGAGCATCCTGATGGGTTGCAACACTGCCTGGTATGGCAACTGCTCGGCCTCCGACCGCAAGGCACTACAGAGGGTAGTGCGTACAGCCCAGTACATCACCGGGGCCAAGCTTCCTGCCATCCAGGACCTCTATACCAGCCGGTGTTAGAGGAAGGCCCTAAAAATGGCCTAAGACTCCAGCCACCCTAGTCATAGACTGTTCTCTCTGCTACCGCACGGCAAGTGGTACCGGAGCTCCAAGTCTCGGTCCAAGAGGCTCCTAAATAGCTTCTACTCCCAAGCCATAAGACTCTTGAACAGCTTATCAAATGGCTACCCAGACTATTTGCATTGACCCCCCCCCCCCCGGAACGCTGCTGCTACTCTATTATTATCTTTGCATAGTCACTTTAATAACTCTACCTACATGTACATATTACCTCAATTACCTCGACACCGGTGGCCCCGCACATTGACATTGACTCTGTACCGGTACCCCCTGTATATAGCCCCGCTATTGTTATTCACTGCTGCTCTTTAATTATTTGTTATTCTTATTTCTTCCTTTTTTGGTTAAGGGCTTGTAAGTAAGCATTTCACTACACCTGTTATATTCGGCTTATGTGACAAATACAATTTGATCTGATTTGAACTGAGTCAAATCGTTGAAATTGTTTCATGTTGCATTTATATTTTTGTTCAGTAAATATTTATACTCTGGACTCTGAAATTGCTTGTCCTAATATTTCTATATTTCTTCATTCCATTCTTTTACTTTTAGATGTGTGTATTGTTAGATATTACTGCACTGTTGGAGCTAGGAACACAAGCAGTTCACTACACCCGCAATAACAGCTGCTTATTTATGTGTATGCGAAAATAACATTTGATTTGATTTTAATGATTTATCCACTGCTTGCAGTGAGAGTCTGACATGCCTAATGATTGGCCGGCTTCATAAATCCATATACTCTGACATTCCCATTACTCCGCATTGTTTGTAATCTAACAATACGTTACGTAACTCACCATCTGCAATCTGGCCTTCTTTCTCAGGTTCCGACGCTTTGACATGAGAAACACGTTCTTCCGTGAGAGCCGCATCGCATCCCTCTCTGCTGGTTTTCACTCTCTGCATATAGATTAAACATTAGAATTGTTGTGAGGACCTTGCTTCGCAGTCTGATGGAAGGGTTCCAAGGACCTTGTAAGGCTACAGGGACAATGTTTTAATTCAGATGAGAAGAGCTATGTAAGGAAAGGAGTATTTCACACAACCCACACATGTTGTATCTTACGTTAGAAGACAAGAGAGGTGGACGACCTGACCAGGGATCCTTTTCAGCAGTCAGAGGGAGGCAGTGCCTGGGGTGGGTAGGTAGAAAGATAGACATCTCAATATTTGAGAGGAGATAAGATGACACAATCTCCTTTTGCCTTGTGCAAAAGGAGATTGTGTCATCTTATCTCCTCTCAAATATTGAGATGTCTATCTGTTTCTACTGTAATGTGGAAACAATGCTCTTCTCTGGCTCCACAAAATTGGATGAATTACATTTACATTGTAGTCATTTAGCAGACGCTCTTATCCAGAGCGACCTTACAGTTTAGTGCGTTCATCTTAAAGAGGCAATCAGCAATTGCTAAACCCATTTTTGGACTTATACATGAAGAAGGTGTACCCGTTGATTCTTGAAGAACATAACTCAACTGCCGTACCACTTCAGAACCCAAAATACACGCTTTTTTTAACTCCAATGTTGGTAGACACAGTAAATGTAAACACTTTATAGCCTAAAAACATGGTTAAAACTACAGTGCATTTAGAAAGTATTCAGAACTGGACTTTTTCCACATTTTGTCACGTTACAGCCTTATTCTAAAATTGATTAAATAAATGTTTTTCCTCAGCAATCTACAAACAATACCCCATAACGGCAAAGAGGAAACAGGTTTTTAGAAATCTTTGCAAATGTATAAAAAATAAAAAAACTGAAATACCTTATTGATATAAGTATTCAGACCCATTGCTATGAGACTCGATGTTGAGCTCAGGTGCAGCCTGTTGCCAATACTCATCCTTGAGATGTTTCTACATCTTGATTGGAGTCCAACTGTGGTAAATTCAATTGATTGGAAATTATTTGGAAAGGCACACACCTGTCTATATAAGGTCCCACAGTTGACAGTGCATGTCAGAGCAAAAACCAAGCAATGAGGTCGAAGGAATTGTCCATAGAGCTCCGAGACAGGATTGTGTCGAGGCACAGTTCTGGGGAAGGGTACCAAAAAATGTCTGCAGCATTGAATGTCACCAAGAACACAGTGGCCTCCATCATTCTTAAATTGAATAAGTTTGGAACCACCAAGACTCTTCCTAGAGCTGGCCGCCCGGCCAAATAGAGCAATCGGGAGAGAAGGACCTTGGATAGGAAGGTGACCAAAAACTCGATGGTCACTCTGAGAGAGCTCTAGAGTTCCTCTGTGGAGATCGGAGAACCTTCCAGAAGGACAACCAAATCTGCAGCACTCCAACAATCAAGCCTTTATGGTAGAGTGGCCAGACGGAAGCCACTCCTCAGTAAAAGGCACATGACAGTCCGCTTGGAGTTTTCCAAAAGGCACTTAAAGACTCTCAGACTATGAGAAACAAGATTATCTGGTCTGATTAAAACAAGATTGAACTCTTTGGCCTGAATACCAAGCGTCACGTCTGGAGGAAACCTGGCACCATCCCTATGGTGAAGCGTGGTGGTGGCAGTATCATGCTGTGGGGATTTTTTCAGCGGCAGGGACTGGGAGACTAGTCAGGATTGAGAGAAAGATGAACTGAGCAATGTACAGAGAGATCTTTGATGAAACCCCGCTCCAGAACTCTCAGGACCTCAGACTAGGGCGAAGGTTCACCTTCCAACAGGACAACAACCCTAAGCACACAGCCAAGACAACGCAGGAGTGGCTTTGGGACACGTCTCTGAATGTCCTTGAGCGACGCAGCCAGAGCCCAGACTTCAACCCGATCTAACATTTCTGGAGAGACCTGAATAATGGAGAAACTCCCCAAAAACGGGTATGACGCTACAAGCTTGGCACACCTAAGAAGACTCGATGCTAAAGGTGCTTCAACAAAGTACTGACTAAAGGGTCTGAATACTTATGTAAATGTGATATTTCAGTTGTTTATTTTTCATAAATTAGCAAACATTTCTAAAAACCTGTTTTTGCTTTGTCATTATGGGGAATCGTGTGTAGATTGATGAGGGGGGGGGGAAATATTTTAGCTATTTTAGAATAAGGCTGTAATGTAACAAAATGTGGATAAAGTCAAGTGGTCTGAATATTTTCTGAAGCCACTGTATAGGTTTGATATCATGTATGGTCAGTCCTCGCATCCATAGCTCTGTCTTTGAATTTGAAATTTGTTACATTTCTCCAGCCCCTTCACCGCAGCTTTTTACCGAAACATTGGTGGGGAATATGCTTTGTTATTGTTTCAACTCCTGATTGCTGCTTTAAGATAGCTAGGTGGGACAACGTCATATCACAGTCCTAGTAAGTACATTTTTCCTCAATAAAGTAGGTATCAGCAAAGTCTGAGCTACTAAGGGGGGGGGGGGAGTCAAGTGCGAGTGTTAGTTCACAAAATTATTTGAACAGTCTTTCCAAACTTCTCAATTACTGGATCTATTCCAGTTATCTCACACCCTTTTCAACTAATCCTCAACTTGATGATTAGTAGATCTGTTGAATCAGGTGTGCTTACTAGAATAGAACAAATAAGTTGAACTGAATGGGTTACCGGAGGAGAGGTCTAAAACCCTGAGCTAGCCCGTTTTTACACATTTCTAAGCCCTCTATTACAGTTGTAAGTAATCTCTAACTAATCTTTATCGGCGGGTCACAGTGGTGAAATCTGAGCAATAATTTGCTCAGGTTACAGGTTATCATCAGAGAACATCTACCTCATCATCAACCCGACAGAAACACCAGCTCCAACAAATTCCCGCACAAACACAGCCTGCTTCCCTCCACATCTGCAGACCCCCACACATGCGCAAACACATACACACACACACACACACAGTGTGTCATCTACCAGAAATAGATCACAATAAGCATAAATTGGGCCCCTTGGGTGGAGGGTGGGGGGCAGATCTGCGTGGGGTCAGGAACATTTAGATCCGGCAACATCGGAGCCAACGATGTTACTGTATCTAGTGAATTGATCTATTCTCCCAATTTGACCTATATATACTAGCCTACTCACCTGTGTGACACACAAGGCATTCCTGCATTGTGTTGTGGACACCTGGTGCTCGGGCAATCAGCCTGGGTTTCTCATACATTCCCCAGGGTCCCTGGAGATGAGAGCAGTGG
The DNA here is from genome assembly GCF_002910315.2 of Salvelinus sp. IW2-2015. NCBI lineage: Eukaryota > Metazoa > Chordata > Actinopteri > Salmoniformes > Salmonidae > Salvelinus > Salvelinus sp. IW2-2015. The sequence goes on along the minus strand of NC_036840.1, from coordinate 12,438,889 downwards.
TGTGGTATTCCAGAAACTTCACACGGTCCATAGAGTTCACCATGCAGGAGAATATGCTAACACAGGCTTTGCATACACGCATGCTCACATACAGAAAGGGAGACAGAGAAAGAGTGCACTGAATCTACTGTGCATAGAACATGACAAAATTATGTCATATGTCAGAATGTAATATAATAGAAAACCTTTTATTGTCCACACAATTGGGAAAAGTCCCTCTGGCTTCACAGTAATATGATAAACATCACAGAAAAACAACATTATATGACATCACAAGCATTTCGCCACACTCGCATTAACATCTACTTACCATGTGTATGTGACAAATAAAATTCGATTTGATTTGAACATCTTCATCATCAAGATCATCTCAAAGACAAAAATGGGTCACCTTACAAGTTTTAACATTTTTCTTGATACCTTTTCAAAAAGGATTCCTAGAGACATGATAAGTAAATGGATATGGAATACTGACCAGTAGGGTGCATTGTGGATATTTACGCACTAATTGCACCATTAGTTATTGGGGTTTGCAGTACAGCATCTGGAGACATTTACATGGGAAAACCTCAGTGTGTTCCCTATTTACTTGTGAGTGGTAACGAGTCTTTCACAGAAATTCCACCCATGCAAACTATTATGTTTTCCATACATGCTGTTTCTCTCTGCTGTTGTTTTTGTGTCCGAGGCTGTTCAGCGGAGGTTGGAGATGTGGGGGTGGTCTCATTGGTATAAAAACATTTAAAAAGGGTCGGTGGCGACTGCGCACAGATACAGTTTCACACCATGTGCTTCACATCTTTGCCAAGCCAACACATCTGTCGGTCTGTGCGCAATGAGCGAGTTTACGTAGACGATAGACTCTAAGTAATTGCTTAAATTTAAAACAAACTCACACGTTCTCAATGCAGGCAGGTGGCAGCGGGTGATCGTGCGCGCGGATGTGTTCAGGACAGCCATGAACATCTCCGGAAGCGCACTTTTCCCTTCACAGAGCTCACTCAACCTCATGGATGACAATTTGAAGATAGGCTTCGACCTCACGAGCAAGCCGGTGTTGATGGAGGATCAAGGGAACAACACTGGCGCTCTTGGGAACTCCAGCGACCCGTTTGGCCGGAATGAGGAGGTCGCCAAGATCGAGATCACGGTACTTAGCGTGACATTCGTGGTGGCTGTGGTGGGGAACCTGAGCGTACTGCTGGCCATGTACATGAGCCGACGGAAGCCCTCGCGCATGCACCTGTTCATGAAGCATCTGAGCCTCGCGGACTTGGTAGTGGCCTTTTTCCAGGTGCTACCGCAGCTCTGTTGGGAGATCACCTTCCGCTTCTACGGGCCTGACTTCCTGTGCCGCATCGTCAAGCACCTGCAGGTGCTAGGGATGTTCGCGTCCACCTACATGATGGTGATGATGACGCTGGACCGCTACATCGCCATCTGTCACCCGATGCAGACCCTTCACCAGCCCACGCAGCGCGCCTATATGATGATCGGGGCCACCTGGGTGTGTAGTCTTGCCCTGAGCATGCCCCAGTATTTTATCTTCTCCCTGAGCGAGGTCCACCCGGGCTCGGCCGTGTATGACTGCTGGGGACACTTCATCCAGCCGTGGGGCGTGCGCGCCTACATCACCTGGATCACCGTGGGCATCTTCCTCGTGCCCGTGGCCGTGCTTATGCTCTGCTACGGCTTCATCTGCCGAGCCATCTGGCGGAACATAAAGTACAAGACCCAGAAGGGCACTAGCGTGATGGCACTTGCGACCAAGAATGGGCTGATCGGGACGAGTTCAGTCAGCAGCGTCACCACCATCTCGCGCGCCAAGCTGCGCACAGTGAAAATGACTTTCGTGATCGTGCTGGCGTACGTGGTGTGCTGGGCTCCGTTTTTCACCGTGCAGATGTGGTCGGTGTGGGATGAGAGCTTCTCGTGGGTAGGTAAGTGTTATATTTGGGCTCTGTGCGGTGAGTCATTGGCAGCGCGCGCTGGTGCCATGTCTCCGTTCATTGTGTGACACGTTAAGTGTTTTAAAACATTACATTATTGCTTAGTCCTATTTACTCAATAAGTTGGTAATAGTGCACAGCTTCAGCACATATTTTATGCATTACCCTAGGGGTTTCCCTAAAAGCTGATTCACTGCTCTCCAAAATGTTCTTCAGTTTACCACGGACATAGTGAGACAACAACTGTATAACTCCTTCTCAGATACATAGACCAAACTGAAACAAATAGGCTATACAGACAGTCAAGACGTATTACTTAGGCTATAGGCTGTGCAAACTGGAGACCTGGGGTATATTATTGTGGCCACAATCGAATAACCGCGAACAAAATCTTACTGGAAGTAATTTTATTATCTGTTCTGTGCATGTGAGTTAACTCATTCATTGCCTTGATGAGGTGTGAATGTAGCTGATGTTATTCCTTCTGCTGTAGCTTGAATTGTCGGACAGTGCGCAATATAGAAAAACAGCAGAATCACCTAAAGGTGTTAGACACGTGCCATATAACGCAACCGTTGTGTAGGTGTGACAGATAGTTATGAAAACGACCATTGGTCTCCAAAAGTTAATAAAATATTTTGCTGGCGAGTCAGTGACCCGTCAGACCCAGTTGCTTGCCGAGACTCCTTCGAGAATACGCATAAATCAGGGCTGTCCAACCCTGTTCCTGGAGAGATACCATCCTGTAGGTTTTCACTCCAACACTCATCTAGCGCACCTGATTCTAATAATTAGCTGCTTGAAAAGCTGAATCAGGTTGGTTACAACTGGGGTTGGAGTGAAAACCTACAGGAGGGTAGCTCTCCAGGAACAGGGTTGGACAGCCCTGGCATAAATAGAATGTGCCACTGCTAGTAGATAAACAGAACACGCTTGAATGTTTTCTTCTTCTCTGACTGGCCGACACCCCCTCTTCCCCGTTTCTCTCTCTCCAGACTCCGAGAACACCGCAGTCACCCTCTCGGCTCTGCTGGCCAGTCTGAATAGCTGCTGTAACCCGTGGATCTACATGATCTTCAGCGGCCACCTCCTCTCTGACATGGTGCACTGTCTGCCGTGCTGCCGGAGGCTGCTCCGCAAATTCGGCCATCAAGACTCGAACAGCAGCATCCGCCGCACCACACTCCTGACCCGGGTACCGCCCCCGGCCCTACCCCATCGGAGCTCAGAGAAAAGCTCTTGCAAAGATTGCATCCACAACTCCCACAGGAACTGTCAATCAATCCCGGTGGAGTCTTAACCGGGTGCTCACACTGTCCATATATATATATATATATATATATATATATATGTATATTGTGCATCTGGTTCTTGCGCAACACCACAGTGATGAAGGCTGTCATAAGTTTAGGGGGAGGCTTAATGGAAACAATGTGAACAGAGTCAGTGCATCCATCTCTCCTGGAGCTTGTGTTTCTGCTCAGAGAGGTGTTCAACACACATCAATCCGTAAGTGGAAACGTGGTAGGCTATAGGAATACCTAGATCTATAACTAGGTTATCCTGTCTCTTCTTGCTACATGTGAACTGACTGTCAGGAGGCATCTAAAACCTAGACAGTGCTAATATTTATGCTCTTACAAGCTCTTATGGGCCCACACTCATGCAGCGATCAGAATCGTTGCCATTAGCCGGTCATTCCAAATGAACCGAGAGGTCTGTCAGTATGTGTTGTTCAATAACTAATCATATGCCTAATATACACAACCGTTAAAAGATTTGGGGTCATTTAGAAATGTCCTTGTTTTTGACAACAGTTTTCAGCTGTGCTAACATAATTGCAAAAGGGTTTTCTAATGATCAATTAGCCTTTTAAAATGATAAACTTGGATTAGCTAACACAACGTGCCATTGGAACACATGATTGTTGGTTGCTGATAATGGTTCTCTGTATGCCTATGTAGATATTCCATAAAAAATGTGCAGCTTCCAGCAACAATAGTCATTTACAACATTAACAATGTCTACACTGTATTTCTAATCAATTTTATGTTATTTTAATGGGGCAAAAAAATTGCTTTTCTTTCAAAAACAAGGACATTTCTAAGTGACCCCAAACTTTTGAAGATAGTGTATGGTAATTGCACTTTTTGACAGGTTGACTGTGATCTGATGATTGTTTGGCTATGTTTAGGTTTACAGTACATTGTCCCATTAAATTGTTATGAAATGTTTATAAAAGGTTTAATAAAAAAACTATAATATACTGGCACACACCACTCTCTCTCTCCCTTCATCTCCCCCAATGGACCGCTCTTCTCCCCTCTCCCCATCAAGCCCTTCACTCCATCTTTGTGAAGTATGGTGTTGTTTCTTTCATTGACTCTCCATCATCCCTCAGGGGTTTTCAGTCTGTGAGAGTTGCGTGTCTCCAGCCCGAGTACCCAGTTCCGCTAGCAGACGTAAAGCCTCCTGTGCGTCTCCAAGCCCTACGCACTGTTCCTTCTCCCCGCCACTCGCCCTGAGGTGCGTGCCCTCAGCCCGGTACCACCAGTTCCGGTACCACGCACCAGCCTATAGTGCGCCTCAGCAATTCAGTGTGCCCTGTTCCTGCTCCCGCACTAGCCTTGAGGTGCGTGTCTCCAGTCCGGTACCACCAGTTCTCGGTACCACGCACCAGGCCTACTGTGCGCCTCAGCAGGTCAGAGTCGGCGTCTGCCCAACGCGCGCTCCACTGCTCGCTGCCCAGCGCCGTCTGAGCTGCCTGCTGCCCGCGCCGTCGAGCTGCCTGTCTACAGCGCATCTGAGCCATCGCTCTGCCAGCGCCATCTGACCATCCGTGCCCACGCCATCTGAGCCATCCACTGTCCCGAGCACTTAGAGCCGCCATGTCTCAGCCGTCAGAGCCGTTCGTCAGTCGGACCGCTAAGCCGCCCCAGCAGAGTCCGCCCAGCCATCAGGAGCTGCCAGAGCCGCAGCCAGTCAGGAGCTGCCAGGACCGCCAGCCAGTCAGGAGCTGCCAGAGCCGCCAGCCAGTCAGGAGCTGCCAGACCGCCAGCCAGCACCAGCCAGGATGCCGCCATGAGCCGCCAAGACCAGCATCAGACCAGCCGATAAGCCAGCCACTGCGATGACGCAGCCAGAGCCGCCAGCCAGCCGGATAGCAGCCAGAGCCGCCAGCCAGAGGACCAGCCAGAGCCGTCCAGCCAGGACCAGCTCAGAGCGTCCAGCCAGGACCAGCCAGAGCGTCCATCAGGACCCACCAGACGCAGCCGTCAGACCAGGACCGACCAGCCAGAGCCGTCCAGCCAGGACCCCGCCAGAGCCGTCCAGCCAGGACCCGCCAGAGCCGTCCAGCCAGGACCCGCCAGAGCCGTCCAGCCAGACCCGCCAGTTGCACCACACGGTATGTCTCATTCGTTTCATTCGTTTTTCCTGTTCGTGCGTTCTTCGTTTTTATGTAGTTCTCATGTTCAGGTCTGTTTACGTCGTTTGTTGT